>NC_044554.1:118145434-118745434 GCF_007565055.1 Rhinopithecus roxellana | reverse complement strand
GGATTTTCTAATTACAATTAAATGACCCGAAATTAAACACATATCAAAAGTATTTGAAGATCTAAACAGATTATTTCACAGATGAGTTCTACATAATTTCTAAGAAAAAGTAATTCTGATGCTACAAATATCACATTTGATTATAAATCTAGTGACACCAATACCACAAAATTGAAGGTGGTATAAAACAAAATAATAGATGAATTTTACTTATGAATATAGAAAAAGTTCTTAAAAAATAAGAATATATCAACATATCAAATGCAAAATTTCAAGAATGATCTGATATAGGAAATCTAGCAAAATAAATAGGATGATAAGATAATTATGTCAATATATTCAGAAAACCTATTATATAAAAATAAGCAGTCTTTTCTAATAAAAACTTTAAGTAGAATAAAAATAGAATAATTTCTTTCCGCTGAAAATCTATCAGAGTGAACATATTTTTGTTCACTCAACGTACTTGAAAACCCTTCCCCATGGTAGGACATGACTCACTTTCTAAATTAAATACAAGGTGAAAATTTATTTTCCAATCTGTATTAATAAAAGGCTATTGTGGAGAATATAAGAAACAATTCCTACCAATTAATTAGAAACTCAGTTGAATGGGTTCTTGGGTTGCTTATGCTGACTTCTAGTGCTCAATAATTTATTTCAGGTAGTGATAACTAATCTTTTAAAAATTTCCACGAGATGTTTTGACAGAAATTACTAGAAATTATTCTGAAATTTATTATTTTATCAGTTGTTAATAATGGGTCAATAGTCTTTATTTCAAACTAGATTCTCCATAATCTCTGATTGAGGGCTAGTAACTATGTCCTAATTGAATAAGCTCTTTGATACCCTGGCTTGAACTTATTTCAGAAACCTAATGGTTTATTGCCCAGGTGCATTTCTGAGCTCTGTTTCCTCTTTATGATATATAGTTTCAGAGAAGATGAAATAAAAAGAGCTCACATTTGCAATTCCCAAGCAGTAGCCTTATTTCTTCATTGTGTTTTTTTAATTATCTAAATAGAGGTGAAATAAGGGCAAAAATAACCTTTATAATTCTTCTTAAACAACATATTATTCTGTGTTGCCTTCCTGGCTATATTTACGTAGTCTCACGTCACTCTCCTGAATTTCATCCTTTATTTGGAGGCCCCTTATTTATTTTGTATAGATTATTTATTCATACTGTTATTTTTATATAACTTATTCATATACTCCAAAAGAGAGTACATGATCTGGTCCCTCTGAGGCAGTAGCCCCAAATTTCAGGTAAAGCTCAGATTGGATGAGATAGTGCAAGTCCATACTATATCAGATATCCAAATGTTTAAGAGTTATTCAAAGAATAGTTGAAATGTAGTTCAGAGTTCATTCTTTAATTTAAAAGGCATTTGTTGAGTAGTTATGCAATCTTATGGCAAGTAGAAACCACAAAAGGAAAATAAGGCATAGTAATTTCAAATAGTCTTGACTCCTAAAGTTTAAAGTGGCAGTGAGTCAAATCATTCTAACTATGAGAAAGAAATGTTACCACGGCCTCAGAGAAAGCTGGAATTGGGACTGTGAAAGACATGTGTTCTCCTTCTATCATTTGTGGGGGCTTTTCTCCTTTGCCAAGTGATCTCATTCTCCCTATTGCAGATTGAATTATTCCAAAGGTAAGATCATGGAAACCATTTCTCTAAAGCCTCACATCTGTACCTACAGAAAAGAGCTAAAAGTCAGACCCTTTCTTTCAAGGTCAAAACTCTGAAGAATGACCTCTATCAGCCTAGCGTCTATCAGCTTCTCTTTCCCATTTTCATCACCTGCAGCAAGGATTATGGTCTTTGACTCAGCTTGAGATAGGTCACCACTCTGAAAACTTGGCCAGAACAAGAAGGATTTGTAAGAAAACTTATAGAAGTAACAGTAAGGATCTCACAATTAGGGTAGGAAAAGTAAGTATTTCTTAGTAGGATGCCATGTTACGTTTTTGGAAGACAAATTAAATGTGTGTGGGGGGGGGGCAGGTGGCGCGGGTGTGTGTGTACATATGTGTGCGCACAATATCTACTACATACTTGAAAAATCTCTACTTAAAAAAATTTCAAATATTTCTGCTCATAGAGAAGCATATTTCCTTTTGTTAAAATTGGCATTTTAAATTGGAATAATAGCAAAATTGAACTAAATTTGAGAACGAGAACATTGTAATTGAATGAGTCAGAAAACAGGCTAGAAGTTAGTGATGGAATTGGCCACTTACTGATTATTCCTGGGATTGTTTGTTCTGTGGGCATTACTGCTTTCTGATATCACAGTTTCATTTATATGTTTTTATAACTATGCCTTTGAGTGAGTGCCGTTACCTCTCAATCACATGAAATGACCCTGTAAAGACTTTCTTAATTAATTAAAAACACATTTTCTATACTTGAGTGAAATCTTTTAAAAATAAAAATAAATAAAAACACATTTAAGTCAGACACATACATTTTCAAATTAATATTTTTGTCAAAGCATTATTTAGGTACTGAAATTTCCGGATTGAGTTGGTCTTCACAATACAATACAGACAACTCTTGAATTGAATGGGTTCCACATGTATGGGTTGAAGCAACCTCAGATCAAAAACATTCAGAAAAAGGACAGCTGTGTCTATATTGAACATATACATAGTTTTTCTTGTCAATACTCCCTAAACAACACAGTCTAACAAATATGTACATAGTATTAGTATGATAAGTAATTTAGGGATGATTTAAATTATACAAGAGGATGTGCATAGGTTATATGCAAATATTATACCATTTTATATGAGAGATTTGAGCATCTATGAATTTTGGTATTCACAGGAGTCCTGGAACCAATCCCCCACTCCTCGATACTGGGGGATGACTATATTTTGAAATCTTGATAACTAGGAATGGAGAAATACCATTATAAGATAGTACACAGTTTTTCTCTTTCTCTACAAATGAAGACTTGAATGCCCATTAAGGGGCAGCGAGCTCCTTGAGTTCAAGAAAAAAAGTCAATGGTCTACTGACTTTATAAAAGTTGCCACTGAGCCTGAGGTTAAATCTTACTAAATTCTTACTGTAGGCCAGGCACAGTGGTTTGAATTGTGACATGCTGCATCTCATTTTGTCTTCACAACAAACCAAGGACATAGATCCTATTATTACCATCAATTTACAGACGAAGAAACCATGCCTCAGAGAACTTAACTTGCTCTCAGCTCACACAGCTAAAAAGTAACTGAGATGGTATCAGCAGACAGCAGCCTGATTCTAACATTCACCTCATCTTGCATAAACCCTCCAGTGTTATTACATCATTCTGGGAGCCAGACCTGAAGCTGTTATCATGACCTGGGGGCACCTCAAGGTCTAGCCTGGACCCCCGTTGTCACACCGCAGCTCATTCTGCGTGTGCTCCTTCATCTGAATCAATTTTCTGTTTCTCAGACTTGCTAAGCTTATTCTCAAGCCAGTGCTTTTTGCATTTGCTATTCTCTCAAAAATAAAAAATAAGAATCTTGATATTTGGGACCATAGTATTTGGAATTTCTATCTGCCATCTACTCCTGCAAGTAAGGTTACCTTCTAATGTGCCTTGCCACTTTACTTCATAACACAGAACAGAGTCTAAAAAGCTTGTCTACTGATTTGTTTGCTGTTAATTGTCTGGATGTTTGAAAACACACTTTGGCAGTAGGTAACAAGAAACATATTAAATAAAACCTTTACACCCCTTAGACACAATAATTTTGCCTTTCCCTAGGGAAATAAACTTAATAATAAGGTACCACTTATCAAGCACTAAATTTGTAGCAGGCATCTTGCTTTCATGCATATCTCATTTAACCTCACTCTAATTCTGCCAGCAGGTATTATTATCTTAATTTTCAGATGATGATACTGAAACATTTTAAAAAGAAATAATCTTTCAAAGTCATTCAAATATTAAGTGTCTTAAAATTGAGTTTACTCAATTTTAGCATCTAGGCTTTTAAGTATATTGCTAAATACTGGGGAAAAATTCTACTGAAAAGATATATAGCAGACTATTTCCAGAAGTGTAAATATAGACCATAGTATATAAAGTTCCAAACATAACACAATCACAAAATGGAACATTGTGTAATCATTAAGATAATGTTCATAAAATATCATAGAATAACATTCAAAATGCTTATTGCATATCATACTTTTAACAGTACAAAAATTTATATGTGATATAATTCCAAAATTGAAATAAACAGATTCTACATTTAAAAAATTTAAAGGAATAAATCAAATAGTGATTGTATTTGGATGATTAAACTATACATGATATTTCTTTTTTCTGGTTAAAAATTCCCTAATTATCCTTAATAAGCTCATATTAGTTCTGTAATGGTGTGATTTTAATTTGACATACATAGTCTCGTTTGAGACATTTAGACTTTAATGGTACATGAGTTTTCCTTCTGTGGGGAGGGCCCTGCCCTTTAACACTTTGTGCCCCATCAAACTCCATTTAACTGAAGCTCTCTAGGTAAAGGTGCGTAACAGATTTCTCTTGTCATCTTGGCCACAGTAATTATGGCAGGCAGGCCTTACAAGTTTTCTTCTTTCATAAAGCACAGTCACATTACGAATAAGTAAGTCAGTCCTGGAGAATCACCCTCTTTTGTCTCTTACCTACAGGGTACGGGAGTCACAACTGATTTTATTGACATAAAAGAGTACCTGCTCATGCTTTTTGTTGTCCAATCACAAGCCATGCTCAACGATTCCAAGTCACCATTCCTGAGCATAGTACTGATATTTCAGAGGCACTGGCCCCTTCCCCTGGGGCACAAACTCATCTCAGTTCTAGCCTTGAAGACTGTTTCTAAACAGGCTCATGGAGACCCATCTGTAGTCTTCTAAGTGTCTCTAGTGTCTGATCCCTCACAGTCCAAATTTCCTAGACTAGGCTAACAAAACATTGGCTCTTTTCTCAATGATACATTCTGATAACTTTTGAATTAATCTATTCATATAGTGCTTAACAGAGTCTCATTCACTATGTAGATTTATAAAGGGCAAATTAAAAATTTTAAAACATTCCAGGTAGCCCTATTACACACCAGTACTATAGCATCTCCCGTTTATAATGTTATCTCTTGCTCTTCCAGTAGTTTGCTCTCTATTCCCAATATAGAATGCAGCCAATGCCTTGCATAAGAGAGCATTTTGAAAATGTCAGGGTAACTTTTTAAACATCATGTGTTTCTTTTTAGTAATACATTAAACATTGTGATCACATTTACTCTCCTTACAGAAAAATCAGTGAATAAAAATATTTATAAATAGGTAATAACTTGATGCAGATGTTTGGTTTTAAGAGACATTGTTTCTATTTCATAAAACATTCATATAATAAAACATCTTAAGAATATACTAAAAATGATATCAGGCTTCAGTAGTATATAAAATATTCTAGACATATGTACCCTTATTTTAGAAAGCAACAAAATGGGAATATATTGCTACAACTTTAAGAGGAAAAAGCTCACAGTATTTTTCTTATTTATCCAATTCTGTCTTAAAAACTTCCCAACACTAATTATAAATACCAAATGAACTAGCATAAATAAAAGCATCTAGTATGCTCTCTGGTTGAAAATAGTTGATATTTAACTCTTAACTACTAACATTTGAGTGCACTGTCATCCACACTGGTTTAAGCATTTTTCATGGATTATCTTGTTTAACCTTTTAAAAAATATTTTAACATAAACACTCTCTAAAAAAAGATAGCATAGTTTGGGTGTGGTGGCGGGCACCTGTAGTCCCAGCTACTCGGGAGACTGGGGCAGGAGAATGGCATGAACCCAGGAGGCGGAGCTTGCAGTGAGCCGAGATTGTGCCATTGCACTCTAACCTGGGTGACAGAGCGAGACTCTGTCTCAAAAAAAAAAAAAAAGAAAGAAAAAAAGATACCGTAGTTTGGACATGTGCCTAAAGTCACACAGATAGAATATGATGAAGCCTGACTCTGAATTCAGGTTGTTTGACTTCACAGCCCCTGTGGCTAACTACTGGTATTGACCTACTTCCCTTTGTAAAATTTTACCAGCTAAAATACACATGCAGCTAATAAGGTAATGAGAATGAATCCCAAGAGAACGAAAGTCTTCCAACTCTCGGTGTTCCAGGAAGAGACAACTTTGGCCAATAACACTAGGAGTGTTGCCATGGGTGTTTGCTGTGTCAGCTGGACTAGGCTAGGCTTATGAAAGGGAAGACAGCAACCATTTGGTAGCATGCATACACCTTCTGCCAGTTACTCAATCAGACACAAATTGAGATGCTGCCAAGAAATTTGTACATACATAATGAAAGTCTCTGTGTATCTGCCACTAAATGAAGGATATTATCCTGGATGGGCCTAACTCAACCAAGTAAGCCCTACGAAGGCCTGGGCTCCTGCTGGTGATAGAGATTCCAATCAACAACTTGGTCTACAATTGCCTCCCCTTTCCTGGATCTTCCCTTCGTAACCACCTGCCCTGTTCATTTCAGACTTGCTTAATCAGCAGCTGCACACAATTATACAAGCCAAGTCCTTATAATACATGTTTATTTATAGGTAGGTAGGTTGGAAGATAGATAGATTGATTGGTAGCTTATCAGCTTCTCTGATTGAACCCTGACTGATACAAGTGTAACCAGTGTTGGATCCCAATTTTGTGAGATGTGAAGCTTACACAGTTTGGTATAGAAAAAATAGTTAGATATCTAGGTATTAAATATTTAGGATGATAAAACAACCATAAGAAAGATATATATATATATATTTAGAAATTGAAAAATACCACAAACATCACATAAACCAGAATAAGAACACGCAGGAGGCTGAGGCAGGAGAATTGTTTGAACCCAGGAAGCGGAGGTTGCAGTGAGCTGAGATCATGCCATTGCACTCCAGCCTGGGCAACAAGAGCGAAATCCCATCTCAAAAAATCAAAACAAAACAAACAAGCAAAAGAATGTAATTTTTTTATTATGAACTGCCTGACATAGCTTAAAAATAATTTTTTCTCTACAATTTTTGGCTGCATACTCATTAATTGTTACCCCAGATGACAAATATTTGGTAATATCATTTTATATAAAGACAATTTTTTTAAAGAAAGTCCAGTCTGTCTTCTAGCATGTTTGATTAAAACTGGTTTTTAATTAAGGATAATTTTTGCTAGCCATCAATGAAAAACAACTTCTTCACTTACATTTTTAACCTGCTAATGGTTCCCATCATTTTCTACAGACTTCTTTTCAGGCTCCCAGGTATTTTGAGCACTGATTCCCCTCCACTGCCTATATACTTAAGAGTTCCAGGCACCGGGGTGGAGCAAGATGGCCGAATAGGAACAGCTCCAGTCTCCAACTCCCGACGCGAGCGACACAGAAGACTAGTGATTTCTGCATTTTCAACTGAGGTACTGGGGTCATCTCACTGGGGAGTGCCGGACAATCGGTGCTGGTCAGCTGCTGCAGCCCGACCAGCGAGAGCTGAAGCAGGGCGAGGCATTGCCTCACCTGGGAAGCGCAAGGGGGAAGGGAATCCCTTTTCCTAGCCAGGGGAACTGAGACACACAACACCTGGAAAATCGGGTAACTCCCACCCCAATACTGTGCTTTAAGTAAACGGGCACACCAGGAGATTATACCCACACCTGGCCGGGAGGGGCCCACGGCCACGGAGCCTCCCTCATTGCTAGCACAGCAGTCTGCAATCTAACCTCAAGGCAGCAGTGAGACTGGGGGAGGGGTGCCCACCACTGCTGAGGCTTAAGTAGGTAAACAAAGCCGCTGGGAAGCTTGAACTGGGTGGAGCTCACAGCAGCTCAAGGAAACCTGCCTGTCTCTGTAGACTCCACCTCTGGGGACAGGGCGCAGCTAAACAAACAACAGGAAAAGCAGCAGAGGCCTGTGCAGACGCGAACGACTCTGTCTGACAGCTTTGAAGAGAGCAATGGATCTCCCAACACGGAGGTTGAGATCTGAGAACGGACAGACTGCCTGCTCAAGTGGGTCCCTGACCCCTGAGTAGCCTAACTGGGAGACGTCCCCCACTAGGGGCAGTCTGACACCCCACACCTCACAGGGTGGAGTACACCCCTGAGAGGAAGCTCCCAAAGTAAGAATCAGACAGGTACACTCACTGTTCAGCAATATTCTATCTTCTGCAACCTCTGCTGCTGATACCCAGGCAAACAGGGTCGGAAGTGGACCTCAAGCAATCTCCAACAGACCTACAGCTGAGGGTCCTGACTATTACAAGGAAAACTATCAAACAGGAAGAACACCTATACCAAAACCCCATCAGTACGTCACCATCATCAAAGACCAGAGACAGATAAAACCACAAAGATGGGGAAGAAGCAGGGCAGAAAAGCTGGAAATTCAAAAAATAAGAGCCCATCTCCCTCTGCAAAGGAGCGCAGCTCATCGCCACCAATGGATCAAAGCTGGTCAGAGAATGACTTTGACGAGATGAGAGAAGAAGGCTTCAGTCCATCAAACTTCTCAGAGCTAAAGGAGGAATTACGTACCCAGTGCAAAGAAACTAAAAATCTTGAAAAAAGAGTAGAAGAATTGATAGCTAGAATAATTAATGCAGAGAAGGTCATAAATGAAATGACAGAGATGAAAACCATGACACGAGAAATACGTGACAAATGCACAAGCTTCAGTAACCGACTCGATCAACTGGAAGAAAGAGTATCAGTGATTGAGGATCAAATGAATGAAATGAAGCGAGAAGAGAAACCAAAAGAAAAAAGAAGAAAAAGAAATGAACAAAGCCTGCAAGAAGTATGGGATTATGTAAAAAGACCAAATCTACGTCTGATTGGGGTGCCTGAAAGTGAGGGGGAAAATGGAACCAAGTTGGAAAACACTCTTCAGGATATCATCCAGGAGAACTTCCCCAACCTAGTAGGGCAGGCCAACATTCAAATTCAGGAAATACAGAGAACACCACAAAGATACTCCTCCAGAAGAGCAACTCCAAGACACATAATTGCCAGATTCACCAAAGTTGAAATGAAGGAAAAAATCTTAAGGGCAGCCAGAGAGAAAGGTCGGGTTACCCACAAAGGGAAGCCCATCAGACTAACAGCAGATCTCTCGGCAGAAACTCTACAAGCCAGAAGAGAGTGGGGGCCAATATTCAACATTCTTAAAGAAAAGAATTTTCAACCCAGAATTTCATATCCAGCCAAACTAAGTTTCATAAATGAAGGAGAAATAAAATCCTTTACAGATAAGCAAATGCTTAGAGATTTTGTCACCACCAGGCCTGCCTTACAAGAGACCCTGAAGGAAGCCCTAAACATGGAAAGGAACAACCGGTACCAGCCATTGCAAAAACATGCCAAAATGTAAAGACCATCGAAGCTAGGAAGAAACTGCATTAAATAACGAGCAAAATAATCAGTTAATATCATAATGACAGGATCAAGTTCACACAAAACAATATTAACCTTAAATGTAAATGGACTAAATGCTCCAATTAAAAGACACAGACTGGCAAACTGGATAAAGAGTCAAGACCCATCAGTCTGCTGTATTCAGGAGACCCATCTCACATGCAGAGACATACATAGACTCAAAATAAAGGGATGGAGGAAGATCTAGCAAGCAAATGGAGAACAAAAAAAAGCAGGGGTTGCAATCCTAGTCTCTGATAAAAGGGCTAATATCCAGAATCTACAAAGAACTCAAACAAATAGACAAGAAAAAAACAAACAACCCCATCAAAAAGTGGGGAAAGGATATGAACAGACATTTCTCAAAAGAAGACATTCATACAGCCAACAGACACATGAAAAAATGCTCATCATCACTGGCCATCAGAGAAATGCAAATAAAAACCACAATGAGATACCATCTCACACCAGTTAGAATGGCAATCATTAAGAAGTCAGGAAACAACAGGTGTTGGAGAGGATGTGGAGAAATAGGAACACTTTTACACTGTTGGTGGGATTGTAAACTAGTTCAACCATTATGGAAAACAGTATGGCAATTCCTCAAGGATCTAGAACTAGATGTACCATATGACCCAGCCATCCCACTACTGGGTATATACACAAAGGATTATAAATTATTCTACTACAAAGACACATGCACACGTATGTTTATTGTGGCACTATTCACAATAGCAAAGACTTGGAATCAACCCAAATGTCCATCTGTGACAGACTGGATTAAGAAAATGTGGCACATATACACCATGGAATACTATGCAGCCATAAAAAAGGATGAGTTTGTGTCCTTTGTAGGGACATGGATGCAGCTGGAAACCATCATTCTTAGCAAACTATCACAAGAACAGAAAACCAAACACCACATGTTCTCACTCATAGGTGGGAACTGAACAATGAGATCACTTGGACTCGGGAAGGGGAATATCACACACCAGGGCCTATCATGGGGAGGGGGAAGGGGGGAGGGATTGCACTGGGAGTTATACCTGATATAAATGATGAATTGAGGGGTGCTGACGAGTTGATGGGTGCAGCACACCAACATGGCACAAGTGTACATATTTAATAAACCTACACGTTATGCACATGTACCCTAGAACTTAAAGTATAATAAAAAAAAAAAAAAAAAAAAAAAAAAAGAAAGAAAAAAAAAAAGTTCCAGGCACCATAGGACATGATTTTATTGCATTTTGATCCTTGGTCCAGGACCTTCAGGGCACAATGTTGAATGAGTTAGCATAACAGGCAGTAGGACTACTCCTGGGAAGTCATTCCTACACCAGCTAGCCAGCAACACCTTAAAAATATACGCTATAACTGTGATCAGTATGTCCCAGGAAAACAAACCAAATGTGTTCTCAAACCAAATTCCCCTTAGAACCCTGAATGCTGGAAACTATCCAACGCTACCAAACCTTAGGTAAAGTGTGACATCAGAAGTTATTAGAGATGGCCATTTTAACTGAGTGTGCATGTAATATTTTCCACAAATTGTACCTAAACATATGATTGTGTTGTAGTGGGCAGAATAATGGCTCCCCAAGATGGCTACTTTCTAATCCCCAAAATTTACAAGTCACTATCTACAACAGAAGACTGCAGATGTGATTAAATTAAGCACTTTGAAATGGGAAGATTATCCTGGGTTATCAGGAGATGGACATAATGAAAGGGTAAGAGTCTTTATAAAAGGAGGCAGGAGATCAGAAGGACAAAAGAGGATCTGAGGATAGAAGTAAAAGGTTGAGATGATGTGAAGGAGTCACAACCCAGGGAATGCAGGCAGTCAGCCTCTAGAAGCTGGAAAAAGCAAGGAAGCAAAACCCCTCCCCAATCCCACCAGAAGCCTTTAGAAGAAACACAGGCTTCTAACACTTTGGTTTTAGACTTCTGACCTCCAGATCTATAAGGGAATAAATTGATGTTTTAACACACTGTGTTTGTAGAAATTTGTTACAGCAGTAAGAAAAGACTAATTAATAAACATGTGTATAAATTACTTGGCCCCTTTCAGTGTTTTAAAGGGGTCCCATACTGGTGAGGGGTCCTGAAGCCTAAGCTTTATTGCATCACCAGAATACAAAAAGAAAAACAAACACATATGATGCATCCCTGCAGAAGTCCTATGGGCTGAGAGGAAGGGTGAGGATTACTTTGGCCCAGCTGGTAATATGGGACTCCAATCAATACATTCGTTCCACTGTGTGTAAGAAGAAAGCTCAATGCTGGCACCAGCAGGCTGCCTTCAGGGCTGAGAATAAAGGCAGCCAGTGGCAATACCACTGAATGATTTACTTCTAGCTCACAGTGCAGGCCTCATTCATCCAAACACATGCTCTGCACTTTACTTGCTCACATGACCTAGAGGGCAGCTGCTCTGGCAAGCTCCTATCAGAGGGTTCTTTCTCTTGTCAGGCAGCTCATGGAAGTATTTCTTCTGACCACAAACAGTACCTTCCCTGAGAGAAATTCTAGTCATTTTTTTCCTCTAAACTGTTTCCAGTGATATTTTAGTGGCTTTTGTGGCCTGGCACCCCAGGCAATTTTTCTTCTAGCCTTCTCCTTAATTCTGTTCTGGAGACAATCATGAAAATCTGTGCCCAGCCTGATTCTTGCCTTTCTGGATGACTCTTAAGTGAAGCTAGTGTGATGCAGAGAACAGGTAATCAGCATGGGTGTCCACCAGACAATTGAATTCTGCTTCTGGTACTTATGATGTGAGCACCTTTCACT
Organism: Rhinopithecus roxellana; assembly: GCF_007565055.1. NCBI lineage: Eukaryota > Metazoa > Chordata > Mammalia > Primates > Cercopithecidae > Rhinopithecus > Rhinopithecus roxellana. Next base: position 118,733,187 of record NC_044554.1, on the reverse strand, counting down.
GAAGTTAAGAATATTTACCACCAACATTCAGGGAGGATGAGAGATAATTACAAAGAAGCCTCCAGTTTGCTATAGGCACCTGTTGGGTGGAGAATAGGAATTCTGTCAAACGTCTTAATGTGCACATTGCACGTCCCACCAGAAAGGAACCTTAGGGTTAGAAATCTTAAAAAGGGGGAAAGGATCAGGATTTTTGTTCCATGATTGTATGACTGGACTTTTATAAAGGAACAATCAATCCATCAACCAAGAAATAAACAGCAAGATGTGAGCTCTAATCAAAACCACATTTAAACTTTACTTAGTTCTCAACTTTTCAGTTATGTGAGCTAATTATTATATAAGCCAATTTGAGTTGTTCTTAGGTTATTGCTCCTGAAACCTTAAGCGACTATGGTAGACATGGGTTATACCAGGCAGCTTCCTTGTCAAGGAAGAACTTGTTGCCCCAGCTTCAGGGAGGGCTGTGAGTGGATAGTCAGCTGTCCGCCCTCAAGGGATTGTTCCAGGAGAGAGAACAGCCTCATTCAAAGTTATATTCTTCTGGAGCAGACAATATCCAGTGGCTGGCTGAGGCAATCTTACAAAAGCCCAGTCATTTGGACCCAAGGTAGGACAACTCTGGGTAACCATTAAAGGTCCGGAGCTCCACGGAGGGTCTGCCAATGCTGCAGTGCAGCTTGACCTCTCCCTCTGCCCAGTACTGCTTCAGCTCCTTCTCTAATAAATATTCTGAACACTAAAGTTTGCCTCAGAGTCTGCTTCCTTGAGAACCCAACCTGCTGCACTGACACAACCACCTCTAAACTACCCAATACATTTTAGTTGGTAGTTTATTGAGAGTAACACACAATACTACTAATTTGAAAATATATTTTTTCTGAGGGCACTTTGTCTGATTTCTCTACTGGCTGTAACCAACACCAAGGACAGTCCTAGCTATTCACCCATTCATTCAACCAATTGTGATTCAGTGTATTCTACTTGCCTGGGTACTTAGTACACGTTTATTGAATGAATGAACAAATGAACGGGTGATTGAATGAAATATTGGGGTCTTCCTCTACTGATGCAGACAATTTTAGTTAAATAATTTGAAAGCAAGGAAAATATTTTCAACATTGTGATGGTTTTCCTCTTTCTTCACATGAAGCTATTCTACATTCTCATTTCCTATAGATCATAAAACACAGGGGGCTCTATATTTGCTTCCCCCTGTTTCCCATATTGATTACTACCAGTTTTTCTCTCTAATAATTAACTGAGTGGCATGAAACTTCTTCCTATGAGTTCCGCATAGCATGATACCTAACAGGTATCTGTTGATTGGTGATTTGTTCTACTGACACCTCAGTTTGATTTACATTTGAGCTAGGTTCCTATTTTCTTTTGCTTCCAATATGTATTCTAAAGATGAACATTTTTGAAACCATAGACTATGAGCCAATTGACTAAAGAATTTATTCCCATAAATAAGTAGCTATATGTTTCCAAGTCTGGCACAGCATCAGACAAGCAGTAGGTCCTCAAAATGCCCCAAATTTAACCACTTTCGTGATGATAAAGAAACAAAAAGTAGCTTAGTTTGACCAGCAATTTGGTGTCATTTCTTTCTAGCTGGGAGGTACAGTTCTACTATAGTTGAACAATTAATAACAATTGCTAATACTTACACTGTACTTAGTTTCATGTCTGACATTGTACTAAGTACTGTAAATAGATTATCCTACTTCTTACAACAATCATGAAGTAAAGTATTATTATTATGTCAAATTTTCAGGTGTATCTTAGAAGGTTAAAGTAGCTATCCTAAGGTCAAAAGCTAGTAAGGGCAAAGTAAAATTTCAGAACAACTCTGACTTTAATCCACTATTAAGCTTCTATTCATAGCAAGTTTCTTCTGATAATGTAAATTTATTATTTCATAAGTGAATCCTTACAATACCAGAAGGTAGGAAAAAAGCATAAAAATATAACTAAGTATTTAGGAATTACAAGTCACTTTGAGTTATTATACTCACCTTGATGAACCTGGAAAATAAAAACTTGAGTTGATTGTGTCCACTCAATAGGAAATAATGGGCAGGAGATGATGTGTTAGTCATCAGCAGTCAATTCCCTGACTTACCACAGACTACTCCCTTCACTAATTGAAAAGATATTAACTGAACACCTACTGTGTAACAGGCTCTATTTTAAGTACCAGGAAACAAAAATAATATGGTATAGTCTTGCCTTCAAAGAGCTAATCGTCAAAATAAGAAAAAATATCAATATATAAAAAAAATAACAAAATAATATGACAAAAGCCATTTTGGAGAGACTGATTGCCAAGAAAACGCAGAGAGGAGTGCTGACTCTTTTTGAGGTGGAAGCTGGGTAGAAGTCAGGCCAATACTGCTTAGGGCAAGAGTTTTGGGAGTGGTAAAAATTGGGTTTGAGGGGAGGTAACAAGTTCCAGCTGGAGATGGGAGCAAAAGCAAGAGGCTGTGGAAGAAGTAATTACAGGGGTGACTATGAGTGCCTTGTACTCCATGTCTAGAAGTTCATATGTTCTGTAAAGAATGGAGATACACGGAATGATTTCTAAGTATGTGAGTGGCAGGATTGTATATTTCTGTTTACTATTTAAGAAAAACATCCTATTGACAGAGTAAAGGATAGATGAGGAGGGCCTTCTTTCTGGAAGTAGTGGTCATCAGGAAGATATCATGGTGATGCCTCCTGGATATGGTATTGAGTCTGCCTCAAGCACTAGCAGCTGGGAAGACAAAGACGATGTTATTGATGAGTATATGAAGAATAATCTGACCCCCTAGGAATTGGGAGTGATGAATGTTTGAAGGAAACCAAGAAAACTGACTTGGGCAAGAGTACACATATAGTATACAGAAGAGGAGGAGATTGGGAGAGAGGTAGAGAGTAAGAAGATAAAGTTAATTTGAGAACATACTGAGTTTAGTTGTTTATGAGACATCCTGATGACGGAGATGTGCAATAGACAGTAAGATATGATATAAATAATGATAAATGTGATAATTTATATGGTGCTATTACCAGGCCCTGATATGAGCATTTTATATAAATCTCTTAATTTGTATACAACCTTATGAAATGAAACTGAGTGAAGCACAAAGGGATGAGTAACTCACACAAAGTTACACAGCTGGGTTATGACATGGTTAGAACTGTTACTTCAAAATCCCTGCTCTTATCCACAATAGTGCTGCCTCTAGGAAATATATGTGGGTCCCAGGAGAGGGCATGGACTGTTTTGAGTATATACATTTCAGAGTTATAAAGTGCATAGGTGGTAGATGAAATTTTGAACATAAGCTTAAATTTGCACTTTCTAATGTGTCCTTTCCCTGATACGTATATACCACAAACACACACACATATTTTCATGGGGTTTGGGCCAGAGTTACAAAAGACATAATTCCAAACACCATAATTTCAAATGCTAAAATCCCAAAAGATCAAAATTTCTAAATATAATTCTGGAAAAAAAAATTTAAATTATTTGAAAGACACATATTTACATTTTAAAAGGGAGATATTTGAGAATCATATGCAAACACAACAGAACACTTTATAGGCTACATTAACTATGAAATAGGCAATAATAACATACATATTTTTGCAAGCATAACCACTCAGGTATACTAACAACAGTTATAAGGGTATAATAGTTATGAGCAGACAAACCATAGTGATAAAGAAAAAAGGAAAATAGTGAAATGCATAAATACATATCACTATGGTTGGTAATTGTGTGCACCCAGCTTTTTAACTGTGGTCATCTGAAATACCAGGACAGACAACCAAAATCTTGACGACATTGACCAAAAACTGCATTGTGTCACCACTCCATATGTAGTTGCCAACAAAGCCAGGATATCGAGAAATGTTGTCTTTCACAAACGCCGATGTACATAAAGGATCTTTTCCTCTATTAAGTTTCAGTGGTTTTTACGTACATGTACAATGCTTACACACGAAGTCAATATTGTGTTAGCACACTTTTGTGGAGTCAATTTTGCAAAAATGTATAAGATAAATTAAAACTCTAAAAATCTTTGCACAATATATATCTCAGTACTGGAAATGATGCAAAGATGAACTATATAGCACATCAAATTGGCACTATGTGTGGAGGAGTAGAATTAATGTATGATTAAATAATCTGGCAAGGGAGATTTCTTGTATTTTTCACCTGCATTTTTTCCTCTCCTGTTATCTTTAAACCACTGCATATAGATTGGGAGAGTGGTTGTGATCTACACATTTTGTAAGTATATGCTGTCCACTTGAAAGTCTGGTTATTGCTCTGCCATTGCAATTAAGTGATTTTCTGCTTTCACGGCACCAATAATAATTCACTTTTAAGCTTTTATCTTTCACCATTAAGTAGACTCCTTCACTTATCACAGCCTTTTTGCAAGAGAACAATTTCACAGATCTCTTCCATTACATTGTAAGGAATACAGTAAGAAGAAATGATATTCAGATTTCCCAATGCCAAATCTGAATTAGGGCTCTTCAGAGAGACAGAACCAATATGACAAGTATATAGATATACGATAGTGGACTTAGTAGCAGAATTGACATTTGCAATTATGGTGGCTGAGAAGTCCCATAACAGGCTATCTGCAAGCTGGAGACCCTGGGATGCCAATAGTATCAGTCCAAGTCCCAAGACCTCAGAACCAGGGAAGCCAATGGTGTAACTCTCAGTCAGAGGGCGCTGAAAGCCTGAGGACCCAGGTTAGCACTGGTGCAAGTCCTGGAGTCCAAAGGCTGGTGAGTCAGTCCAGAGCTCTAATTTCCAAGGCAGCAGAAGAAAGTCTCAAAGAGAGACCAATTCACCTTCTGTTTTCATTTTCTCCAGGCCCCAGCCAATTAGATGGTGCTCTCCAACATTGGGAGCATGTCCCATCTAGTCTGCTCAACCTCACACACTAATCTCCTCTGGAAACACCCTCACAGACACACCCAAAATAATGCTTTACCAGGTTTTTAAGTATTCCTTAATCCTCTCAAGTTGACATCCAAAATTAACATCCCACAAGTTTAGCACTTGTCAACTTGGTACCCATATATATGTCTTTAAACTATATTTTATTTCCAGAAAAAAAACAATAACAAAGTGATATGGCCTGGATGTGTGCCCCTTCTAAATCTCATGTTGAAATGTGATCCTTGGTGAGATGGGGCCTAGTGGGAGGTACTAGATCATGGTGAATTCCTCATGAATGGCTTATTGCAGCCTCCTTGGTGACGAATGAGTTCTTGCTCTGGTTGTTTAAAAGTCTAAGATCTGGTTGTTTAAGAGTCTAAGATCTCCTCCTTTTCTCTCTCTGGCTTCCACTCTTACCATGTGACACACCTACTATCCTTTTGCCTTCCACCATGATTGTAAGCTTCCTGAGGCCTTCGCCAGAAGTAGAAGCCCATGCCACGCTTCCTTTACAGCCTGCAGAATGTGAGCCAATTACATCTCTTTTCTTTATATATTACCCAGCCTCAGGTATTTCTTTATTGCAATGAAAGGACAGACTAATGCACAAAGTAATGATTTCACCTAATGTGATGAAACTAACATGAAGCAACTATCCTGCATACAACTGAAAATGCAATAATCCCTTCCCCAGAACTCGGGTTTCAGAATTTCAATATTTATATTTAGGATTTTGTTTTTTGGGATTATGATAGGCATCAGGTTTCATGACTACAGTATTAATACACTAGAATGAGGCAAATTAATTTGACCAAAAGAGAATTATTTAGCCTGAAAGGAACCATTCCAGCTGGGCGTGATGACTCACGCCTGTAATACTAGCACTTTGGGAGGCCGAACTTGGAAGATCACTTGAGCTCAGGAGTTAGAGACCAGCCTGGGCACAACATGGCGAAAGCCTGTCTCCACAAAAAATACAAAGATTAGCTGAATGTGGTGGCCCAGGCCTGTAGTCCTAGCTACTCTGGAGGCTGAGGTGGGAGGATCACCTGAGCCTGGGAGGTCAAGGTTGCAACGAGCTGAAATTGTACCACTGCACTCCAGATGGACAAGAGTGAAACCCTATCTAAAAACAAACAAACAAAGAAAATCCTTCACTGCCACATTTCTGAGGGGTAAATTTGAGTTCTCCCAGTGGGAAGTGTCATCCTGTCTTTTTCCTTTCATATACTACCAGACGCCCCATTCCTTATTTTGCATCATTAGGGTAAGCCTGGTAAAAGTTAAAACCTTAAGAAATGCTTGTTTCTAAATAAAAACAGAATGTTTATTTAGTAGGAATGTTATGCTACAGAGTACATAGTATATTATAGTTTAAATAATAATCAAAGGTGTGGAAAATAAAATCCATTGTTAATCTTTTTATAGTGATAATATCAATATAAAATTATGTTATACCATAAAATATCTTTCTCAAGCTTATGCTAAATTTTCTGTTTTATGATCTTTAAACAATTAAGAAGCCATAAAGGTAGAAACCTGATGACAGTAATTATAAGGATGTAACTGAAATCATTAACTTTCACCATACCTAAGCAGTTTCAAAATATCCCCATATTTCAACACATTATTTTATTTGCAGATCTTTAATATAAATGTTGCTTTTCTAATAAATATAGGGAAAACATCTTACAAACAGTCAATAAGGGCAAGTAAGCATCCAGAGTGTAATCAAAGTTGATGAAATTGGCTGCTATGTTAAAGTTGTTTTGTATTATTAAACCACTGGCCTGAGAATTGACCTCCCCCAAGCGACTCTGGAACATTTCTCTTTTTCTGGGATAGAATATTGATAAATGCCTCAGTTGTTCTTTTTACTTGCACACTTAATCTGTGTCATTTTCTAGATCAGTTTTTGTAATAATGTACTTCTCTGTCCATGCCTGCAATTCATAATGTTTGAAATTAGGATCCCTTGACCAAGCTCCTCAAAGGCAGGTAATCAACTTCTTGATCTAGGGAGGAAATCAAGGAGGTTTAAACCAAAAATTTAATAGCACAGAATAAGAAATCACATCACATCACTTGCTTCTACTCTAACCACACTCCACAGTGGCCTGCTTCCTTCATTGGCCCTTTGCCACTGGGCTCCTTTCTGCCTCTACTCAGCCTCACCTCTCTTCATCCCTCACACCCCCTCTGAATACCCTATTATTACACTGGACATCGATAAAGTCAGAAACAATGTAAATTCCACTTACACTTCTCTGTGCCCAGCAGTGCACTTGGGATGTTATAGTTTTAATTAATTAATTAATTAATTTTAAAAAATAAATGGGGGGGCGGAGCAAGATGGCCGAATAGGAACAGCTCCAGTCTCCAACTCCCAGCGCGAGCGACACAGAAGACCGGTGAGTTCTGCATTTTCAACTGAGGTACTGGGGTCATCTCACTAGGGAGTGCCGGACAATCGGTGCTGGTCAGCTGCTGCAGCCTGACCAGCGAGAGCTGAAGCAGGGCGAGGCATCGCCTCACCTGGAAGCGCAAGGGGGAAGGGAATCCGTTTTCCTAGCCAGGGGAACTGAGACACACAACACCTAGAAAATCGGGTAACACCCACCCCAATACTGCACTTTAAGCAAACAGGCACACCAGGAGAGTGTATCCCACACCTGGCCGGGAGGGTCCCATGCCCACGGAGCCTCCCTCACTGCTAACACAGCAGTCTGCTGCGATCTATCCCCAGGGCAGCGGCGAGGCTGGGGGAGGGGCGCCCGCCATTGCTGAGGCTTAAGTAGGTAAACAAAGCTGCTGGGAAGCTCGAACTGGGTGGAGCTCACAGCAGCTCAAGGAAGCCTGCCTGTCTCTGTAGTCTCCACCTCTGGGGACAGCGTACAGCTGAAGACCAACAGGGGAAACAGCGGGGGCCGGTGCAGATGCGAACAACTGTCTGACAGCTTTGGGGAGAGCCGTGGATCTCCCAACGCGGAGGTTGAGATCTGAGAACGGACAGACTGCCTGCTCAGGTGGGTCCCTGACCCCTGAGTAGCCTAGCTGGGAGACACCCCCCACTAGGGGCAGTCTGACACCTCACACCTCACAGGGTGGAGTACACCCCTGAGAGGAAACTTCCAAAGGAAGAATCAGACAGGTACACTCGCTGTTCAGCAATATTCTATCTTCGGCAACCTCTGCTGCTGATACCCAGGCAAACAGGGTCTGGAGTGGACCTCAAGCAATCTCCAACAGACCAACAGACAGTCCTTCTGACTGTCAGAAGGAAAACTATCAAACAGGAAGGACACCTATACCAAAACCCCATCAGTACGTCACCATCATCAAAGACCAGAGACAGATAAAACCACAATGATGGGGAAGAAACAGGGCAGAAAAGCTGGAAATTCAAAAAATAAGAGCGCATCTCCCCCTGCAAAGGAGCGCAGCCCATCGCCAGCAACGGATCACAGCTGGTCAGAGAATGACTTTGACGAGATGAGAGAAGAAGGCTTCAGTCCATCAAACTTCTCAGAGCTAAAGGAGGAATTACGTACCCAGCGCAAAGAAACTAAAAATCTTGAAAAAAGAGTGGAAGAACTGACAGCTAGACTAATTAATGCAGAGAAGATCATAAACAAAATGACAGAGATGAAAACCATGACACGAGAAATACGTGACAAATGCACAAGCTTCAGTAACCGACTCGATCAACTGGAAGAAAGAGTATCAGCGATTGAGGATCAAATGAATGAAATGAAGCGAGAAGAGAAACCAAAAGAAAAAAGAAGAAAAAGAAATGAACAAAGCCTGCAAGAAGTATGGGATTATGTAGAAAGACCAAATCTACGTCTGATTGGGGTGCCTGAAAGTGAGGGGGAAAATGGAACCAAGTTGGAAAACACTCTTCAGGATATCATCCAGGAGAACTTCCCCAACCTAGTAGGGCAGGCCAACATTCAAATTCAGGAAACATAGAGAACGCCACAAAGATACTCCTCGAGAAGAGCAACTCCAAGACACATAATTGCCAGATTCACCAAAGTTGAAATGAAAGAAAAAATCTTAAGGGCAGCCAGAGAGAAAGGTCGGGTTACCCACAAAGGGAAGCCCATCAGACTAACAGCAGATCTCTCGGCAGAAACTCTACAAGCCAGAAGAGAGTGGGGGCCAATATTCAACGTTCTTAAAGAAAAGAATTTTAAACCCAGAATTTCATATCCAGCCAAAATAAGTTTCATAAGTGAAGGAGAAATAAAATCCTTTACAGATAAGCAAATGCTTAGAGATTTTGTCACCACCAGGCCTGCCTTACAAGAGATCCTGAAGGAAGCCCTAAACATGGAAAGGAACAACCGGTACCAGCCATTGCAAAAACATGCCAAAATGTAAAGACCATCGAGGCTAGGAAGAAACTGCATCAACTAACGAGCAAAATAACCAGTTAATATCATAATGACAGGATCAAGTTCACACATAACAATATTAACCTTAAATGTAAATGGACTAAATGCTCCAATTAAAAGACACAGACTGGCAAACTGGATGAAGAGTCAAGACCCATCAGTCTGCTGTATTCAGGAGACCCATCTCACATGCAGAGACATACATAGGCTCAAAATAAAGGGATGGAGGAAGATCTACCAAGCAAATGGAGAACAAAAAAAAGCAGGGGTTGCAATCCTAGTCTCTGATAAAACAGACTTTAAACCATCAAAGATCAAAAGAGACAAAGAAGGCCATTACATAATGGTAAAGGGATCAATTCAACAGGAAGAGCTAACTCTCCTAAATATATATGCACCCAATACAGAGAACCCAGATTCATAAAGCAAGTCCTTAGAGACTTAGAAAGAGACTTAGACTCCCATACAATAATAATGGGAAACTTCAACACTCCACTGTCAACATTAGACAGATCAACGAGACAGAAAGTTAACAAGGATATCCAGGAATTGAACTCATGTCTGCACCAAGCGGACCTAATAGACATCTATAGAACTCTCCACCCCAAATCAACAGAATATACATTCTTCTCAGCATCACATCGCACTTATTCCAAAATTGACCACGTAATTGGAAGTAAAGCACTCCTCAGCAAATGTACAAGAACAGAAATTATAACAAACTGTCTGTCAGATCACAGTGCAATCAAACTAGAACTCAGGACTAAGAAACTCAATCAAAACTGCTCAACTACATGGAAACTGAACAACCTGCTCCTGAATGACTACTGGGTACATAACGAAATGAAAGCAGAAATAAAGATGTTCTTTGAAACCAATGAGAACAAAGATACAACATACCAGAATCTCTGGGACACATTTAAAGCAGTGTGTAGAGGGAAATTTATAGCACTAAATGCCCACAAGAGAAAGCAGGAAAGATCTAAAATTGACACTCTAACATCACAATTAAAAGAACTAGAGAGGCAAGAGCAAACACATTCAAAAGCTAGCAGAAGGCAAGAAATACCTAAGATCAGAGCAGAACTGAAGGAGATAGAGACACAAAAAACCCTCCAAAAAAATCAATGAATCCAGGAGTTGGTTTTTTGAAAAGATCAACAAAATTGATAGACTGCTGGCAAGACTAATGAAGAAGAAAAGAGAGGAATCAAATAGATGCAATAAAAAATGATAAAGGGGATATCACCACTGACCCCACAGAAATACAAACAACCATCAGAGAATACTATAAACGCCTCTACGCAAATCAACTAGAAAATCTAGAAGAAATGGATAATTTCCTGGACACTTACACTCTCCCAAGACTAAACCAGGAAGAAGTTGAATCCCTGAATAGACCAACAGCAGGCTCTGAAATTGAGGCAACAATTAATAGCCTACCCACCAAAAAAAGTCCAGGACCAGATGGATTCACAGCTGAATTCTACCAGAGGTACAAGGAGGAGCTGGTACCATTCCTTCTGAAACTATTCCAATCAATAGAAAAAGAGGGAATACTCCCTAACTCATTTTATGAGGCCAACATCATCCTGATACCAAATCCTGGCAGAGACACACAAAAAAAGAGAATTTTAGACCAATATCCCTGATGAACATCGATGCAAAAATCCTCAATAAAATACTGGCAGACCGGATTCAGCAGCACATCAAAAAGCTTATCCACCATGATCAAGTGGGCTTCATCCCTGGGATGCAAGGCTGGTTCAACATTCGCAAATCAATAAACGTAATCCAGCATATAAACAGAACCAAAGACAAGAACCACATGATTATCTCAATAGATGCAGAAAAGGCTTTTGGCAAAATTCAACAGCCCTTCATGCTAAAAACGCTCAATAAATTCGGTATTGATGGAACGTACCTCAAAATAATAAGAGCTATTTATGACAAACCCACAGCTAATATCATTCTGAATGGGCAAAAACTGGAAAAATTCCCTTTGAAACCTGGCACAAGACAGGGATGCCCTCTCTCACCACTCCTATTCAACATAGTGTTGGAAGTTCTGGCTAGGGCAATCAGGCAAGAGAAAGAAATCAAGGGTATCCAGTTAGGAAAAGAAGAAGTCAAATTGTCCCTCTTTGCAGATGACATGATTGTATATTTAGAAAACCCCATTGTCTCAGCCCAAAATCTCCTTAAGCTGATAAGCAACTTCAGCAAAGTCTCAGGATACAAAATTAATGTGCAAAAATCACAAGCATTCTTATACACCAGTAAAAGACAAGCAGGGAGCCAAATCAGGAATGAACTTCCATTCACAATTGCTTCAAAGAGAATCAAATACCTAGGAATCCAGCTTACAAGGGATGTCAAGGACCTCTTCAAAGAGAACTACAAACCACTGCTCAGTGAAATAAAAGAGAACACAAACAAATGGAAGAACATACCATGCTCATGGATAGGAAGAATCAATATCGTGAAAATGGCCATACTGCTCAAGGTTATTTATAGATTCAATGCCATCCCCATCAAGCTACCAATGAGTTTCTTCACAGAATTGGAAAAAACTGCTTTAAAGTTCATATGGAACCAAAAAAGAGCCCGCATTGCCAAGACAACCCTAAGTCAAAAGGACAAAGCTGGAGGCGTCACGCTACCTGACTTCAAACTATACTACACGGCTACAGTAACCAAAACAGCATGGTACTGGTACCAAAACAGAGATATAGACCAATAGAACAGAACATAGTCCTCAGAAATAATACCACACATCTACAGCCATCTGATCTTTGACAAACCTGAGAGAAACAAGAAATAGGGAAAGGAATCCCTATTTAATAAATGGTGCTGGGAAAATTGGCTAGCCATAAGTAGAAAGCTGAAACTGGATCCTTTCCTTACCCCTTATACGAAGATTAATTCAAGATGGATTAGAGACTTAAATGTTAGACCTAATACCATAAAAACCCTAGAAGAAAATCTAGGTAGTACCATTCAGGACATAGGCATGGGCAAGGACTTCATGTCTAAAACACCAAAAGCAACGGCAGCAAAAGCCAAAATTGACAAATGGGATCTCATTAAACTAAAGAGCTTTTGCACAGCAAAAGAAACTACCATCAGAGTGAACAGGCAACCTACAGAATGGGAGAAAATTTTTGCAATCTACTCATCTGACAAAGGGCTAATATCCAGAATCTACAAAGAACTCAAACAAATATACAAGAAAAAAACAAACAACCCCATCAAAATGTGGGGAAAGCATATGAACAGACATTTCTCAAAAGAAGACATTCATACAGCCAACAGACACATGAAAAAATGCTCATCATCACTGGCCATCAGAGAAATGCAAATCAAAATCACAATGAGATACCATCTCACACCAGTTAGAATGGCAATCATTAAGAAGTCAGGAAACAACAGGTGTTGGAGAGGATGTGGAGAAATAGGAACACTTTTACACTGTTGGTGGGATTGTAAACTAGTTCAACCATTATGGAAAACAGTATGGCAATTCCTCAAGGATCTAGAACTAGATGTACCATATGACCCAGCCATCCCACTACTGGGTATATACACAAAGGATTATAAATTATTCTACTACAAAGACACATGCACACGTATGTTTATTGCGGCACTATTCACAATAGCAAAGACTTGGAATCAACCCAAATGTCCATCTGTGACAGACTGGATTAAGAAAATGTGGCACATATACACCATGGAATACTATGCAGCCATAAAAAAGGATGAGTTTGTGTCCTTTGTAGGGACATGGATGCAGCTGGAAACCATCATTCTTAGCAAACTATCACAAGAAGAGAAAACCAAACACAGCATGTTCTCACTCATAGGTGGGAACTGAACAATGTGATCACTTGGACTCGGGAAGGGGAACATCACACACTGGGGCCTATCATGGGGAGGGGGGAGGAGGGAGGGATTGCATTGGGGAGTTATACCTGATATAAATGATGAATTGATGGGTGCTGACGAGTTGATGGGTGCAGCACACCAACATGGCATAAGTATACATATGTAACAAACCTGCACATTATGCACATGTACCCTAGAACTTAAAGTATAATAAAAAAAAAGAAAATAAAATAAAAAATAAAAAAAATAAATAAATGAAGAGAGTTTTTTCTTTCTTTCTTAGTCCATCAAAGAACTGTAGCCCTCACTCCAAGCTCCAGTCATTGGATGGTCTGAACAAACTGTTTTTGGCCTCCCTGTCTCTTTAGTCTTGAAACTGCCCTCTCCCTAGGGTTGATAAGAATTGCATGCCACTTTCTGGACAGAAATGAAGTTATAATTAAGCATTAATCTGGCTGCACTTTGACCCATTTTCTTGCTGCTGAAAGTCATGTTAGCATTGGTTACTGATCATTTGCATCCCCATTGTTCCTACACACAGGTTTTCTGACACTAGGGTCATAAGACTGTTTAATAATTGATTTTCGGCCGGGCGCGGTGGCTCAAGCCTGTAATCCCAGCCATTTTGGGAGGCCGAGACGGGCGGATCACGAGGTCAGGAGATCAAGACCATCCTGGCTAACATGGTGAAACCCCGTCTCTACTAAAAATACAAAAAAAAAAACTAGCCGGGCGACCTGGCGGGCGCCTGTAGTCCCAGCTACTCGGGAGGCTGAGGCAGGAGAATGGCGTGAACCCGGGAGGCGGAGCTTGCAGTGAGCTGAGATCCGGCCACTGCACTCCAGCCTGGGCGACAGAGCGAGACTCCGTCTCAAAAAAAAAAAAAAAAAAAAAAAAAAAAAAAAAAAAAAAAAAAAAAAAAAAAAGAATTGATTTTCATCCCCATTGTTCCTATAGACAGGATCTCTGACTTTACAATCATAAGGCTTTTGTTTAAGAATCTATCACTTAAGATGTTTTTCAGACTCCAAATTCCAGCAACAAGTTTGAGGACACCCTCAGAGAAATGGGACCAGCATAAAAATACAGCTTCTTCCTCTCCCTGTCTCATGACTTCTCCCTGCACTCTTTGACCAATCAATGATCTTCACACTTTGGCCCACTCCAAAACCTTTAAAACCCTAATCCCAAATTCCCCCGGAAATAGATTTGAGGTTTCTTCCCATCTCTTCATTCAGTGACACTATGACTAAACCTCTTCCTCTGTTGCAACCCAGAGTCTTAGTGTATTGACTTGCTGTGTGCATCAGGCGATGAACCTATTCCCATTACAGTGTTTCCCCCATTCCTACCTGCTTAGAGGTGTGGTGATTTCAGGAATTAGGCAAAACTGGGAAGATCCAACCTTGTTGTGACAGGTTATTAACCTTCAATCCCATTTATTTTCTGGAAAAGTATTATGTTGACTATTTGAAATTTGGTTGGTATTATGCTTTTCCTACGAAGTTTAGTCCTATTTCGGTGTCATATCAAAAATACTGAAAGAAAAAGACATCTGGGACTGGAGGCAGGAGGGATTTTCTTTGCTGTATTCAATTTTAACAGGTTTCCCCCTGACCTTACATCTCCTTTCCTTGTCACATCATAAGCTCTAAGAAGATACATACTGCCTATTTTCCTTAAACCAGTTTTCAACTTGGTTCATTTTACTTCTAAACATACATAGCACCTCTCTACTTTTCTCCATATTTAATGTTATCAGTAATGACACTTCCCTCAGAGTTGAGCAACCAGTGTATATGCCCCCGGGCTTCCAGCTTTATTGGGCCAGTTTTGCCCACCTCTATGCTACAGCATTTATCCTATGCTACAGGACAAGGAATCTTTGAGACCGAGTGTTTACATCCTTGAAAGTTCACAATGCCATTTATCCATCCCTTTTGTTGGAAGTCAAAAGGCAATATCCCAAAGACTGGCACTCTGATATTCTGAGAGGCTTTTGAAGATGCCCCAGAATCAATGCTCCTCTAACTTTGTCTTGTGTCCCCACTTCCAATTACAGGGAGAGAGTCTCTGTGGAATTTCCTTATCTGACCAAGAAAGCTCCCTTCCAAAAGAAATGCAATTGTCTTAAATCCTCACCCTAGTGATCTTATAAAATAACCAGAAAAAATCAACCACCTGAGAAGAGACTTGAAGTTATCACCACACCCAAACAGAGTCTTCATCTATTCTTCTAAGAGCAGCACAAATAAATTACTTAAGGGAATGAATCTGCATAATTATACATTTGTTCCTATGCAGCTCTACCCCTCACCTTTTTCTGATTACTTTTTGCAGGAAACCTCCAGAGCTCTAAGGGAAAGGTTTCCCTGGCCACTTTCCAAATGCAAAGGACCATGGAATTTTCTGCCTAAATGGCTACAATGTTCACTCACATGTGTGAGACTTTTCACTGGACAAAGGAAGGGGGTGGGCAGTCTTTCTCCTACTTCTATCTGCTTAGACGTGAAGTTGTTAGCAGGAATTAGACAAAACTGGTAAGATCCAACCTTGTTGCGACATGTTATTAACCTTCCATCCCATTTATTTCCCTCCATTTTTCCTCTTGCAGTAGGCCCACAAATATTACTGATGGACCTAATCATCCCAACCCCAGTGCTCATTCTTTTAACCTGTATCTAACCCCTTCTCCACACAGCATCCAAACTACAAATCAGATCTGAGTGTTATGCTATTATAACAGCCCTTTGGCTTCTCATTGAACTTACAGAGGTCTTCAAGGTTTAGAAGACCTGGACTTTCACTTTCTACCATTCTTGTCTTCACTTTCCAAGTTCCAGTTATATGATCCTCCTCTGTACTCAGTCTTTCCTCAGAAGGATTCTTCCCTCGGCTACAGATTTCCCCATAACCAAACTTTCTTGGTCGAGTCATCCCTCAAAATTTATCTTTTCAAGTAGGTCTTCCATGGCCAGTCAATCTACGTCAATGCTTAACATCATTGAAACTCCACCTCTCTTTAATTCATTATCCTGTTTGTAATAGTAATTATTACTATCTTAAATTTTAGCATTTGAATGTTTGCTTTATTTTAGTTGTCTTTCTTCAGGTGGTAGAAGATAATCACTACATGGTAGCAAAGTTCTTGGCCATTGTATTTACTGGTAAGTATCAATGCCTTGAACAGGTGTTCAAGTAGACATTCAAAACATAGTTTTAAAGAAAGGGAGAAGAAAAGGAAGAAAATGAGGATGAGAGGGAGGAAGAGGAAAAAGTATGAGGTACAGCAGGGTTGTTCTGTATTTACAGAGACTTAGAGATCCACATTTTGGAAATCACCTTACTACCTCCTCTTCCTCCTCTCCAAAAATAAAAGAATAAATGAATAAGACTGCTCTAGCTGTAAATATGTCCAATGAAAGATTGGGACATCTGGAAAAAAAGAGTTCCTTTTTCCTAATGCTTTATGCCAGATAACAAACATGAAAAAAGCTTACTCAGTGCTTGACCATCCTTTACTACTTCTTGTTCATCTTTACTTCCTTTCTAAGCCACAATCATTTCCTTAGAAGTGATATGGTCTGAGCATCTCTCTGAAATGCTAATCTTTAAAAGAAAATTTATTGTGCCTTCATTCATGTATGAAATAATGCAACAAATATTTATCCAATAGGCTATCCCAGGCACTGTTCTGATGTCTGTTTTTTTTTTTCCTCTCCAGAAAGTGTTTTATTCTTATATAGTAAGAATATATAAGGTTTCAAATAATATATAAATATATATTAACAATATATATTTATATTATATATAATAAACATAAATGAACATATAAGAATAAATTATTTTATTCTTGTATAATAGGCATATATAAGGCAGCAATTAATTCCTAAAAGACAGGGCAAATGCCAGGGAAGAGAAGAACACAGCAGGACAGAAGCGGGCTAATTACTTATGAAAGCCTCTACCTATCAAATGAGTTATATCTCCAAGGAGATCAGGCTTAGAATTCTGCATGAAATTTGGTGAACAATTTTAAGACAAATAACCACATTTTAAGTGGCAGCATAGCTATAGTTGTGAAAATGTAATCGTGTAGGTTAAAAAGACGTTAAGGCTATATAGGAGTACTGAACTTGAATACTGAGTGACAACACTTCAACATAGACAGAACCTATTACCTATATGCTCCCCATCTATGACAAGACAGGACCAACATTCAACATCCAATTATATCAGAGCTTCCATTTCTGCCTTCAATTTTCATATTACTCTCTTCAGTACAAAAAGATCAGTTCAGATAAGAAGCTTTAAGATTTTTTCTGAGTGCATAAGAGTGTACAATCAATTATATTCAACCGGAGAGAGAGAGAGAGAAAGAGAGCGAGAAATGAAAGGAAGAAAAGCGATTGAAGGAAAAAACGAAGGAAGGAAGAAAAGAGAAGAGGAAGGAAATGAAAAGTGATAATCTGAAACAGTAAAAACTATGACTATAGCCAAAAATAATAAAAAAGTTATGATAGTGAAAAATAATATAGTAACATTTATGCAAAACTTTTCCTTGATCCCTACTGCAAAGTTCAGCTGCAAATTAGTTTACTTTTAATGTTAATATTATTCTCAATATTGACTTGAAGTTCAAAATGAATAGCTCAGGAAAAAATTCACACAAATCTACTTTATTATTCAGTGTAAATTGCCATTATGTATGATTTTCTGGATACTGGAGTCAAACGCAGAAATGAAAGCACCTGAGGTAAAAAGAAAGTGACAAGAAACACCACTGAATACAGCAACAAGACTCAAGTGTCTGTCAAATTAGAAATTATGACTAGGTGCTATAAATACAACAAGGAGGTAAAAGCAATAAAAGTGTAGTTTTGACTAAAATAATGTCACTTATTCCTTCATTTGACAGACTAGCCTTCTGACAGCTTGATTATAGAAATCACAACCAGAACGTCTTTCACAAAATTCTGTAAGAAACATTCTATTTAATTTTATAAAAACAATATACCATAAAACTATTATAATTATACTCAATTAAATTGTATGTATCAAGAGAAGTTTGCAATTCTTTTGGAATACGATTTAATGTTAAAGAAGAAATCAATGACTTTGATAAGCACAGTTGATCTTAATTAAGCTGGAGGAACATAGACAAGTCTCACACTAACAAGGTAAGAGAAAAATGTGAAAGCCCAAATAACTCTTTCAAGCTTGGATGACCAAAGGGTAATTAGCTTTCATACACTCTTAAACTGCAGTGTGAAGAAGTGAGTGTGGGAAATATCAGTTTTCTTAGAAAATCTGACTATCATTATTCCACATGCATGAAAAAGAATGAATTGGGCTAAATGTGAGTATGTTTTGTCGAGGCAATGCCTGGATAGGAAAGCCATAGTAAGATGGGTTGCTTGTGTATGAGGTTTGAGTTCTGTGCTTCCTGTCATTAACCAAGGACACAAAATGAGAAACTATACACCATTCAATGTTTTGCACCCATGAGGTTGCTAGTTTGGTGAAAATGATCCCAAAATAAGTAAAATAATAAATGCTTCTTTGATGTGCATTTTTAAATTGTAATGTTCAACGTAGCAATTTTAACTTAGCTTCAAAATCTATAATAATGAAAATTATTTATTATTTTAATTACTTCTTGTTTTACAGTTATTTCATATATGCAATCTAGCACCAGCAATCACTGAGCATAGTTTTAGTTATCCTGTAATTTACTAGCTATTTAGAAACATAGGAACTATACAGAAAAATTATAAAACTGAATGTAAACAATTAAAAAAAATTAGCTGGGCATGGTGGCACACAGCTGTAGCCCCAGCTACTCAGGAGGCTGATGTGGCCAGATCGCTTGATCCCAGGAGCTAGAGGCTGCAGTGAGTCATAATCACTCCACTGCATTCCAGCCTTGGTGACGGAGCGAGAACTTATCTCAATAAAATAAAATAAAATAAAATAAAATAAAATAAAATAAAATAAAATAAAATAAAATAAAAGTTAATACCTGAAAAATAAAAGAGTTAGGAGAGAGATGTTTAACTGAAAGAAAATGCATAATCCATAAAACAAAATAGACATATTTAACAACATAAAAAACCTTTAAGTTGGTAAAATGAAAGATATCCCAAAGTCCAAAGACAAACAAAATCACAGGGGGAAAGAGCTAATGTATATATATTAATAGCTAACACTTCTTCTTCACAACAGCCCAGTGAGGGAGGTCTTGGTATTCTTTCCATTTTATAAATGAAGAAACTGAAAACAGGGAAGACGGGACACTTCCCCAAAGACATACTGGTAAGAGATGTGGAAGACAGGATTTGAAGGTAGGTAGTATGGCATCAGTCTGTATTTGTAACCATGACTGTATACTGAAAATTGTTAATATATTTGATAAAGGAAACTCATAAATTTATGAGATGAAAGAAAACTCAAAAATTAAAAGATTAAAGGGAAAATGAGCAATTAATTGAAACATAATTCACAAAATAAAATTCAAACTAGAATCTTAGTATATGAAAAGATGTTCAATCTCACTAGTGGGCATGAAGACCACATTTTGATTCTTATCAGATTGGCATATATTAAAATTGATATTTGCTGGACTCAGAAGCATGAACAGTAAAATGGCAAACTTCAGGCTTCTGAATCCAACAAAAATGAACAGGAACAATAAAATCCAGCACTTGATAATATGTGGAGAAATTCATTCTCATATCCTTTTAATAATTCTGTATTAATGGTTGAAATTCTACATTTAAATCAGTTGGTAATAGTATCGATTTATTTTGGTCATTGAAAGTAAATAGTTTCTAAACATTTACTTTTGAGAATGTCAACTGATACAATTATTTGAAAAACAATTTGATAATATCTATTTTAAAATGTATAGTAGTAACTCTTCTAGAATTTTTTTATTCACTGAAGTAACTGTATACATGCACACACACCTACACACAGGCAAAGATCTTTAATGCAGCGTTTCTTGTAGAAGAGATAAAATGCAAAAATAATCTGAAGGTTTATACATAAATGAATAGTTGAAAACATTGACACATCTATATTATGGAATATTGTCTGGTCATTAAGAATGCGTAGGATCTGTATCTATTGTCCAGGAGTGATATCCATAATACATTTTATGTAAAAAAAAAAAAAAGTCATAAAATGAGGTTTATTTTGTGCCTCCACCTTCATAAAACCTCAACAAAATGATAATGAGTTATATCCATTTGTATATGTATTCATGAACTTGGAAAATGACATGAAATAATATATGTATATAAAAGGTTGTTATGACAGAAAGGTAATCATTAAGAGGGACTTAGGTGGGAATTATTAGCTTTTTCTCTGTTCATCTCTATCATTTCACTTGTTATAATGAGCAGGTTTTGATATATGAAAACAAACAGTTTTTTAAAAGCAGAAAGAGGAAGAAAATTTCCTAGCTATATTCTTGGAAGGTCTTTTAATAAATAAGACCCTGGTAGATGATGATATCTAATGCACTTTTAGAAGATGAGAATTGTATTCTCTATTAAAATTTAAACCATCTGAAGGAAGAATAAGGTATCACAAATGAGTCCTGATGGACAGGTGAATTAACAAAGTGACTGATCATCAGGGACATGAATCCAAGGATCATGCACTATGATACAAGGAATTAGTTGTAAAACCACTAACCATACAGCAAGCATTGGAATTTTGCCAATTCCCCATTTGAATTATATTTTTAATTGAAAACGGTACGACTTTATTACAGGAGGAATCATTTTAGACCACATGAATATTGATTTATTTTAAGACTCTGATCCCATGCTTTCTTAGGTGGCAATAACCTATAATCCCTTCATCTGAGAGAAGAAAGGAAATTACAGGAAGTTCGTGATGCTGCATTAATGGATAAAATTTTATATTGAAGTCACTTGGTAATAATACTAAAATCTTTTCTTTTGTCATTGTCTTTAAAATTTTTTTAAAACTTTATCTTCCGAAATATGATTTTATATAGAAAGCATTAGTACTTTGGACCTAGAACAGCCATGTTGTGGTAAACTTCTCATAACTAGAAAAAAAACTATTTTTTTCCATCTAGTATAGACTAGTGGGAAATTTTTTATTTTTGTTTTGAGACAGAGTTTTACTCTGCTGTCCAGTCTGGAGTGCAGTGGCATGATCTCAGTTCACTGCAACCTCTACCTCCTGGGTTCAAGCAATTCTCCTGCCTCAACCTCCCGAGTAGCTGGGACTCCAGGCTTATACCACCATTCATGGCTAATTTTTGTATTTTTAGTAGAGATGAAGCTTCGCCATGTTGGCCAGGCTGGTCTTGAACTTCTGACTTCAGATTATATGCCCGCCTTGGCCTCCCATAGTGCTGGGATTACAAGCCTGAGCCACTGTGACTGGCCAGACTGTAGGAAATTATTAACTGTTCAAAGGAAGTTATACCCAGAGCAGTGTAGTTTCTGCAGTATTTTTTTTTTTAAATTTCTGTCACTTGAAACTTTATAGTAAAGAACAAATATATTCACCAGGGACTTTTCCAGTACTAGCTGAGTACTAAAGTTGTGGAAGTAAACCAGATGTGCTAATAAATGTTTACCAATAAGATCTTTGGGGAATAGAGGGTCAGAGGCATTTTCCAATTTGTGTGGTATAAGTATTCACACTATGACCAATTTCAAGGTACCAAGTATTCAAAAACCAGTTAGCAAGTTTTCTAAAATTTTAAGCCAGCTCTTGCAAACCCATGAAGGCCAACTCAGCACATTAGAGAAGTGAACCATAAGATCATCCCCACATCTCAATTGTGAATCGTGCTAATAAGAAACAAAGTGAAAATCTCCCTTTGGTGGAGCATTGGGCTGAGTGAGAAGATTCCATTCTTATCAGTCAGTGTCTCCCACATGGCCTGTCAATGACCTTGTACTAAAAAAGCTGATTCAACATTTTCATTGTACATATAGTAAGTCAAGGAATCTCAGCATGAAGGTAGATAATTATTAAGTGTTCACATAATATGATTGTTAATGATATGTTAATGATAGACAATAGCGACTTGGTACAATATAAAGCAAATGCACTTGGGAGAACTGACTACAAATACTCTTGGCTATTTACAAGAAACTAAAATTGTGTTTCTACCTTGTCAGCAAATATTTTTTAAGAAGTATGCCCCTGAAACAGAAGCAAAGGGCAAGATAATTTGTCATACAAATTCCATATTTAAGACCCCACTTTGCCTTCTCTAAAAGCATCCTTTCTCTATCTTAAACTTGACCTTGATTTATTTCATAAAATTCATGTGAAGAGAAAACCCATTAGCCAATCCAAGTAAGGAAATAATTAAGAGCAGTACTTGAGGAATGACAAGACTTGTATTAAAACCAATTAATTGAAATGAGTTTTTAAAATCAAACAGTCTCTATAATCTTTACATAATTTATTCTGTGTTTCAAGACCATCTTTCAAAATAGTAGCAGAGGTATTTCTAATAAAATTACCTAATTAAGGTAACTGAATTAATGGCTTATTTTTATTATTTGTAATGATAATATATTATCATTCATTGCAACAATCATAATATTGAGAAATAAAAATAAAATTCTAAGCATCCCAACCAATGGAACAGACCATCTCTTGGCCAACGGGGCTACAAAAAGACCATGAAAGCTGAATTCCCTGTCATGACTAGATAGGAGGTTACAGACCCCTCATTATATCCCCTCCCAGGTGACTAACAGCTCTTAGGCTTTCTTCCCTGAAGGTTAAACAGAAATCAGACCTTTTAAAAAGACTCCATTCCTTAGTTACTTCACTTAGAATAATAATCTCTTATCTTATTTAGGTTGCTGCAAATGCCATTAATTCATTCCTTTTTATGGCTGAGTAGTATTCCATTGTGTGTGTGTGTATATATACACACACACATACACACACACACACATACACATCATATGTTCTCACTAATAAGTGGGAGCTAAGCTATGAGGATGCAAAGGCATAAGAATGACACAATGGACTTTGGCAACTCAGGGTGAAAGGATGGGAAAGGGGTAAGGGATAAAAGACTACAAATAGTGTGTGCAGTGTATACTTCTCAGGTGATGAGTGCACCAAAATCACCACTAAAGAACCTACTCATGTAAGCAAACACCACCTGTTCCCAAATAATCTATGGAAATTAAAAAAAAAGAAAAGGAGAGAAAAATAAAACAAGCCAAAAGGCTCTATATCCAAAGGGGGGGAAAAAAAAAGACTTCGCCACTGAGATCAACCAATCGCCTGATGCTGCCACTCCTTTTTTTGCCTAAGAGACCACTGATGACTGAGTGGTTCTAGACAGTCTAGAGAGAATCCACAGTGAGGGTTCTCATGCCTTCTGCTTCACTTTTTAACATCAGAGAGTGCCCTGAGTTCATGCTGTTGTCACCATTTTTTGAACATGGGTCCTGTGGAGAGGCATGAAGCTCAATTGCGCATGTGCCTGTTTCTCCATTTGTGAACAATTACAACTCCTCCCATAGCTTATTGAATACTTATACTTGGCTACCTCATTCAGCATAAATTACTATCTTATTATTTCCACCCTTGAAATATCTGTTTCTTACTTCTGGCTGGAGGCTATGCTTCCCAGCCAGTCAGAATGACTACCCTGAAGGCTGCAACATTTTATGAGTAATAAAGCACTCCTTTCAAATTTCACCTTCAGTTGATAATATGTAACAAATGCCAATCATTATCTTTGGCATGTTAATATATATTATCCCGATTTTTATATGGACAATCAACTAGGCAATTGTAAGTTTCCCTATAATCTGGTGAAAGAAATTTGAATTTGGATAAATTAATTAACATCCAAAATCACACAACTAGTAAATATTACTACACCACTTCCTTAACTTTACAAAGTCCAACGCAGAGAATACTAAAATGAAGTTGTTTGCTGTTGATACAAAATCACCCATAGACGTTAATGCTTGTCTGCAGAAAGGAGTGATATGGTAAAGTGACATAATCTGTAACTTGCAGACAAACATGGGAATTGAATGCAATTTTAAAATGCTCAAAGGATAAATTCAGCTATTTATAAAAATTATCTACCCTAAAGAATAGCCAGAAAATAGATGATTGCAAGCAAACGTCAAAATTTAAGTTATTTAAGTAATGCAGGTAAAGTTATAGAAAACTATTAAAATAAATGAGGAATGATTACAAGAAATAAATAATAATTGATCATAATAGCTGGACTGCACCAGTGATATAATTGATTATATTCTATTTATGGGTATACTTGCATCAGAATCACTCTCTATGGATTCTTAAAAAAAAAAAAAAAAAAAAAAAGGTAAGTAATAGGGTATCTCCAACAATGTTTAGGGGACCAGAAACTATATGAGTAACTATCTCAAACTTTCCAGTTCCTTTTCTGGAATTGGATAAAAAGGAAAATCAAAATCAAAATTTTCCATATCAGAAACATATCTTCTAAATCACTGACAATAACAATAACATTATGTTTTTAACAAATCTGAATGTTTTAAGGCGGTATAATTGGTTAGATAACAAACCATAATAATGTCCAACTATCTAGACAGCATTTCAGACAACGAGAGAAGAAAGTCCTTTATTTAGTCCATCAAAACCCTATTGTTCAGACTTTAAGTTACGAACTTTTTGTTTATAATTTCTTTTATTTGTGATATTTTGAAATATAGAAAGAATAAACTTATCAAGAGACACAAATGGTCCCATGTCTTTGATCTTCTATTTCTCTTGTAATAAATATAGCAGCATTCTATTTTACACAGCTTTTTTCAGAGGTGTATTACTCCCTTCTCATGCTGCTATGAAGAACTGCCTGAGACTGAGTAATTTATAAAGGAAAGGGGATTAATTTACCCACAGTTCTGCATGGCTGGGGAGGCCTCAGGAAACTTACAATCATGGTGGAAGAGGAACAAAACATCCTTCTTCACATGATGGCAGGAAGGAGAAGGGCCAAGCAAAGAGGAAAAAGCCCTTTGTAAAATCAAATCTCATGAGAACTCACTCACTTATCATGGGAATAGCATGGGGGTAACACTATCCATGATTCAATTACCTCCTATGGGGTCCTTCCCATGAAATCTGGGGATTATGAGAACTACAATTCAAGATGAGATTTGGGTGGGGACACAGAGCCAAACCATATCATTCCACCCCTGGTTCCTCCAAAATCTCATGTCCTCACATTTCAAAACATAATTGTGGCCTTTCCAATAGTCCCACAATGTCTTAGCTAATTCCAGAATTAACCCAAAAGTCCAAGTCCAAAGTCTCATCTGAGGCAAGACAAGTCCCTTCCACCTAATAGCCTATAAAATCAAAAGCGAATGGGTTACTTCCTAGATACAATGGGGGTACAGGGATTGGGTAAATACACCAGTTCCAAATGAGACGAATTGGCCAAAATAAAGGCACTACAGGCTCAATGCAAGTCTGAAATACACTAGGGCAATCATTAAACCTTAAAGTTCCAAAATGATCTCCTTTGACTCCATGTCTCACATTCAAGTCATGCTGATGCAAGACGTGGGCTCCCACCGCCTTCAGCAGCTCCACCCCTGTGACTTTGCAGGACAAGGCCCACCTCCAGGTTGCCTTCACAACTGACATTGAGTGTCTGTGGATTTTCCAGGTACATGGTGCAAGCTGTCGATGGATCTACCATTCTGGGGTCTGGAGAATGGTGGTCCTCTTCTCACAGCTCCATTAAGCAGTGCCCAGTGGGGACCCTGTGTGGGATCTAACCCCACATTTCCCCTCCACACTGCCCTAGTAAAGGTTCTCTATGAGGGTTCTGTCCCTGCAGTAGACTTCTGCCTGGACATCCAGGCGTTTCCACACATCCTCTGAAATCTAGGTGGAGGTTCCCAAACATCAATTCTTGTCTTCTGTGCACCCACAGGTGCCCAGCACCTCCTGGAAGCTGCCAAGGCTTCGGACTTACACCCTCTGAAGCAATGGCCTGAGATGTACCTTTGTCCCTTTTAGCCATGGCTCAAGCTGAATCAGCTAGGACACAGGACACCATGTCCCAAGGCTGCAGAGAGCAGGGGGCCCCTAGGTCCAGCACAGGAAACCTTTTTCCCTCATAGGTCACCCAGCCTGTGATGGACGGGGCTACTGTGAAGGTCTCTGACATGCCCTGGAAATATTTTCCCCATTGTCTTACTGATTAACATTCGGCAACTCGTTACTTATGCAAATTTCTGTAGCCTGCTTGAATTTCTCTCCAGAAAATGGGGTTTTCTTTTCTATCACATTGTCAGGCTGTAAATTTTCCAAACTTTTATTGTCTGCTTCTTTTTGAACATTTCACCACTTAGAAATTTCTTCTGCCAGATGCCCTAAGTCATCTAACTGAAGTTCAAAGTTTCTCAGATCTCTAGGGAAGGGGCTAAATGCCACCAGTCTCTTTGCGTAGCAAAAGTCATTTTTACTCCAGTTTCCAAAAAGTTCGTCATCTACATCTGATACTACCTCAGCCTGGACTTCATTGTCCATATCACTATCAACATTTTGATCAAGGTGATTCAGCAAGTCTCTAGGAAGTCCCAAACTTTCCCACATTTTCTTATCTTCTTCTGAGCCCCCCCAAAACAGTTCCAACCTCTGCCTGTTACCCAGTTCCAAAGTTGCTTCTACATTTTTGGGTATCTTTACAGCAGCACCCCACTTTCTGTGATACCAGTTTACTGTATTAGTCCATTCTCATGCTGCTTTAAGAACAGTCCAAGACTGGGTAATTTATAAAGGAAAGAGGATTAATTGACTCACTGTTCCACTGGGCTGGGAAGGTCTCAGGAAACTTACAATCATGGCAAAAGGGGAAGCAAACACATCCTTCTTCACATGATGGCAGGAAAAAGTGTTGAGCGAAGAGGGAAAAGCCCTTTATGAAACCATCAGATCTCATGAGAACTCACTACGAGGAAAACAGTAGCATGGGGGTAACCACCTCTATGGTTCAACTACCTTCCACTGGGTCCCTCCCAGGACATGTGGGGATTATGGGAACTACAATTCAAGATGTGATTTGGGTAGCGACATAAAGCCAATCCATATCCAGGGAGAAGGATTATAAATATGAATCCATTTCTCCAGTCAGAAATATGTCTGAATTGACTGGTAGAATCAACTTCCTTCATGTTCAAAGGTAAGGCTCAGTTCTTGGATATCATATCATCCATTCCAGCCATAAGAGACTTTCTTAGTAACCAGTTGGCATCACTAGATGATATAATTTGTTGTTCATTAGTGGATATATATATGACTATATATGTATAAGGATATATATCCTTATATATATCATATATATTTATAGATATATATAGATATATATATATTTAAGTTTTAAGTTCTGGGATACATGTACAGGTTGTGCAGGTTTGTAACATTGGTAAAATATCCCATAGTGGTTTGCACACCTATTAACCCATCACCTAGGTATTAAGCCCAGCATACATCAGCTATTTATCTTCATGTTCTCCCTTTCCCACTCCCCACTGAACAGGCCCCAGTGTGTGTTCTCCTCTCTGTGTCCATGTGTTCTCATTGTTCAGCTCCCACTTACAAGTAAGAAGGTTTGGTGTCTGGTTTTTTGTTCCTGCATTAGTTTGCTGAGGATAATGGCTTCCATCTCCATCCATGTCCCTGCAAAGAACATGATCTCATTCCTTTTTTATGGTTTCATAGTATTCCACGGTGTATATGTACTACATTTTATCTATCCATTCTATCACTGATGGGCATTTGGATTGATTCCATGTCTTTGCTATTGTGAATAGTGCTTCAGTGAACATACGCATGCATGTTTCTTTATAATAGAATGACTTATATTCCTTTGGGTATATAACCAGTAATGGGATTGCTGGGTCAAATGGTATTTCTGGTTCTAGGTCTTTGAGGAATTCCTACACTGTCTTCCACAATGGTTGAACTGATTTACATTCTCATCAACAGTGTAAAAAGCATTCCTATTTCTTCACACTCTCACCAGCAGCTATTGCTCCTTGATATTTTAATAATCAGAATCCTGACTGGCATGAGATTGTATCTTAGTGGTTTTGATATGTATTAATGGCAATATTGATAAGTAGTGGTCAATTTGCTGATAAAGTTTATATTAAATATTTGCTGTGAAAATTGCTCTTTTGATTTGATAGTCGTAGAGAATACATTTTTTTTCCAGTTGAAAATGGTCTTAAAAATGTAACACAATATGTTGGGAAGAGTTATTATTCAAAAATATTTTTCTTTGTTTTGAATTATTATATTTTTTAGTGAATTTTGGATCCAAATATAATTCTTATTTATACTAATTTCTATAAAAATATAATATTCTTTATTAGAAAGAAATTTAAGGAATTCTGTTAAAGTGACACTAAAGGAAGTTATTCCAAACTAACTAGAAAAACTCTTCTTTTTCACTTTAGACCTCTATACCCTATTTCTGATTTGATATCTCTTATTTGATGTTGCAAAGGCAAAACGTACCTCCCAACTACACCTCACCCCCGATCTAATTTTCTTTCAAGATTCTCTATCTCAGTGAATAAAACCATCATCCATCTGTTTGTACAGATCACTACTTCCTTCTTGCTCATTCCTTCTTTAGTAAAAGTTCTGCCCATTTTAACTCGTAATTATATCAAATCTATCCACTCCTTCCATACCACCATCTTCTGTTGCTCTTACTACAGTAGCCAACTATCTGGTATTCCAGCAATTACCCCGCACTGTCACTCATACACATGCTTGATTCCATTCTGCTATCTTTTCAAAACACAAATATGATGATGTCATCTCTGTGCTTTTTAATAGTTTCCCATTACTCTTAAGACAAATATGAACTTTTAAAATGGCATCCAACAATCTACATTGTACCACTCCTAAAACCTTCTTCAGTTTCACCCCCACGTCTTTTCAATGTATTTTACATACCATTCTTCTCACTAGACTCTTTTGAGGCAACTGTATTTGTCATTTACCTCCTAGCAAACTTAATGTAATTGATGACACTCTAGAGAAGTCTCCTACATTTTCACTAGAAGCCAAATCCTTCTGTGTCAAAATTTCTTAGTGTCAAATCCTTCACCTTCTGAGCATGAACAGGACTTTAATTTTGTATTTACTTATATGAATATTTGATTTATGTCTGGGTCTCACAGTAGACTGGAAGCTCAAGCTGTACGAGACTTTGCTTTTCTCATCATTATTTTCCCAGTACCTTGCAAAGTGCTAGTACAGAGCAGTCTCTCACTAAATATTTGTAGAATTATTTCTTTATTATATCCACAGATGTATAAAATGAATACTAGTAGATGGATATTTGCAAATTATGACTTTTTTTTCTATTGAAACTTTAATTAAATAGGCTTTAAGTATATGTATATATCATACACACTTATCTCATAAAGGCTGCTCAGGTAAATTCATTATTTTTCAGAAACCATAATCATGTCTTTAATTGAGGCAAAATGACGCTTAGACAAAAGTCCTAAGGAGCCAATCTTTAATAAACAAGTCATAGATTTGATAGCAATGGATATAACTATAACTTTTGATTTTTAATGAAAAAATGAGAAACAAATTACAACAGTCGAGATCTTTTAAGAGGCAAAGCAAAATTATTTTATAAAATTATTCGTATTTTTCAAACCAGCACCAGAATTCCATCTCAGAAAAAAAAAAAAAAAAATGAAAAACCTGTTTACATTTATCACATAGTATAGAATAAATTGCAACATGTTGGCATCCCAATCAGACCTCAATCTTAATCATGCTCAGTCCCTTGAAATGAAAGGAACTGGAATTCAGGATTAAGACTTCTCAGACAAACTGTTCTCAGACAAACTGTTTCACCCCCCTAATGTAAGTCAATATAAAAATGTGTTTTTATTGCCAAATTTACCCTTTTTTTTCTGTCTTTTTTTTTTTTTTTTTTTTTTTTTTTTTTTTTTTTGAGATGGAGTCTTGCTCTGTCGCCCAGGCTGGAGTATAGTTGCATAATCTCGGCTCACTGCAACCCTCACCTGCCGGGTACAAGCAATTCTCCTAACTCAGTCTCCCAAGTAGCTGGAATTACAGGTGCGCACCACCATGCCTGGCTAATTTTTGTACTTTTAGTAGAGTCAGGTCTTCACCATGTTAGCCAGACTGGTCTCGATCTCCTGACCTCATGATCCACCTGACTCAGCTTCCCAAAGTGCTAGGAACACAGGTGTGAGCCATCATGCCTGGCCCAGATTTACTCATTTCTATTTAGAGTGATTTGAAATATTTTATTGATGTGTTTTCTTACAACTGATTTTTTTCAGATCTCACATTCTTTCGCATATTTCTCATCACAAATACAGAAACTTTTCTCTCTATACCAATGATTGCCTCAATTTCTTTCTTTCTGTTGCTATAATTATTAATGATCCTTTTTTCTGTTACTTCCATACTGCTCATGACACTTGGCTTCTGTGTCTCATACTTGTACTGTTTTGCATCTTTTGAGTGACTTCATTTTTACCTGATTTTATTTCCTAAATTTTGAATTAAACATTCAATTACATTTCTAATTTACAAGCAAGCACTCTACATTGTCTACTCTGAGGGAACATGCAAACATTAAGATAAACAAGAAAAGTCACTGTTCTTGAGCAGTTCACAGCATAATTTCAGAAATAGATCCACCCATTGATAGTATATCATACGCCAGTCTAAAATACGTGTCCTAATAAAGATGTAAATAGAATACTGTAGAAATGAATAGGTGGAAGTTGTGTTTATACCTACAACTCCCAAACTATGTGTTAAGGTGCTCCAAGATGCCACAGTAAACTCTCAGATTATTCTGTTATATTTGAAATATTTGGAATGATACAGTAACATATGTTGGACAGCACATGTAAACTACCACTATTAAGTTGTATGGATCTAACAACTTAAGGTTAACATTGAACTATTTCTATGGCCTAGAGGAGCCATGGGAAGGTTCCCTAATATCAACACCCAACAATAACATTACCAGAAATTAGAATCTTAAATCAATATCTCTCATGAATATAGATTTTTAAATCCTCAACATGTTAGCAAATCAAATCCAACAATGTTTAAAAAGAATCATACACCACAATAAGGTAGGATATATCCCAGGTAGGTAATCCTAGTTCAGCATTTGAAAATCAATTAATGGAATCCATCATATCAACAGAATAAATAAAAACCACATGACTGTATCTACAGATATAGAAAAGTGTTTGACAGAATCCAGTACCTATTTATGATAATATCTCTTAGAAAACTACAATGTATTAGTTCGTTTTCATGCTGATGATAAAGACATACCTGAAACTGGGAACAAAAAGGTTTAATTGGACTTACAATTCCACATGGCTAGGGAGGCCTCAGAATCACGGCAGGAGGCAAAAGGCACTTCTTACATGGCGGCAGCAAGAGAAAAATGAGGAAGAGGCAAAAGTGGAAATCCCTGATAAACCCATCAGATCTCATGAGACTTATTTACCATCACAAGAATAGCACAAGAAGGCTGGCCTCCATGATGCAATTACCTCCCTCTGGGTCCCTTCTGCAATTGGGAATTCTGGGAGATGCAATTCAAGGTGAGATTTGGAGTGGGGCACAGCCAAAGCATATCATACAAATAAAGAAAAACTTATTCAACTTGATAAAGAACATCTATAAACATCTATAGCTAATATCATATTTAATGGCAAGAAACATGAAGCTTTTCCAGTAAGATCAGGAACAGGTAAGGATGTCCCTTCTTACCACTGCTTTTCAACATTTTACTGGAAGTCTTAAGTACAAAAGAAAGAAAGGAAAGGGAGGGGAGAGGAGGGGAAGGGAGGGGAGGGAAGGGACAGGAAGGGAAGGGAAGGGAAGGGAAGGGAAGGGAAGGGAAGGGAAGGGAAGGGGAGGGAAGGGAGAAAGAGAAAGAGAGAGAAAGAAAGAAAATAAAGAAAGTGGAAGGAGAAAGAGAAAG
Source organism: Rhinopithecus roxellana (assembly GCF_007565055.1). Lineage (NCBI taxonomy): Eukaryota > Metazoa > Chordata > Mammalia > Primates > Cercopithecidae > Rhinopithecus > Rhinopithecus roxellana. Next base: position 118,700,882 of record NC_044554.1, on the reverse strand, counting down.
AGAGAAAGAAAGGAAAAGAAAAGAAAGAAAAAGAAAAGAAAAGGTATACAGATTTGGGATGAATAAAAAGTTTCTTTGTTCAAAGATGACATGATCATCTAGGTAGAAAATCTGAAAGATTGACAAAAATATGCCAAGAACTAATAAGTGATTTTAGTAAGGTTGCATGAGTGAAGGTTAATATACAAAACTCAGTTGCTTTCCTATATGCCAACAATAGACAACTGTAATTTGAAATTTAAATGACAGCCATTTACATAAACACACACACAATATGAAATTCTTAGTGTATTAGGCTGTTGTTGTATAGCTATTAAGAATATCTGAGAATAGGTAATTTATAAAGAAAAGATGTTTAATTGGCTCACTGTGCTGTACAGGAAGCATAGCAGCATCTGCTTCTGGAGAGGCATCAGGAGGCTTAATATTATGGCAGAAGGTGAAGTGGGTGCAAATAAGCATCTCACATGGCAGGAGCAACAGAGAGAGCTTGGGGGCAAAGTGCCACACCCTTTTAAACAACCAGATCTTACATGAACTCAGAGCCAGAGCTCACTTATCACTAAGGGGATGGCCCAAGCCTTTCATGAGAGATCTGACCCCATGATACAACCACCTCCCACCAGGCCCCACCTCCAGCACTTAGGATTACATTTCAACAAGATTTGGGTAGGGACAAATATCCAAACTATACCACTTAGGTATAAATCTAACAAAATACATAAGGTATATATGAGGAAAAATAGAAAAGTTTGATTAAAGATATCAAAGGAGAACCAAATAAATCAAGAGATAATCCATGTTCATGGACAGTAAGACTCAACATTGTGAAGATATCAGTTCTTTCCAACTTAATCTAGAGAGTCAATGTGATCTCAAAATTCCAGTAAGTTATATTGTAGATATCATCCAATTGATTCTAAACTTTATAGAGAGAGCAAAAGACCCAGAATAGTAAATTCAATATTGAAAAACAAAGTTGGAAGGCTGTACTACCTGACTTCAAACTTACTATAAAGCTACAGTAACCAAGGTAGTGGATATTAGTGAAAGAATAGACAAATAGATCAATTGAACAGAATAGAGATCTCAGAAATAAACCTACATAAATAGAGCCAATTGATTGATTAGGAATGGCAACATAATGGAGCAAAAACAGTCATTTTAACAAATGGTGCTAGAACAACTGGATATCCACATGCAAAAATCTTAATCTAGCCCACTGACTATACACTTTTCACCAAAATCAACTCAGAATGAATAGACTTAAATATAAAATGGAAATCTAAAGAAAATCCTAGAAGATCCCATTGGAAAACCTTAAATGTTTCCCTATAAATTATGCAGTGTTAGGGTTTTCATAGTAGTCTCTAGATGTTGTAAATCAAAATCACCTGAAAATCTTAAGAACATAGATCCTGGAATCTCGAAACTTACTTATTTGACCCTTATATAGGGGTAGGTTTGAGAAACCTGCATTTGTTGCAAGATTCAGTATAAAAATCCAGGCTTCCTAATTGCCAGTTAACTTCTTAGTCAATTAATATGTGTTAAACCAGGCAATATCTAACGTAGCCTCTGAAATACAATGTTGGATAAGATACTTATTTTGTCAGAATACAGGAATTTCAGAAGCAAATAAGTAAGTGATCATTAATGGGATAATTGATACAACATATTTTCAGAAATATTTCTGAAACTTCTATTTGAAGTCTTCTAACTTTGGGAGATGAAAGAAACCAGTTTGTGGTGTTTCATGAGGGTTTTTCATAGAGAATATGAAAAGTGGTTCAAGTTATCTCACTTGAATACTATGTAGAACACACACTTAGTATTAGTTCAGACGATCATTCACAATCATTTTCAGTGTCTGAACTAATTGATACAACACTGCCATGTAAAAAGAGCTACAAAATACACAAAGTAGAGCTCAAATAACTCTTAATGAAATGTACATGAGAACAGTTTAAAGTAATTTAAATAATAGATATTTCACCAGGCAGCAAAAGAGAGGAGGTCACTCCAGATGTGTAAAGATCTGGAAGCAACGAGAGAATCATGCTCCAAATTGGAGAAGGGATTGCAGGGAGTCAGAAATAAAGGAAGGAGAACCAGAAAAGGCAACAAAACCAGAAAGGACAAGATAAATTCAAGATCTGAATTTGGTTGGATATGGGAGAAGAAAAAAATGAGAAAGACCTTCAGGATGTTCTAACTGAACAACTGGTTATAGAATGATGCCACTATCTGACGCAGAAAAAGGAAAAATAAGACACAATATGTGGAGAATTCAGAAGAGGTTGAGACAATGTGATTTTTCTAAATCTGAGGCACCTGTGAGAATATGCTGGTGTATACAGGATACATCCTCTTCCTTTCAATAGCTTCACTGAGATAAAATCCACATCTTATACAATTCTTAAAATGAACAAATTGTTCTTAGTATGTTCACAAAGTTATAAAACCATAATCATAATAAATTTTAGAGTATTTCCATCACATAAAAAAGAAGCTCCATAACTATTAGTAGACATTTCCCATGGCTCTCCCCACAAATCTATGCTCTTCCCCTGCAACCACTCTCATGGCACCAACCAATCACTTATCTACTTTCTGTCTCTATATTATTAAATATTCCTCCTATCTAATTGTAATTATATATTCTTCTCCCCATCCCTTTATATCCCACCAATCTTACTCCAGCCCCTGGTAAATATCATTCTACTCTCTACTTCTATAAGATGAACTATTTTAAATTCCACATATGAGTGAGATCATGCAGTATCTGCCTTTCTGTGTCTTGCTTATTTCACTTGTGATAATATCATAATCCATGTTGTTACAAATAGTAGGATTTCATTTTCTATGGCTAAATAGTATTCTATTGTGTATATATACCTCCCATTCTTTAGAATGTACTCTTCTGATGTTTTCTTTTCTATTAACTTACTTTAGCTCCTGATATCTCTTAGCATATATTCACTGAAGCTGGTCTTATTAAAGGAGGTCGTGACCCATTTTGGAGGGAGCTGATACTCTGAATTTTAACAACAATCTTTACTGTTCTTAAGTGTTTTGTGTTCAGTGAAAACCTTCCCTTTAGTCAGTTCAGTTCAGCAGACAATCATAATTGCTTTTAACTATAAACCACATAGTGCTTTTAAATATAAATCACAGTACATTTGTTAAAATGTGTTCCCATAAAGATTTATGGATTCAAAGTGTGCATTTGCAAAAGTTAATAGAGAAGTCCTTTGAATAGCTTTCAGTGAGCATCTTATCAACCATGACATTTTATGGCTGATGCTATATTATGTTTGGCAATGACATTGTTCCAGGAACTTTTGTAACTAAATTTACTCTATAACCTAGTCAGAAAATACTCCATTTTGTTATAACTCACAAAAATTACATGTTTGTAATTAAAAGTAGAAATTAGTTTTATTTTGCAAAATTTGAGACAATGAAGGTTAATTATGTGCTGCAATATAAAAACTATTGTGTTTAATTGTAAAAAATTCACATTGAATTAATTTCTGCTTCAGGTTGCAAATATTTGTGATTAAGTGATGTGACTGGGTCATGAATATCTTCAAACTGATCTTCATCTTAGGGCAAGAAATTCCATTTTTCCTTGTTTATCCTATTAGTATGCCTCAAAGGACACCAGCATTAATCAGTGGAAATGTCAGGCAACCACGAGTTGATTTAGAAGTCATTTTTTTTTAAAGGAGCATCTCAAGTTTCTTTCAGCATTGTGACTTTGATTTATTGTACAGCTGTCCTTGATTTCCATATTTGTTTTACACATACAATTCCTGCTCAAAGAAGTCAATAAAAATGCATATTTTATGAAATGGTATATAGAAATGACTATGAGATTGTATTTTAAAACAGAATAGCTTATTTAAATTGTCCTGCGTACATAATATACGCATTATTTCATTACCTGTAGTCCAGATTTTAAAAACCTGCTCCTATCTCATATCCATAATATAACTACAGGATATTCAGATCTCTGAAAAAAAAATGTTTTGAACTATTTTTGCCTAGGAAACAGGAGAGGATTAAACTCATTCAGAAACTCTAGATTTCAAAGTTGTGACTGATTCACTGGTAGAATCTTGGATAAGATGAAGAATTCAATGGGTAAAACACATTCATATCCAATCCTTCAGAGCAGGGCTAGCTCTGCATTAGTCCCAAATTATGATAGCTGAAATAAGGACTTATTTTACAGTGAAAGCTTTTTACCCTAAGATCTATTCAGAGAGGTTACAACTTAACTATATAAGAAAAAAGTTTAGATATCATTAGAAATTCAAACATTTAAATTTGGCTCAGTATCAGTAGTGAAAAAAAATCTCAGATTTGGTAAATATTTTAGGGCAAATCATTTTCAGTGTCTGAACTAATACTAAGTGTGTGTTCTACATAGTATTCAAGTGAGATAACTTGAACCACTTTTCATATTCTCTGTGAAAAACCCTCATGAAACACCACAAACTGGTTTCTTTCATCTCCCAAAGTTAGAAGACTTCAAATAGAAGTTTCAGAAATATTGTAACATTTCTGAATGCATTTTGAAACATTGTTACATTATTATCCCTCATTTTATTGTTAGACGAAGTTTATCGACATTGAATAAATAACTTGTTCGAAGTGCATAGAAAGTAAATATTAAAGCTGAGACTCATGTCCATCTCCTTCTCTGTCTGGTTGCAGAGCTAGAATCTATTCTTTACCAATATGTGCTACTATTTATAGTTAAGCTGAAATACAAAAAGCATAACACATTTCTCAGCCTTCACTGATCTGTTATAACACTTTGACTCCTCTGATAGGAATAGTTTATTTTAAAAATGACTTTGAATCCTTACTTTAAGTTATACATGATGATACTGGTGATGTCTGCAAGATGGTAAAATAAGACTTCGCAGTGCTGATTCCCTTACAGAAACATTAATTTGAACAACTATCTATGGATAAAATTACCTTCACAAAAGCTAAGAAATTTAGCTGACAAATTATAGCAAGTGGTGGGGCACAGATATAAGAAAATATACATTGCAAAAAGTAGCAAGGACAGTTCACATTACACATGAAACCCTTCCCACAAGCCTGGACAGTACAGTGTGAAAAGAGTTATCTTCTGCTCGAGAAAAGAAAAGGGAAGTGAATACCTGATGTTACCACAAACTTCAACACCAGCCCCATCCTAGTGAACCCCAGTGGCCCAGTGTTAGGCAAGGCCCCATGGTCCCAGAATCTAGGCTTAGATTGGTGCCAGGCCAGTCCTTAAAGCCAAGGCTCCAGACTCACTCACGTGAGCACAGGTTCCAAGGACACTCCCGTGCCAGGTCAGCCCTCATGGCCCTGTTATGCCCAGACCGTTTATTCCCCAAAGAAGACCACCAGAGTCCAGAGTCAAAGCCAAGTGGCAAGGATCTTTACTGCAAGTTTGAACTTGGTCCCTCCGTTCCACAGCATACAAGAGGGCCCCGAACAATGCGTGCGCTCGCTTTTTATAGCCCGATGTAAATAGGACTTGTAAAGTTACAGAGGAACAAGGGAATTCTTTAGGTTACAGCATTACAATTGGTTAACATATTAAGTTATACATTTAGCGGTGATCTATTGGTTCCTGTGCTTTCAGTAAAACTACAAACGGCTATGTCGTTATCAGGGATTTTTCCAGGTGGTGTTTTTCTAAAGTTGAGATATATGGTGGGACGTGTTTGTACTGGGCTCAGGAAGTTGAGAGATATGAGAGATATATGGTGTTTGTACTGGGCCCAAGAAATTGAGAGATATATGGTGTTTGTACTGGGCCCAGGACTGAGGAATGTGCCTGATTTCTTTCAGCACCAGACTCCAGGCTGGCACTTGCAGACTTATCGAGAGAACCCACTTCCAATATTTAACGTGGGTTCTTTTCTGTTTCCTAGGTGTCTCAGCTGGTTTGAGAAATAAAGGGAAAGAGCACAAGAGAGAGAAAGTTAAAGCTGGGTGTCCGGGGGAGACATCACATGTCGGCAGGATCTGTGATGTTCTCCAAGCTGTAAAACCAGCAAGTTTTTATTAGCGATTTTCAAAAGGGGAGGGAATGCGTGAATAGGGTGTGGGTCACAGAGATCACATGCTTCACAAGGTAATAAAATATCACAAAGCAAATGGAGGCAGGGCGAGATCACAGGACTGAGAACACAGGACCACCAGATGGGGTGAAATTAAAATTGCTAATGAAGTTTTGGGCACGCATTGTCATTGATAATATCTTATCAGGAAACAGGGTTTAAGAGCAGACAACCTGTCTGACCACAATTTATTAGGTGGGTATTTTCCTGTCCTAACAAGCCTGGAAGCGCTACAGGAGACAGGGGCTTATTTCATCCCTTAGGCTTCCACTGTAAAAGGTGGGAGGCCTTAAAGGGGCCATCTATAAGCCTGTCTTCAGGGCGCATTCTCTTTCTCAGGGATAATCCTTGCTGAGAAAAAGAATTCAGCGATATTTCTCCTATTTGCTTTTGAAAGAGGAGAAATATAGCTCTGTTCCATCTGGCTCACTGGCGGCCAGTTCAAAGTTACGTCTCTTGTTCCCTGAACATTGCTGTTATCCTGTTCTTTTTTAAGATGCCCAGATTTCATATTGTTCAAACACACATGCTCTACAAACAATCTGTGCAGCTGACACAACCATCACAGGTCCTGAGGTTACATTCATTCTCCTCAGTTTACCAAGAAGATGATGGGATTAAGAGATTAAAGTAAAGACAGGCATAGGAAATCACAAGGATATTGATTGGGGAAGTGGTAAGTGTCCATGAAATCTTCACAATTTATGTTCAGAGATTGCAGTAAATACAGGCACAAGAAATTATAAAAATTTAAATTTGGGAAACTAATAAATGTCCATGAAATCTTCACAATTTATGTTCTTCTGCCGCGGCTTCAGCCGGTCCCTCTGTTCGGGGTCCCTGACTTCCTGCAACACAGACTAAGGCCCCAGGCCAACTCTCACACACTCAAGCTTAAGACCTGTCCCAGCATCAGTCTGGCCACTGTGGACCCAGGAATAGAACTACCCTTGTGGTTCCCCGGCATCAGGCCTGCCCACAAAGATACAGGTAAGAGGCCCACCAGGGCAGACCCAGACTCCATGCCCACTCTAGTAAACTGCAGTATCAGGCTGACTTCCACAGACTCAGGACCAGGTCTGTTTCCTTGGATCTAGTTTCCAGGTACATCTCAGAGTCAGGCCAAGCCCCTCCCAATCAGGCTTAAAACCTGAACTAGTGTGAGGTTAGTCCTCATGGACCCATGCTTCAGGCCAGTTCCTATAGACCAAGGTTACAGGCCAGCCACCAAGGACCAAGGCTCCACTAGACCCAGGGTTCAGACTTACCCCAGGAGATCTTCACAAGATTGGTCCCACAGACCCAGACTCCAGACACACCTTTATGGTCCCAACAACCAGACCTGCCCCAATTGACCTCAGCACAGGATGGTTCCCACAAACTCAGGACATCGCCATAGACCCAGTTAACAGTTTCACTTTGGCATCAGGCCAGCTTCCATAGACTCAGGCTCTAGGCCCTGTCCCAGCACCAGGCTGGCACACACAGACCCCATCAGATAAGCTGCACATAATAACTGGAAAGGCTGACAGATGAAGGACATTCCCTGGTAAAGCCAGTTTAAGACTAGAAGAGGTGTCCACTTCTTTAAAACCACAGATACCAATGCAAGTCCACAGGATTACAAATAATCAAAGAAACACAATACCATCAAAGGAATAAAAGAAATCACTATTAACTGGCCCTAAAGAAATGAAGATCTACAAACTGTCTGGCAAATAATTCAAAATTGTCTTAAAGAAGCTCAGCGAGCTACAAGAGAACATAGACATACTACTAACCAAAAATAAGAAAACAATATATCAATGAAATGAGAGTTTTAAGAAAGGGATAGAATCCATAGAAAAGAACCAAACAAAAATTCTGAAGCTGAAAAACACGATAATTAAACTGAAAAATCCAACAGATAGCTCAGTCAAGTGGAAGCAAGACTCAATCAAGTAGAAGTAAGAACTAGTGATTTCAAAGACAGGTCATTTGAAATTATCCAGAAGAATAAAAATAAATAAAGGATAAAAAAGAGTAAAGAAAGTCTATGGGATTTATGAGATAAAAATAAGAGATTTATGAGTTAAAAAAATAAAGAATAAAAAAGAGTAAAGTAAGCCTATGGGATTTATGAGATATCATTAAATGAATCAATGCATGCATTATAGAACTCCTAGAATGAGCAGAGGAAAAGTATAAAAGTATATTTAAATAAATAATAACAGAAAAATCTCCAAATCTGGAGAGGAAAATGAATTTCCAGATCCATGATGATCAAAAACCCGAAATAGATTAAACATAAACAGATCATCACCAAGACACATGGTGACAAAATTCTCAAAAGTCAAAGAGAATTTTGAAAGCAGCATGAGAAAAGCAACTTATCACATATGAAAGAAACTCTATTAGAACTATCAGTGAATTTCTCAACAGTACTCATGTACTCCAGGGGAATATGAGATGATAAACTCAGTACGCTACAATAAAAAAACTGGCAACCAAAAAAACTATACCCAGAAAAGCTGGAGGACATAGGATAAGAATGTTCTTTCCTTCTATTGCAATGCTGTACTGAAAATTCTAGATAGAGCCTACAAGAAAAAAAGACACTTAAATTGAAGAGAAAAAAATAAAATTTTTCTGTTTTTAGATGATTATAGAGAACACCTTAAAATTCCCACCAAAAAAAACCTGTGAGAATAAATAAATTCAATTTGCAGAAGACAAAATCAACATATATGAATTAGTAGCATCTAACAGTAAACTATCTAAAAAATTATGAAAACAATTTCACTTATAATAGCATAAAACCAAATACTTAGAAATATATTTAATCAAGGAGGTGAAAGATCTGTACACTAAAAACTAAAACACAATAAGAGAAATTTAAAGAACACAAAATAATGGAAAGATAACCCATGTTAATTGATTAGAAGAATTAATACTGTAAAACATTTATACTACACAAAGCAATCTACAGATACAATAAAATCCCTATTAAAATGGAAATGGCATTTTTCACAGAACCAGTAAGAAAATTCTTAAAAGTAGTATAAAACCACAAAAGACAGCAAACATCCAAACAAATCTTAAGAAAAAAGAGCACAGCCATAGGTGTCACAATACCTTATTTTAAAATGCACTACAAAGGTACCGTAATCAAAATGTCATTATATTGGCAATTTAAAAAAATAGAAAATCGCCATACTGGCCAGTGAAACAGAATAAAGAGCTTAAAAATAAGTCATCACTTTTATGGTCAATTGGTCTTCAGTAAAAATGCCATAAATACAAGGTGGAGATAGGACAGTCTCATTAATAAATGGTGCTGGGAAAACTGGATTCCACTTGCAGAAGATTTAAATTGTACCTTTGTATCACATTGCATGCAAAAATCAACTGAAAAAGGATTAAAAACTTAACAGGAAGACTTAAAACTTTAAATATTCTAGAAGATAACATAGGGGAAATGCTTCCTGACATTGGTCTGATGATTTGAATATAACCCCAAAGTAAAGACAATAAAAGCAAAACTAGGTGAATGGGATTATATCAAACTAAATAACTTCCACACAGCAAAGGCAACAAATCAATAGAGTGAAGAGACACCCTACAGAATGAGCAAAAATATTTGCAAACCATATATCTGATAAGGAGTTAATAACCAAAATACATATGGAACTCAAACAGTCCAATAGCAAGAAAACAAATAACCCAATAAAAACTGAGCAAAGGACCTAAATAAATGTTTCTCGAAAGAACACATACAGAATTGTAAAAACCCATTCTGTAGGTTGCCTGTTCACTCTGATGGTAGTTTCTTTTGCTGTGCAGAAGCTGTTTAGTTTAATTAGATCCCATTTGTCTATTTTGGCTTTTGTTGCCATTGCTTTTGGTGTTTTAGTCATGAAGTCCTTGCCCATGCCTATGTCCTGAATGGTATTGCCTAGGTTTTCTTCTAGGGTTTTTATGGTTTTAGGTCTAACATTTAAGTCTTTAAACCATCTTGAATTAATTTTTGTATAAGGTGTAAGGAAGGGATCCAGTTTCAGCTTTCTACATATGGCTAGCCAGTTTTCCTAGGACCATTTATTAAATAGGGAATTCTTTCCCTCATTTCTTCTTTTTGTCAGGTTTGTCAAAGATCAGATGGTTGAAGATTTGTGGTATTATTTCTGAGGGGTCTATTCTGTTCCACTGGTCTATAGCTCTGTTTTTACAATCTACCCATCTGACAAAGGGCTAATATCCAGAATCTACAAAGAACTCAAACAAATTTTCAAGAAAAAATCAAACAACACCTTCAAAAAGTGGGCAAAGGATATGAACAGACACTTCTCAAAAGAAGACATTTATGCAGTCAACAGACACCTGAAAAAATGCTCATCATCACTCGCCATCAGAGAAATGCAAATCAAAACCACAATGAGATACCATCTCACACCAGTTAGAATGGCAATCATTAAAAAGTCAGGAAACAACAGGTGCTGGAGAGGATGTGGAGAAATAGGAACACTTTTACACTATTAGTGGGACTGCAAACTAGTTCAACCATCGTGGAAGACAGTGTGGTGATTCCTCAAGGATCTAGAACTAGAAATACCATTTGACCCAGCCATCCCATTACTGGGTATATACCCAAAGGATTATAAATCATGCTGTTATACAGACACATGCACACGTATATTTATTGTGGCACTATTCACAATAGCAAAGACTTGGAACCAACCCAAGTGTTTATCAATGACAGACTGGATTGAGAAAATGTGGCACATATACACCATGGAATACTATGCAGCCATAAAAAAGGATGAGTTCATGTCCTTTGTAGGGACATGGATGCAGCTGGAAACTATCATTCTCAGCAAACTATCACCAAGAACAGAGAACCAAACACCACATGTTCTCATTCATAGGTGGGAATTGAACAATGAGATCACTTGGAGACAGGAAGGGGAACATCACCCACCGGGGCCTGTTGTGGGGTGGGGGTAGTGGGGAGGGATAGCATTAGGAAATATACTTAATGTAAATGACGAGTTAATGGGTACACCATACCAACATGGCACATGTGTACATATGTAACAAACCTGCACGTTGTGCACATGTATCCTAGAACATATAGTATAAAAAAAAATGTTCTTTAAATGTAAATATGTTATTGAACAATGAGATCACTTGGACACAGGGTGGGGAACATCACCCACTGGGGCCTGTTGTAGGGTGGGGGGAGGGGGGAGGGATAGCATTAGGAGATATACCTAATATAAATGATGAGCTAAAGGGTGCAGCACACCAACATGGCACATGTATATATATGTAACAAACCTGCACATTGTGCACACATACCCTAGAATTTAAGGTATAATAGAAAAAAAAAATTAAAAAAAGAATACATACAGATGGCCAATAGATATGTAAAAAGATGCTTAACATCACTAATCATTAGGGAAATATGCATTAAAACTGCAATGAGATATCACCTCACTCATGTTTTGATGTTTTTTATCAAAAGGACAAAAAGTATTGGCAAGGATGCGGAGAGAAGGGAACTCTCATACACTGTTGGTAGAAATGTAAATTAGTATACACATTATGGAAAAGAGTATGGAGGTTTCTTACAAATTAAAACAATCCAGCAATCCCACTTCTGAGCATACATCTAAAATAAGCAAGTAAAATCAGCGTATCAAGGAGATACCTGCACCCCAGTGTTTAGTGCACAATTATTGACACTAGACAAGATATGGAATCAATGCAAGTGCATATTAGTGGATGAATGGATAAAGAAAATATGATATGCATGTGTGTGTGTACAGAATTTAATATTATTCAGCTTTGCAAAAGAAATTTCAGCCGTTTGAGACAACATGAATGAACCTGTAAGACATTACGCTAAGTGAAATAAGCCAGGCATAGTAAGACAATGCTGCATAATCTTATTCATGTGTGGTATCTAAACAAGTTGAACTTATAAAAGTTCATTTGCCATTTAGAATGGCAGATGCCAGGGGCTGGGGTATAGGGCAAGTGGGAAGAGTTGGTCAAAGGGTAGAAAGTTCCAGTTTGGCAGGATGAACAAGTTCTGGAGATCTAATATATAGCATGGTGACTATACTTAATAATGTATTGTATACCTGAAATTTACAAAGAGAGTAGAACTTAAATGTTCTTATCACACACCAAAAATCGGTAACTATGTAAGGCAATGGATACATTAACTAGCTTCATTGTAGTAATCATTTCAAAATGTATACATATGTCCATGCATTATGTTGTGCACTATAAACACATCCAATTTTTATTTGTCAATTATAGGTCAATAAGGCTGAGTAAAAATAAGTATATATGTATATAACTAATACTATAGATTAGATGTGCATCCTCAAATTTTAAGTTTATATTTAAATAATTGGTATATGTGTTAAATTGATTTGGTTTGATTACAACAAATACCACAACCAACAGCTTTTTCTAGTGTGATGATATATACACTGGTAAAACACAACTAAAAGCAATAATTATGCTATTTAGTGGACATTCTTAAGTATGTTGGTGATCTGTACATTCTAAATGATTACTATATTTGATTTTCTATCGGTATTTTAAGGAACCAACTCATTCTGGCGGGTCAACCTGAATACATTTCTACTGAAATGTGAGCATTGTTCATAGGACTCACAGGAATTATTTTTTTCTTTATGGTTAGAATGATTTACTGGTAACATCCGCCCTTAAATTTTCTTTAGGTTAAAATTGTCTCATTCATGTATTGTGGCAAGTCATTAAAAAGATTTAAAGTTCATTTTGCAGGAAAATGTCAGCTACACCCAGAGGCATTTTGGAGACTCACTGATGTGAAATAGTAGATCAAACATCAGAGCAAGAACCAAATTTGATTTCCACATCTTCACAACAAAACAGCAATTCTGACTCTTCATTGTCTGACAATTTAAGCATACAGATCTTACCACTGTCACCAAATAATATTGGCCCTTTATTAAAAATAATTCAGCTTGGAAGTGAGTCCAACCAAACACTGGCTACTTCAGAATCCTAGTGATTGGAAGGGAAAGTATCATGTGTCCAACATCCAAGTTCCCCAAGTTTTACTATTGTATTAAATTAGATTACCAGGAAATCAGGTGTCCACACCATATGGTTTCAGCACTTTGTCATGAAAATTCTTTTCTAAGTTATACATTAAGACTAAGGTCTCAGTTTCTGTATAGAGTTGATAAAAGAAACATAGTTTTGTAAAATACACTCACTTGTCTTTTTTAAAAACCACACTTAAATAAAAATCATATTAACCAATTTATTTTCCATTTTATTTTTATCATAAATGCTTTATTTAAATTTAGTTGCTGGGGTAGGAGAAGCAGGAAGAAGGAATCTCCTCATATAAATTACTATACTTTTATTTATCATAATACTAACATTAATAACATTATTAACTGCTAATATTTATTAATATTAAGCATTTTGTCTGTGCACATCAGTGTTCAGGGTCTTATGTGTAGTAATACCTGAAATTCTTACAATATCCTCATGATTAAGGTAATATTCTTTCCTCTTTTTATGGATAAGGTTTAGCCAAGGATAAAGTCAATAATTTGCAAATAACTAATAAGTGGATAATTCAGAATTTTCCCTCAGGCAGCTTAAGAACTATACATCTCTATACATGACCCATTTGGTTTTGTTTCAAGGGAATTAAGAGTTAATACTGAATGTTCAATTGCAGTGAGCAGTGCAGGTAACACATACTATGTTTTGTTCTATTGCTTTTACTTGGATATATATATATTAAATATTTATATATTATATATAATATATTTATATAACATATTTATATATTATATATAATATATATTTATATTGTGTAACATATATTTATATATATTATATATATATATATATATATATATATATATATATATATATATGTGGAATGACTGCAAATATTCCAGTGTATTATTTTTCCCATACCCTAGAGGTCCAATGTACTAACAAAAATATGACATTTGAATGTTTTCACTGTTCTTAAATCAGTATATTCATAGATTTTGGAATCTGCCAACCCGTTTTTTTGGCTCATTACATTTTTGAAATTGGATCATGCCATCTAAGCCATGTCTGAAATTCTAATTTATTGTTAATTGATCAATAAAATACTCCATGATAAGAAACACTGATCAAAAATTTGTCACGCTGTCACTTAAAGTCTTCACTGGAACATAAACTTTGCTTCCAGGCTTTAATTCTGAAGATTTATGTCTTACTCATTTTTTTCCATCATGCATGAAACATATATACATACTTTCCTCACTATCATCAGAATAAAAAGCCAACGCAGGTGATTTTTTTTTAAATACACCATTTTCTTATTCTAATAACACAATTGGATCCTGTGACAAAATATCAGAATTACATCCTGGGGAGGCTTTTGAACTATAATAAAATGAAATTAAACTCTGTTCTTTGCTGGTGACAGAAGCTACCAAAAGCGTTTTTAATGAATTGCCTGTGATTTTCCTACATACATAACATCCCCTATGAAGCAATAATTATAACAGTAATCATGTTTGTTCTTTCTTTTCGGCAGGTGGGTCTTTTCCAAATACTGTCTAATGAAAAATGTGATACATAGTTTAGAACACTTATTGAAAATCTGGGTAAAATCCCGTCTTCTAAAACACTCCTCTCACCATCATATTTTTCCAAAATGCTCATTCAAATGTAATTTCTTCACCCAAAATGTAACTGTCTATGGTGATATGTGAATGTGCAATGTACAGTTGTAGAAATTCATATTGCAGTTTTCTCAATAGAACACTTAGAGTATAACAGACTATTATCTCAACGGTGATCATTAAAAATTCAGGAAACAACAGACTCTGGAGAGGCTGTAGAGAAACAGGAACGCTTTTACACTTTTGGTGGGAGTGTCAATTAGTTCAACCATTGTGGAAGACAGTGTGGCAATTCCTCAAGGATCTACAACCGGAAATACCATTTGACCCAGCGATCCCATTACTGGGTATATACCCAAAGGATTATAAATCATTCCACTATAAAGATAAATGCACACGTATGTTTATTACAGCACTGTTCACAATAGCAAAGACTGGGAACCAACCCAGATGACCATCAATGAAAGACTAGATAAAGAAAATGTGGCATATATACACCATGAAATACTATGCAACCATCAAAATGGATGAGTTCATGTCCTTTGCAGGGATATGGATGAAGCTGGAAGCCATCATTCTCACCAAACTAACACAGAAACAGAAAACCAAATACCGCATGTTCTCCCTCATAAGTCGGAGTTGAACAATGAGAACACATGGACAGAGGGAGGGGAATACCACACACCGGGGCCTGTCGGGGGGTACGGGGCTAGGGGAGGGATAGCATTAGGAGAAATTGCGAGTTCATAGGTGCAGCAAACCACCATGGCACATGTATACCTATGTAACAAGCCTGCACGTTCTGTACATGTATTCCAGAACTTAAAGTATAACAAAAATAAATAAATAAATGTAAAACTACAAAAAAAAAGTTTTCTGTCTAATTATATGGCAGTAACTTTGTTTTATTAACCTGTGATCTCCACCTTATATATGCGGTACTCAATAAATGCTTATTGAGTTAATTAAACATAAAACAACTTTGAAATTCTTCAGTTGGGATTCAATAACAAATAAATACAATAGATACAACTACAGCAAATGAATATGTAGGAAGAGATCAATTAGACCTAAAAAATTAACACATCATTATGTTTTCTTTGTGTTTAAAAAAGAACAATGAAACTTGTATTGTAAATGTTGATGCTACACTAATAATAAGTTATGAAAAATAATGCAATAAATGATCATAATTAGTTCTTTAATCAGATAATGATTAATCTTCTAAATAACATAACTGATAAAAATGAGACACAAAGCAGAAAGACAGACCTTTCACCTATTTATTAAAAAATTTTCAATATTTTCTTCTTTAAATTCTTAAATTTAACCCTAATTAGTTTTTGGAACAATATTTCTTTTCATATTTATTTAATTATGTCATTCATCAGGAAAGGCATTCTTTTCCTCTGTTGAAAATACACTTACATACTTTTTTTTTTTTTTTTTTTTTTTTACAAATTCATGTTTTAAGTTTCACATTAAATGGGAAAGGAAATATATATATTTTTTTATTAGCATAGAGGGTTCTGCTTGTACCTGGAGGGAATTTAAGTTAGTACATTCGTTATGGAAAACTGTGTGTAGGTTCCACAAAATGCTAAAAATATAATTACCATATGATCCAGCACTCCCACTTTTGAGTAATTATCCAAAAGATTTGAAACCAGTTTGTCAAGAGAAGACTGCACTATGTTTGTTGTAGCACTATTTACAATAACCAAGTTATGAAATCAACCTAAGTGTACATCAACAGATGAATGGCTAACCAATATGAAATATGTATACCTGACTGAATACTATTCAGCCTTTATAAAGAAATTCCTTCATTTGTGGCAAGGTGAGTTGGAGAACATTATGCTAAGTGAAATAAGCCAGGTACAGAAAAACAAATACCACACGATCTCACTTACATATGGAGCCTAAAACAATAGAACTCAAAGTAGCAGAGGGTAGAATGGTGGTTACCAGAGGTAGGGGAGTAGGAGTGGAAGTGGTTGGGTGGTGATGGAAAGACGATGGTCCAAGGATACAAAGCCTCAGTTAGACAGGAGGGATACGCTTTTTTTTTCCTTTTAGATATATTGCACAAGAATTGACCATAGTCATAAATAATTTATTGTATATTTAAAATAACAAGGAGAATAAATTTCAAATGTTTTTATCACAAAACATTATAAATATTTGAGGTAATGAATATGCTAATTAGAATCATTTAATTATTCCACATTATATTCATAAATTGTTAACATCACCTTGTATGCCATAAATATATGCAACCATATTTGTGTATTTATAATTAATTAAAAATTTTAGGCCGGGCGCGGTGGCTCAAGCCTGTAATCCCAGCACTTTGGGAGGCCGAGACGGGTGGATCACGAGGTCAGAAGATCGCGACCATCCTGGCTAACACGGTGAAACCCCGTCTCTACTAAAAAATACAAAAAACTAGCCGGGCGAGGTGGCGGGCGTCTGTAGTCCCAGCTACTCCGGAGGCTGAGGCAGGAGAATGGCGTAAACCCGGGAGGTGGAGCTTGCAGTGAGCTGAGATCCGGCCACTGCACTCCAGCCCAGGCGACAGAGCGAGACTCCGTCTCAAAAAAAAAAAAAAAAAAAAAAAAAAAAAAAAAAAAATTTAAATAAAGTAAAAGTTTCTTCATTCCCAGGTAGGTTATGTTTGGAAACCTAACAATTTCCTACGTGCATACCTTCTACTCCCTGATGTCTCTCTTATTTTCAAACTGACTTTCATCCTCAAGGCTGATCAACTTGTGAAGCCTCTGTGCCTTCACCAATGATGTGGGTATTTACATTGCTCTTAAAATCTAGCTTTATTTATATTTTCATGTTTCTCAATGTGACAGACTTTTAAATGTAAACACCTTTATTGAAGTAAAGATAATCTCATAATTTTGAAAATATTCTGAAATGAAGAAAAGAAAGCAGCTAAACCTGTACTATCTCACATAAAATTAAAGACTCATTAATCTTATATCTCATTTATTAGTTTCTGACACGTAACATTTACTTTAAAATGTAGTTGAATCTTTTCCAGAAACATTTAAATATTTATTGAGTCTGAATTTTTCCCCCTTGACTCATTCTCTCCCCCACCCCACATCCTGTGCCCCCAACACAAGAATGTATTATAAAGAATTTGGGGGGCATACATTTCCCACACCTAAAGCCACAAAAATTTAAAACCATTTCTGGTCTACTTTCAAATGCTCCTATCACTATGACATAAAACTTGAGGGGAAAAAAATCAACTTTCTGATAATGTTGCAAATGATTAACTAACCCTATCATATTTAGTATCTTAGGATTTATTTCAACTCAAAACAAAATAGCTGTGTGACCTTGAGCTGATATATCATTTATTCACCAAAAAGGAAAACTTGCAAATAAATGAGATCACACAGTATTTGCCTCCATGCCACTGAACAGGTTGTATTAAGAAAAAGCAAACCTATTGCACAAATAGTATAAGCATTTGCCAATATGAAATAAAATCTAGCTACTCTAAACAATTCCATTTGCTTTATGAATCTCAGCCTCAGAACGGCATTGATTTTTGAAAAGGTTGCCTATTACCTAAAGATGTAAATTCACCATCAACAGCCTTTCTTATGGAGTAACTCATTAGTCTCTGAAATTGTACATTTGCATGAAATGATATAAATTAATTTGTAAAATAAGGTCATGCTACTATTTTAAGAGACTGTCTTAGTATAGACAAAGTCATAATACATGTTTGTAAAAAGGGGACTTGGGTATTAGTTATTCAAATCTTTCAATGTAAATTTGGAAAAAAAAAAAAAAAAAACAACAACCCAGAAGCCTAAAGAAAATATTTGCCTTTTCCACATCCTGTAAATGTTAATGGCAGAACAAGGAAAAAAAAAATAGGATGCATGTTTTTGCTTCAATTTACACTACTCCATTGAAAAAGTTTTTCATTATCTATATTTTATCACTTAGAAATTAAGTTCAACACAATTTTATTTGTCTTCTACCCTGTAACAAGCTTTTTGGAGACTGAGAGAAAAATGTTGCCTGTTCTTAAATAGCTCGGGGTTTATTGAAGAAGGCAGTTGTACAAACAAATGATTATAAGAGTGTGTGAAGACTGCCATAATGAAATATTGTGCATGGTGACACAAGGGCCATGTACAAAGGCTAACTGAGTCTGTGTGGGTAGTGTCAGGGAAAGTTTTACAGGGAGAAAATGTCTGAGCAGGGTTTTTTTTCCCTCAATTTCTTATATATATATATGAGAGAGAGAGAGATACACACACACACACATCAGATATAGATATATATACACATATATACATACACACACATACATACATATATTACTATTATACTTTAAGTTCTAGGGTACATATGCACAACATGCAGGTTTGTTATATAAGTATACATGTGCCATGTTGGTTTGCTGCACCCATCAACTCATCATTTACATTAAGTATTTCTCCTTATACTATCCCTCCCCCAACCTCCCAGTCCCCAAAAGGCCATGGTGTGTGATGCAGGGTTTTTAAGGGAAAACCATCATTTGCTAAGTGATGAAGGCCAAAGGAAGGGCATTCCAAGAAAAGATCACAACATTTACAAAGGAACATCAGCAAGAAACTGAAGAATACTTTCAGCAGCTACCACTATAGCTGGAGCATAATATTGGAGGGAGAAACCACACTTCAATAAAACTGGAGAGGGAGTCAAGGTCAGATCACAAATGACCCTTTATTATGTGCTAAGTGAACCCATAAGACAAAAGGGAGGAACTGAATAGAAATTATGTGGCTGATTTGGGTTTCAGAATATTTCTCACATATTGTGGAAAATAACTTAGGAAAAGGACAAGGGAAATGGAAAGCACCGTTTTCTAAAATTTACTTGAGAGATGAGTCTGGACCAAAACAAGTTAAGATTTTTGACAGATTAGAATCATAAAACTCAAGATCGATGAGTGAGGGAGAAGCAGGCAACACACAGCAACAGAATGGAAAGTCATGAGGCTAACAGAAGTACTGATAAATCTACATGTTTTCATCTTGTTTTCTTTGTCATGATCAAGCATACATACTAATTAATAAATCAATATACTCTCTGACCTAGCAACATTATTTAGTATGGTAAGAAATTACTCACTATACTCAATGCCCTCTCTTCAACACCAATAGTCATGAATCCAAGGACGTTTATTCTCCCTGGTCCTTGAAAACATGCTAAATAAAATTGAATATACAAATTATTATTATTATTATTATTATTATTTTTTTTTTTTTTTTTTTTTTTTTTGAGACGGAGTCTCGCTCTGTCGCCCAGGCTGGAGTGCAGTGGCGCGATCTCGGCTCACTGCAAGCTCCGCCTCCCGGGTTTACGCCATTCTCCTGCCTCAGCCTCCCGTGTAGCTGGGACTACAGGCGCCCACCACCTCGCCCGGCTAGTTTTTTGTATTTTTTAGTAGAGACGGGGTTTCACCGTGTAGGCCAGGATGGGCTCGATCTCCTGACCTCGTGATCCACCCGTCTCGGCCTCCCAAAGTGCTGGGATTACAGGCTTGAGCCACTGCGCCTGGCCTAAATATACACATTTAAACTGCCTATGTACTGATGAGGCTTCAGATGAAACTAAACTATTTTGTCTGAGCTTCCTATTGGTCAGTGGCTTTTCAGACAGGCTGATCCTGCAATATGGCATCAGTCTGGGAGCCAGGACTTTCTTCAGCTCCTATGCTTTTTTCTGATATGATCACAGTGACTCATCTCATCAGAAGACTGTGTTGACTTCCTTCTGCACCTCCCTCACCCAAAGAATTTAATTAACTCTTTTATAACACAGTCATGACTAATGCTTGCAGCTGGTAACTTAAGCACAACCCTGATATATTTAGTTGTTTTCTTCCCAAAATAAGATTCTTTATATATCAGATTTTTACATCAAAATAGTCTTTTCTTTCTGTACCGAATTGCTGTTCTCATTAAGTAGACAAATATCAGAATATTACTAACATGGTACCACCTGAAATTCCCAAGCAGCAGCCCCCATTCCAGCTTCTAACACTCAGTTACATTCCCGGAAGGATAATCTAATTAAAATGAAAGTTACATTTTAGGAAGCAGAAACTTCACTGTTACTGAGGTGTTTTGTTTCATTATGTTAAGTTTGGTAATCAAAAGGTCAATCTGATGACCATAACAATGACAATAATGACCCCGCTGATGAAGTTGGTGATGGTGATGAGAGTAATAACCAAACGTCTACATCTTTAGTGTAAAATGTATGCAATCATCATTACTCTATGAGTTGAGTACAATTATACTGATTTTACGGATGAACAAATTGAGGCTTAATGAAATTAAGTAGTTTGCTTAAGACTTCCCAGCTAGAAACTTAGTCTGATTCCAAAGCCTGTATGTTTTCGCTTAATCCCATATTACATCTCAGGATATTCTTCTTCTGTTAATATTAGCTTTTCCAGGTCAGGCATGGTAGCTCACACCTGTAATCCCAGCACTTTGGGAGGCTGAGGTGGGTGGATCATTTGAGTTAGGAGTTCAAAACCAGACTGGCCAACATGGTGAAACCTGTTTCTAGTAAAAGTATAAAAATTAGCCAGGTGTGGTGACGCATGCCTATAATTCCAGCTACTCGAGAGGCTGAGGCAGGAGAATTGCTTGAGCCTGGGAGGCAGAGGTTACAGTGAGCAGAGATCACATCATTGCACTCCATCTTCAGTGACAGAGCAAGACTCTGCCTCAATACAAACAAAAAAACAAACAAATATTAGCTTTTCCAAAAAACATCCAGTTATTATTCATTGTAATTCATTTGTTCAATAAGCACTTATGTGTGCTGGTTCTATGCGAAGCTCATACTAAGCTCTTGAAAATAAAAGGACAACTTTGCTAAGTAATTTGCAGGCTAGTAGGAGATCAATTCCTGTAAATAAATAATGGACATAGAATTAAATATAATAATAATTGTTTGATAATAATAAGCATCATGATTAATTTTAATTGAGTACTTAAATTGTTCCAGATACTACTTCAGGTTCTTTATATGTGTGAACTCATTTAATCCACAAAACAACCCTATGAAATAGGCATTGTTATTATTCATGTTTGACAAGTAAGGAAGCTGAAGAACAAAGAACATAAGCAGTTGACCAAAATCACTGTAAAAGGGTCAGCACAAACAAAGCATAATTTTAATCATTTCAACAAACATTTATGGCACGCCCACTGTATGGCATGCCCTGCTTGATGATTAGAGAACTCACAGAGAATGAAGCACATAAGTTGATTCTTAACGGATTAAGTTTCTCTACATGCGTGAACTGATGAAGTAGAAAATGGCATTCAAAAACCACAAAATGGCACTACAAATGCACAACCAACACAGTATATTTTATAATTGTGCACAGTAAGTAACTATATCTTCATAGTTTCCAACCTCAACTGGCTTTTGAAGCTGCCCAGCAATCTTGTTTACCTTCCTAGAACTTTCTCCTCAATGCCATTTTAATGTTTTCTATCATCATGAAAACTCCAAATGCACAACTTTCTTGCTCACTCTTTTCATATGACCGCTTTCTATTTCACAAGTTAATCAAGTTGCTGTTTGTAATTACCTCAAATTCCTGCCAATATTGGATTAAGATTGTTGTATAAAATGCTCACTTCAGGGTATTCCTTACTACTTATATTATTTATGTTATATATTGACATTTTAAAAATATATCACTATCATAGCAAACCACTCTATAATTATGTACCAATCAAATGTTTCAAAGGTCACATGCTAGATAAACATGATGAGGTCAGGAATCATGGGTTGAGTAAATATGTAAAGAAAGCACTTTGCTAGACAAGCAAGAACAAACAAATTCCAATGGTAAAAGGTTGAAGGATACACAAACTGACATTCCAGTACAGCCTTCTTGTCTGCAAAAAAGGCAAACAAGGAGATGACCCAACTGCCTAATTTTACCCACTAGAAAAAGCAGAACGTCCAGGGCATAAGCACTTGCAGCAAGTAATATAAGGGACCTCGGGCTGGAGAGTCATCTGACCAGTTCAGAGATGAGAACAAAATTTGCATCTTCCCTGAACTGATCTCTAGATTTTAGGGCTTTGCCATTCAAAAAGTATTGTATTGTCTGAGAAGAGCTTCTTTCATGACATTCTTCTTTTTCACATTGAAGGCTCACATATAACAGCGCAGACCCACTTTGGAGAGGTCCTCTCTTCCTACAGATAATGAAAGAGAGAGTGAGAGAGAGGAAGAGAGAGAGAGAAAGAGAGAAAGAGAGAGAGAGAGAGAAAGAGAGAGAGAGAAAGAGAGAGAGAGAAAGAGAGAGAGAGAAAGAGAGAGAGAGAGAAAATGAATGAGAATATTATTCTCTATTTTGGTCACTGAACTCTCATAAAAGGGTCTAGAGATTTACTGAATAGATGTTGAAAGTATAAAATGTAATTAGCCTCATGTACGGTGGAAAGAAGGGCTGAGAAATCTAAGGTTATTGTTTTTCTGTTATAAATGCTAAGCTAACAATCTCAACTGTATCTTTATTTTTTATTTGTTTTATTACAATGGAAGAAATTCTCTTATTTTAAGGTTAGTCCATCTACCATTGTGCAGAATCCTTTTCCTATTCAACATCCTCAGAGAGCTAGCTTTAAGGGATCTTATTTTTATTCCCTGTATCTTCCAGAGAAGATTCCCTCTCTCTCTCTCTCTCTCTCTCTCTCTCTCTCTCTCTCTCTCTCTCTCTCTCTCTCTCTCTCTCTCTATTTCTCTCTCTCTCTCTGACTCTCTTTCTGCAGCATTTAAACATGTTCAACTTTATCATTATCTTGCATGTAAAAAATGATTTGCTTTTATACAATCAAAAGGATACTTTTCAGTCAGTGTTTCATTTTCTTTGATCTATTATTCTAAACTCTTCCTCACAGGTTTTTTTAAACTTACTTTCTTCTTGCCTCACCTTTATTTCATTTGTCAACTCTTTATTTCTTATTGATGTTCCAAATATTGATATTTCTCAGGAATTTTATTCTAAGGCCAACTTTTCTTCTTACTCTAAATTATCTTTGGATATTGTTATCCACTTTCTTAGAATATCTTTATGTTAAAGATTTCTAAATATAAATCAGTGGTTCAGACTTTTTTACTAAGAGCCAGACCACCATATTCATCTCTTCACCAAAAGCTCCATTTGGATATCCAACCAAATCTTAAAATCGTGTCTAAATCTGAACTTCTATCTTTCATTATAGACTTCTCATTTCTCCTGGGTTTGCTCTACTACTGTGTAATACCATCAGGGAACTCATTTGCTAAGCCACAAACCAGGACAATATCCTCTCTATCTCATTCTCCTTTTTTCCCAAGATCATTTCAGTCTTTAGATTGTATCACTTGTGCCTCTGAAATGTTTACCAAATTTATCCTTTTCTCACCACATCCAGGGTTATATCCAGGTCAAGTCACCATTATCTCATAACCAAATTTCTTGAATAGTTTCCATTTTGTCTTCCTGCATCTAATGTGGCCTTTCTTCAATTTATTCTCTACAAGGAAAGCAAATAAACCTGATAAAAATACAAATGTAATCATATTATGCCACTTCACTGTGCTCTTCCCCCTCTGTGTACCCCTGTGCTTTAGCAAAACAAAGTGTCCCAGCTCCTTGTATATTCTATGCTGT
Organism: Rhinopithecus roxellana; assembly: GCF_007565055.1. Lineage (NCBI taxonomy): Eukaryota > Metazoa > Chordata > Mammalia > Primates > Cercopithecidae > Rhinopithecus > Rhinopithecus roxellana. Next base: position 118,676,340 of record NC_044554.1, on the reverse strand, counting down.
TTCTAGTACAAACATAATTATAAATGTGTAAGCTACTGTCTCCTACAAGGGCAACCCTGTTCCATTCTCTTGACCTATCTAATTATTGAACATTACTCCCAAGCACATCGTATCACTTGTTATGGTATATTACTATTGCCAATTTTGTTATATTCATGCCTGGAACATTGTAGCTTCCTGAGGACATATTTCACTTATCTGCTATTACATTACCAATGCTTAGCATAGCACTTGGCACATTACAGGGATTTAATGCACATTTGTTGAATGAATGGATCATGCATACAGTTGATGTAATTAGAAGTAAACCACGTAATAAGGAGAAGGAAGTTGTGGTTTCACAGCCAAGGGGTAGACAGGGACCAGTTAATTAATAAATTTGCTAAGGAGTTTGAAACGTATCTTGCAGATTATAGGAAACTTTGGCAGTGAATTTATAATTAAGTCAGTAAATAATATAATGAGCTTTGCCTTTTAAAAAATCATACTTACAGTAGAGTAAAAAATAGTTTGGACACTAGTTAATGACCACCATGATCCAAGAGCAAGAGGGCAAGAAACTGAATCAATGTGGAAACAAAAGGATTTAAATAGTGTGATGGATTCAAAAAATACATGAGACATAATAACTGAACTTAGGGAATATTTTGATCTGAAGATGGAAGAGGAAGACAAGTCAAATTATTTATGGACTATCGGCACTTTGTACTGACAATATGCCAATAGCTAAGAGTAGTATATAGAATGGACAATGTCAGATAACATGTAATATGTCTGTTTTTTAAAAACAAGATTTTCTGGGAAGTTTATAATATCAGGAAGTTTGTTTTAAATAACAGTGATGAACATGCATAATTGCTTTTGAAGGATTACAAAATAAGGAAATTTCATTTTTTATAATAATATAATTTTTAGAGACATTGCCTTAATTACTTGGTAGACTCCAAGCTCTTAAGATAGATAATAGCTTCATAAAAAATTAATAAGCTAATGACTCAAACTGTAATATGTTTAAGTTTGCATTTAGATTTTAACTAATTACAAATAACAAAACCTATGTCATTCAATAATTACAGTATTCACCCACTTAAATTCCACGTAAGAGCAAAGAGTCTATGTCTGTTGCCATAATTGAGTTAATTTAAAACATCTCTGACTCTGAGTTCTGCTAATTCAAACTCAGTTTATGAGTACTTGAGAATCAATAAAATGCTTAAGACTAATCATTATATCACAAATTTAAATGTACAGTAAGCTTTGAAAAGAAAATTGGAAAGACTTTAGAAGAGGAGTGCAGTGGTATAAGTAAGTAAATCACATACTGGTCATGTGGGTTGTATGGCTGCATCTACAGGTATGGGTATAAATAGTCACTCAAAGCTTTCATCTGTCCCCATTCACTACTGGACAGAAATGGGGAACATTTTTGTTTGTTTTTTCATTTCTTATATTCTGGGATAATTGTGATTGAGGTAGGACAGTAGTATCGGAGATTACACTCCATAAATTTTAACATGTGAGAATCTTCAATACCATTTTTATAACCAGAAAAATGGGGAGTTGATGGCTCCATAGACTATGCAGGCCCATGGAATGTGACAGCCAGGACTTCTAGACAACCTAAAGGATTGGACACTTAATTTCACATCTTTTTTTTTTTTTTTTTTTTTTTTTTTTTTTTAAATTTTAACAATGATACTCTTCTCTGAGAGGACTTTGGAAACATTTGTAAAAAAAAAAAAAAAAAAAAAGTAATATATTTCTCAGGAACTCTTAGTAAAGAGGTAGTTACAAAGCCTCCTAATGGATATGCCACTAATAAACAGCCAAAAGTATACTAATATAATGATTGTCCAGACTTTGGAGTGGACAGAACATTAGAGACAGTCTCATTTTACCCCACTGCCAATATGCCAAACAAATATTATCATCTGCATGTGTCATGACATATAAAAGGAAGGGAAACATTAAGTTTGTGAGCTAAAATTATCAAGTGAGTAGGGAGAAGCTAAAGCCCCATAATAAGTTGACATGAGTTAAGCAATGAAATACACTTCTCTGTACCCTATTATCCTGAAAAATTAATAGCTATCTAATATTGCAAAGGAAAGTAGAGAGTGGACTCTATCAGAAGTAGAAGCCATGGACGCTTTTTCTTAATCAAAAATAAGTGGTTACTCATAGTCTATGTTATATCTCATCTAGTCAGTGGGATATTATTAGACATGAGAGCTCTGCAAAATCACAGCTGTTTGGCAGAGAGGTCCTCACTGTTTTAATGTAAAATGTGAAGCATTAAGAAATATAGTCATGGAGTGTAGGATAACATATGTGCTGGTCAAAGTGCAGCTCTAGACACCTTCCACTTGGCAGGGTGCCGCCCACAATTTAGCAAACTAGGAATTCTCTGTCAGCTTGGTTTCATTGTAATTTATTATCATTTTAAAACTTCCTATTCTGTGAGAAAATTGTGACATGAAAAATGAGGCAAGAGTGATGTTGTGCTGTAGCCAAAAACTCCCAGGCACAGGAGCTCAGGTCTGAAAGCAAGGAGCAGCTAAATAGGAATCAAGAACAGAGATGAAAGATGGTTAATGAAAAAGCATTGTACAGAACATTGCCTCTGCATGGATTTTCTGTGTTTCTCATGCAAATCTATATAAACGCTGAACCTTATGGTTAGGAACAAATGAATTTTTTCCTTATCTAGTGATATGGAGAGACTTTTAAGACTTTCGCAAGTCTACATACCCAGTAAAAATATAAACTCTAGCAAAATGCTCAAATATTCTGGAATGGTTATTAGAGAAAAATTAACCAATTTAAGGACCAAAATGCCATCTCCATAGTTTAGACAAACTTCATGTATCGTCTTATTTTATTTATATACCACCAACAGAGCAAAGTATTTGTGGTATTTTCCACAGAAGTAGGAGAATGTTAATCTGTGTCAAGTCATACGGGCCATCATATTCAGTAAATGAATTCATCTGTTGTCTCACCACGTTTTTACACTAGGAACTTAAATACATGTCTTTAGTTTCTTCAGTAGAGTATTTGAACTAACAGCCAATTGAGTTCACTGGTGAAAAAGTCAGCACTATAGAGGAGAACTCATCATGATACAGCTAACTGTTAGAAATTGCATTTATAAAATGAATATCTAAGGTGGCCACCACCCATCTATTCAAATATTAGAAATAGGATGGTAGAAGTAGAATATCACTAATAAATGAAGAAACAAATATTCCTATCAAATTCCTATACTACCTCATTTTGTTATATATGTTGGTATCTATGGATTTTGAAATCAGAAGTATGGGTCAGACTAACTTCTCTAAATGTATTTAATGACAAAATTCTGTGAAAGTAATTTTTATGTGCATGTGTATTTATCCATCTATTTAATTTTTTCTCCTAATGTGTAAGATTTTTCTTATTGATAAATATGGGTTAAGATAGATTACTTAAAATACTCGAGTTCCCATTTAGTTTTCCCTTCTAGTTTCATTTCCTATCTAACCATTCTTTTCTTCTACTTATCTTTATGTCTTGCTTCACTCACATGTGATAGCTCATGTTCTCTTTCATCATGAGCAAAAGGTAGATGTCAACAAAAGTTAAGTATTTCTGTGATCTCTCGCTCTTATTTAAGAATTAGGAAAGCAACACATAAGCCTCCTTTCATAGAATGACACTCCTGATGAAGAAACCTTCTTTCTAGGGAGTTAAAGAAAACACTGTCCCACAAACCTATGTGCCCTTTAGTAATCCTTCAGAGCAAAAGCACACTGACATACGTAAATCGCATTTTCATAAACAATTTGAAATTTTAAGAAAAATATATAGTAATTGAAAGCAAAACGAAACAACAACAAAAACTAAGACATATCCGGATAATAAAAAAAAAGATCAGGATCATCTCCACCTTCATCAAGGTCCAGTTGTTTGTTTACAGATTTTGCTGGGATTTCATATAAACTATATAAAACATACCTATTTAAAAGTTCCTCATGTAAAGTCAGCAAGATGGCTGACTAGAGGCACATGACACTCATCCTCCCCACAAAAAAAGAATCAAAGCAAAGAACAAACAGGATTTAACTGGAATATTGAAGAGAGAGAACTAGAAGGCAGCAGGGGAGATGAGAGGCCCCTGTTGTGCTCAGAAGTCCAGGAGGGCACTGTAGAGAGATTAATGAATCACCCTGCCTCTGCTATCCTGTCTCCTCTGATTAGATCAACCTGAAGTCAAGAGAGACTTGCCCTTGTGGAAAAAAAGTAACTGGAGAAACTCCACCAACCTCCACTGTCACCACAAACACTTGTAGTCCTTACAACAGGAGAATCCCACAGTCCTTGAAAGTCCTGAGCCCAGTTTAGAGAGCTGCCAGGAATTCACACAGCAGCATTACTACTGATTAGGAGAACAAGGTGTGCACTCCCCATTCCCTACTGACCCTGTGTGTCCCAATCCACTGCAGCATGGTACAATCTTAAGACTAGAGCTACTTCTAGAGAGTACTATGCTCTGGGAGCCAATAGCCACTTTACCTCCCCAGCACTGGGGCTCTATCTTCATCCCAGCAAGCCCACATGGGTGGCTGCATTGTCGTAACTCTGGCTGCTCGAAACCTAAGTCCAAGATTGACTGACTCTTGTCCTACACAGCAGGGAAACCAGTACCCACTGCAGCTGCACCCAGGGCCTGAGAAATAACCTGACAGCCTACTTCCAGCAAACATGCCACCAGACTGGCCTAGCAGTGATGTACCTGTGCCCAAAATGTGACAAACAGTCTGGCATGCCCATCATCAGCAGACGCACCATCATGTTGGCTGAGTGGCCTTGTGCCCAAATCTAGGACTTGAGAAACAGCCCAGTGGACACACCTTTGAGACAACCAAGCAACAGTGGCTCTAGCCAGAGTAACCACCCTGCAGCCCCAACCATAGTGAATCACACCCTCAATTGGCTGGTCCATCATGTTCATGCTTGTACCCTTGGCCAGAGACATAGTCCTGTGAGTTCACCTCCAGCAAAGCCACAGCATTGCCACCATGTACTTAGCCCAGTCCACTGAGACATTTGAAAACATCACTAAAGTGGATTACTGCTGAAGAAAATGCACAAAGACTGCACTACTGCATCCACCTAGAACCAAAGCCCATGCACCTCATTCAATTGATATTCTAAGGCCATCTATAGAAATAAGTCTTTCTCTATGAACCCAACTCCATAAAACCGGAAAAGATGATTATTCTACCAAATGTGTAGATATCAGCATAGGAATGCATCAAATATGAAAAAGCAGGGAAACATTATATATCCAAAAGAACACAATAATTTTCTAGTAACAGACAATAATCATCAGCATATAGATGAAATGCCAGAAAAAATGTCAAAATAATAATCTTAAGGAAAGTCAGTGTGATATAATATAGATAATTAAATGAAAGCAGGGAAACAATTCATGTTTTGAATGAGAAATTAAGCCAAGAAATAGATATTATAAAAATAACCCAAAACACTTATAGCTAAAGAATTCAATGAGTAAAATTAAAATATGCAACATAAAATAATAAAAAACAAAGAAAACCTACAAGATTTATGGGACACCATTAACCAAACAAATACTCACATTATGGGAATTCCAAAACAAGAAAATAAGTGAAAAGGTATAGAAAACCTATTAAATGAAATAATAGCTGAAAACTTCCAAAGTCTTGGGAAAGATGTATATCCATATCCAGAAAGCTCAAGGATTACCAAATAGATTTAACCTAAAGAGACCCTCTCTGAGGCAGATTATAGTCTAATTGTCAGAAGTCAAAGATAAAGAAATAATTCTAAAAACAGGAAGAGAAAAGCATCAAGTCACATATAAGAAAATCCCCATTATACTAACAGATTTCTCAGCAGAAATCTTACAGGTTGGGAGAGAATGGAATGATACATTCAAAATACTAAAACAAACAGACAAACAAAAAAATTGAAAGTGAAGAATGCTATACCCAGGAAAACTAAACTTTAGAAATGAAGAGTAAATTAATTATTTTCCTGACAAGGAAAAACTAAACAAATTTATCATTACTAGATTGGCCTTACAAGAAATGCTTAAGGGAGACCTACATCTGGAAGCAAAAAGACAATAAATATCATCATGAGAACACATTAAATTATGAAACTCACTAATATTGCCTATGCACAAAAAAGAAAAAGTTCTATCTTTATTACAGCAAGCCCACATGAGTGGCAGCATTGTCACAACTTATAACTACTAAAAACCATCAAACTTCAAAAATAGAGAGAAAATATGAAGTGAAATAATGAGAAAAGAATAAAAAATAGTAAGTGTTCACATATCGATAATATCCTTGGATATAAATTGATTATATTTCCACAGTTAAAAATACCCACTGGCTGAATAAATATATAAGACCCAATTACATGCTGTCTACACGAAACTCAGCTCACTAGTATAGAAACATATAAAGTGAAGTTATTGAAAAATATGTTTCACACAAATAGAAACCAAACAAGCACAAATGTAGCTATACTAATATCAGATAAAACAGTCTAAGTCAAAAACTGTATAAAGAAACAAAAAGGACATTGTATAATAAATAAGAATCAATTCAGTCAGAGGATATAACAATTATCTATGTATCTAACATTGGAGGGTCCAGATTTATAAGGCAAATACTACTGGATCTAAAGAGAGAGTTGTGCCACGATACAGTAATAGTTAGGAACTTCAACCCACCCACAACTCTCAGAATTGGATAGCTCATCTAGACAGAAAATCCACAAAGAAACATCAAAGTTACAGTGCACCATAGACCAGATGGACTCAATAGATATTTACAAAACATTTCAACCAACAGCTGCAGAAAACATTATTTTCATCAGTGTATGGAACATTCTTCACTTTCAACCACAGAAACACAGATTAAAGGAACAGAATAAAGAACCCAGGAATTAATTCACATAGCAAAAGCCAACTAACTTTTGACAAAGGTATCAAGTATATCCACTGAGGAAAGTATACCCTGTTAAGTGGTTATGGGAAAACTTGATATCTATATGCAGAAGAATGAAAGCAGACTTCCATTTCTTATTGTATTAAAAAGTCAACTCAAAATGGGTTAAAGATTTAAATGTAAGTCCCCATACTGTAAGATTACTAGGGGAAAACATAGAGGAAATGCTTCAAAACATCGGTCTGGGAAAAGGTTTTAGGAATAAGGTCTCAGAAGCATAGGTGATAAAAACAAAAACAAGTGTGATTATATCAAGTAACAAAGCTTCTGCACAGCAAAGCAAACAATTAACAGAGTGGAAAGCCAACCTACGAAATGGGAGAAAATGTTTGCAAACTACTCCTCTGATGATCATTAACATCCAGAATATACAAGGATATCAAACATCTCAACAGCAAATAAACAATTTAATTTTAAAATCGGCAAATTATCTGAACAGACATTTTCCAAAGACATACAAATGGTCAAGAAATATATTTTTAAAAGTTCAATCACTAATCATCAGGGAAATGTAAATCAAAATCACAATGAGATATCATCTGACCACAGTTAGAATGGCTATTATCAAAAAGAAAAAAATAAATGTTTGTGAGGGTGCAGAGAGTAGGAAACTTTTATATACTGTTGGTGGGAATGTAAACTATTATAGCCACTCTAAAGAACAGTATAGAGGATCCTAAAAGACTACAAATAGAACTACCATATGATACAACAATTCCACTACTAAGTATTTATCCAAAGGAAGGCAATGAAAATATCAAAGACATATCTGCAGCCCCATATTTATTGCAGCAGTATTCATAAAGCCAAGATATAGAGTCAATTCAAGTGCTTAACTCTCAAAAAGGAATTAAACCTGTCATTCACAGTGACATAAATGACCCTGAGGTCGTTAAATAAAATAAGCTGATAACAGAAAGTTAAACAGTGTATGTTCTCGTTCATATGTGGAACCTAAAAGAGTTGATCGTACAGAAGTAAAGAGTAGAACAGAGATTACTAAAGGCTGGGAAGGGTAGGAGAAAGGAGGGGAAAGGGAGAGATTTGTCAAAGGACACAAAATTACAGCTAGATAGGAGAAATACATTCTAATGACTAGAGTTATCAATTATATATAATTTAAAATAGCTAAAGAGAGACTATTGAATGTTCCCAATACAAAGAAATGATAAACGTTTGAGATGCTGTGAATATTAATTGACCTGTTTTAATCACTATAAATTGCATGTATCAAAACATCACTATGTGCCCCATATTCACAATTATTATGTGTCAATTAAAAAAATAAAAATAAAGAATCTCAGATATTCCAACTTAAGTGCAGAAAGGAAGGTATGTTCTACATAAATGGATTCTCATTGTATATAGATGTTACCTTTCCACCATCATGCCAAAAGTAGAGATCATGCTGGTAGATTCAATATCTCGTTTTTAAGTGATACATTTTTAAGTGAAGCATATTCATTAACTAGATTTTTCATGGTGAATATTAGCTTTCTAATTCTCACATGTTTCTTCTCTCTTAATTGCTCTCAGGAGCATGACTTATTTAAAATTACCTTTCTCTGATAAAAATCTTACCACTTTCAGTACAAAATATTGAAATAACTTGATATGGTTTGCCTCTGTGTCCCCACCCAAATCTCACCTTGAATTGTAATAATTCCCATGTGTTAAGGGCAGGACCACGTGAAGGTAACTGGATCATGGGGGCGGTTTCCCCCATGCTGTCATCATGATAATGAGTGAGTCTCATGAGATCTGATGGTTTTATAAGTGTCTGGTATTTCCCCTGCTTGCATTCATTCTTTCTCCTGCCACCCTGTAAAGAAGTGCCTTCTGCCATGATTAAGTCTCCTGGGGGCTACCCAGCCATGTGGAACTGTGAGTCAATTAAACCTCTTTTCTTTATAAATTACCCAGTCTTGGATATTTATTCATAGCAGCATGAGAACAGATTAATACAGAAAATTGGTACTGGGCGTAGTGGGGCATTGGCTGTAAAAATACCCCAAAATGTGGAAGTGACTTCAGAACTGGGTAATAGGCAGAAATCTGAAGAGTTTAGAGGGTTCAGAATAAGACAAGAAAATATGGGAAAGTTTGGAACTTCCTAGAGACTTGTTGAATGGCTTTGACCAAAATGCTGATAGTGATATGGACAATGAAGTCCAGGATGAGGTGGTCTCGAGAAGAAGATGAAGAACTTCTTGGGAAGTGGAGCAAAGATCACCCTTGTTACGCTTTAGCAAAAAGATTGATGCTATCTTGCCCCTGTACTAGAGATCTATGGAACTTTGAACTTGAGATGGCTTGGAAAGCTTAAAGGAAAGCAGAGCAAAAAAGTTCAGAAAATTTGTAGCCTAATGATGCAATAGAAAAGAAAAATCCATTTTCTGAGGAGAAATTCAAGCAGTCTGCAGAAATTTGCATGAGTGACAAGGAGCCAAATGTTGATAACCGAGACAATGGGGAAAATGTCTCCATGATATGGCAGAAGTCTTTATGGCAGGCCCTCCCATCACAGACCCTGAGGATTAGGAGGAAAAAATGGTTTTGTGGCCAGGGCCCAGGGCCTTGCAGCTTTATGCAGTCTTAGGACTTGGTGTCCTGTATCCCAGCCATGGCTGAAAGGGCCAAGGTACAGCTCAGGCCATTGCTTCAGAGAGTGCAAGTCCCAAACTTTGGTGGCTTATACATGGTATTGGAAGTGTGAGTGCACAGCAGTTAAGAATTGAGGTTTGGGAGCCACCGCCTAGCTTTCAGAGGATGTATGGAAATGCTTGGATATTCAGTCAGAAGTTTGCTGCAGGGGTGGAGCCCTCATGAAGAACCTCTTCTAGGGCTGTGCAGGGGAAAATTTGGGGTTTGATACCCCCTAGTGTCCTCACTAGAGCACTATTTAGTGGAGCTGTGTGAAGAGGTCCACCATAATCCAGATCCCAAAACAATAGATCCACCAACAGCTTGCACTGTGCACCTGTTAAAGCTACAGACACTCAAAGTCAGCTCATAAAAGCTGTGAGGGGCACTGCACTCTCAAAGCCATAGGGACAGGGCTCCCCAAGGCCATAGGAACCCACCTATTGCATCAGTGTGACCTGGATGAGAGACATGAAGTCAAAGGAGATCATTTTGGAACTTCAAGGTTTAATGACTGCCTGATTGGGTTGTAGACTTGCATGAATCCTGTAGCTCCTTTATTTTAGCCAACTTCTCCCATTTGGAACAGGTGTATTTGCCCAATGCCTGTATCTTTATTATATCTAGGAAGCAACTAACTTGCTTTTGATTTTACAGGCTCATAGGTGGAAGAGACTTCCCTTGTCTCAGATAAGACATTTAATCTGGACTTTTGGGTTAATGCTGGAATGAGTTAAGACTTTGGGGGACTGTTTGTAGGGCATGATTGTGTTTTGAAATGTGAGGACATGAGATATGGAAGGTGCCAGGGGCAGAATGATATGGTTTGGCTCTGTGTCCCCACCCAAACCTCATCTTGAATTGTAATAATTCCCATGTGTCAAGGGCAGGACCAGGTGGAGGTAATCTAGGTAAAAATATCCAACATGAGAGAAACCTGAACATGTTCAAAGGTAAAAAGGAAAATGTCATTGGAAAAGAAAAATGAAAATTACTTAAGACACAGGGGCTAAACATGGGCTACATTCAAGAAGATGGGAGTGGATAGAGTGTAAGGGTCTACTTGAAAGTGAAAGGAAAGCCTTTCCTCTTTGGTAGGATTCTATGAGCAATGCTCTGAGTGAAAGATGGGAATAAAGGCAGGATATCATGCCAGCTGGTCTCAATATTTCTTCTTAAGTAGGGGTAAGGTATTCTCATAAGGGTGAGAATATGGAGAGTGTGAGATATTGGAAGCTAATGAGAGAGAATCAAGTCTGCCACCAGCTGCATGAACTGTGCTGGAATCAGTGAGTGGTTGAGAGGCAGGGTTGGGGGAATGTTATGAGCATCCGGAAAGACTTGGTAAGAAATGTGTGGCAATAATATGCATTTGTTAGATAAATACAGCTCTTTGTCTTTCTCAGAACTGATCTGAGACTTAGTAGCATGGGCAGATGTAGTATCTGTGGAGAGAGCAAGGCTCAACTGTGAAATTCTCAGTGAATGGCGAGCATACTGGGGATAGTCTGTTTCTTTTGGGTGCTCACAGATTAACTATATGATTCAGAGTAGGACTTCAAGAACCTGTTTTGTTTTTTGTGTAATTAAAAAATATATAGAAACCATGATTTATCCTTTTTTTTTAACTTTAGAGACTGGTTGTCTGATGCAATATATTTGGTTGTGTCAAGAAAAATGTCTAAGATTTGGAAATCAGCAAATGAAATTACTGGGCATCATTTCAACAAGGTGGTAGAAGCTGTCAGATGGAATATCTGGGGATTATCTGATTCAATAGGGATGAATAATTTTAACTGATTTTCTATTAACTAGACTAATGTAAAAGAAGTTAACTTGCACAAAACTGATTGTCATGCAAATAATTATTGTTCATAGAAATGCAAATAAATTACATCTGATAAATTGAGATATAATTGGTTTTCCTTCTCTAGAAAAGTGACATTTTATTACTCTATAGGTTATTAACTAATTTTGCATATACTACCAAACTTATTTCCACTTACTGGCAGCCTATATTCTTTAAATTTTTCCTTCGAGCTGGTCCTAAGATTTTACTGAATCTCTTATTAATTAATGAGTTAAATAAAAGCTTTGACATATATTCATCCTACAGTTTCACGAGTCATGATTTTGCCTTTTGTTCCATGCTGTCAACATAGGACAGTGAATATTTGCTTCTATACAGCTGCTATTCATAAGTTCTTCAAAGCTTTTTACAAATATATATGTAAATATATAATCATATATAATTATAATATATAAATATATATAATCATATATATAATTATTATATATATATATAAATCATGGATAGCTTTAGATAACATGTTCAAAGTATGACTTCCTTTGAAGTGTTTCCTGAACCTGGAAAACCCAATCCTATACGCACTCTAACTTTTTCAGCTGGATTAAATAGAGACATAAACTAGCGTAACAAGAAGATATACTTTGTAAACATTTTGTAAAATGCCTCATGTTTTGTAAAATGTAATTAAGAGATGGAGTCTCATTTAGCATAGGTAGTAAGAGATGACTCCTCTAGATTCTTTATAAAATCTAATTTTAAAACATCATTCCTCATCCATTATATGCAACTTCTTTTGCCCAAAGACTGCCAAGCTTTCCCCTGCAGTGGAGGCTGAGAATGAATTAAAGGAAACTTAGGCACTGAAATCAGAAAGAGGGACCAGGTAAGACAGCTGCTGCATACAGTGCTGAAGGTCGTGCCCCAGCCCAGAAGCACGCAGTTGGAAGATGAGAGAGGCCGACACGCACTTCATATGCTGGTCAAGCCACCTGCCCAGTGCAGTATTGACCCTGTCATGAAGAAGGAACACCTTTTGTCAGTACACAGAGAAGTGCTCAATGTCCTGTGGTGATATTGCTAGCACCCTAAGAAAATAATAACATGATCAGTTAAGAGAAAAAAATTTAATCTACATTTGCGGAGGAGCTCAGGTGAGTTCAATAGTTTGGAGAAGCCTCTCCTGAAAATATGCCTCCTTGTGAAGTCTCTGTTAACAGTGTTTGCTGGTGAGAGAACTATTTATTAGAACTATGTCTTACCTCTTAAGTGAATATTTACCGACATCGAAAGTAGCTTTAAAAACTTTAATATGGCCATGGCATCTAACCACATCAAGTGTGCTATACTTTATTAATATGATACATATAGTAACTATTATTTTAATTTTTGTTATATTTTTCAAAGTTTTACTCCATACAAGATTGAAAATCAGACAAAGAAAACATGGTCATTCTTCACAATGCATGATATAAATGAGGTTTCAAGGTTAGTTTGTATAATGTCGCTGCATATTCTTCTGAATGGATTTACAATTGTAAACAGATAAAACATGAGGTGTTTTAAAAATGGATTGATAAATTCTCCCATCTATGATAAGAGGCATGATACTGTTATTACCTTCCAAATACAGAGAATTAAGCAGAGGAAAAATATTGGTCTAAAAGATTTTTTTAATGGAGGAAGAGAATTGAGATCTCTCTGGATTATAATCTGAGAGATTAGAAAAAGATTTTGTAGTGAAAATAAAAGCCATTATTTTACCTAGAAAAAAAAAAATGCCCTTGCTTTGAGACCTCTTTAAATGTAAAGGTTTTGTTACCAAATCCCAGCACAGTCAGCTATACTGTTGCATGATATATAGGTTCTTATAAAAATTGTCTGTTTTCAAAAATCTAATCACAAAAACCATTATTTTTGTGATTGAAAATAATTAACTGGAAATTGTTCATAGACATCCACCTTTTCCATCCAGCCAAACAGAGTATCTAGTCCCATTTGCTCCTTTCTTCTGTAAATTAAAGACTAATTATGTCTTGTAGAGAACTGCCAGTTATGTTTACATAATAATCTGGGGTAGAAAAGGAGAAAAATTGCTCAGAGCCGGTGAAAGAATAAGTCTCTGAGGAGTGTGGAAGGTCTGCAATGTAATGAAAGAGGTGAGAAGGAAAGAGAATTTTATTAGTATTGGGTTTGGAAACACTTCCACTTTTTGAGATGTGCAAGTAAAGACTGAGCTATTTGCTACAATTTTTGATTATCAGATTTTGTCATAACTCTGCTATCAGAGTCAATAAGTGGATCTAGGATTTGTAAGAGTAGTTTTCAAGTAATGAAGGGAACATTCTACATCTGCAATAACTGAAAAATTTTACCTCAATATGAAATTTCAATAATGAAGAATTTTATTATCTTGAGTAATTTATGTTACCTGAGAATAAAAAATTGGCACATCAAAATTAGCAGCTATAACTTATTTGTATTTCCATCTACATACATAGTAGTATTGAAAATGTTCTATAACCTTTGACTTTGACCTTGTGATTCTGCTTGCTGTAGACTTCATAACTATAGAAGGAAGAACAACAACAAAAAATCTGTGATGTTCTCTGTGACATACATTGCTGTGTAGCCTAAAAAGCCTCCAAGGCTTCTGACACTCAGTGCTTTGTACCCCATCAGTGGGAGTCTCTGTAAAGAAAACAATGCTCCTTACAAAATAAATAAATATTTTTATTCACTTTGAGATCTACAATCTCTCATAGAAGAAATGTTAAGCTTTGGAAGAATTTTGTGATGAGTTGTTATGAGTTTTATACTACTTTAGAATGCAGTCAAGCCAAAAGGATTAGTAAGAAAAGATGAAGCCAAGGATAGATACTGTTAAGAATGAAATGAAGGCCACTCAGAATGATACTTCAATAATCCAAGTATGAGTGGTGAAGGCCTAAACAATAATAGTGTTTGTGTGAATGAAACAAAAGAACTTTTCAGAAATCTGATACACAAAATATAGCTAGGAATTAATGATCACACAGAGAAGGCTAGAAAAAAATGTCCAGAAATGCAAATATTATAGTCATAAAAATGAAGATGGTGGCCCCACTGATACACATTTTTGTTTAAATTAGAAATCTCTTTCCATGAACTTCCTTATTGATATTGCATACCTAAGTATCTAAAAGGCGGACCCTGTAAAATCATGAAAGATTTTTTTTAATAGAGATGACTTATAATTTTGGTTCCAAGTTTTAAAAGAGCAAATAATAGAACCACTAAAAATATTCACCATTGCATAAAGAAGCAAAAATTGACGGAACAATAGTAGTAGTCATGGTTACCTGCATGCCGTCACCACACTATGATTATACAATTCATTCCTATGAATAACACAATTATAGCCTAACATAATACAACATAATCTTTCAACCAGGATACAAAAAACCCCCAGAAACTATTTAAATCAACAAGACCCACAGCTTCATAAAATAAAGTCACATTCCCTATGTAATTCAACTGTTCTATATGCATCCTCTTAATTTTATGATATTTTATATGAATAATAACTAAATTATTCATGAGATTCCAAAGTTTATAAAGTATTTTCTGAAAAGATATAGCGAAAGTCAGATGGGAAACAAAAGAAACCACCCTTTCTTAAATAGGTCTGTCTTATAATAGTAGCTGTTTTAATTATGATGGCTAAGTATTATTTATAGATTGTTTAATTTTCATTGATTTGCTTTTTTCAATACATTTTAAAATCTCTAACCAGATATTACCAATGCCAAGTCCACCAATCCTTGCCCACCATAAAAATAAAATCTGACCTGTTTTTTTTTTTTTTTTTTTTTTTGCTTACTCAGTATCACATTTTCACATTATACTGCAAAACTCCTCTCTTCTTGTTACATACTTTTTTTAATTTAAATAAAAAATTATGCATGAAAGTTTGTTTTAAGAATGCCTATACAAAACTACTCTTTCTGAAACTATGGCACTCACAAATAGGGTAGATTTTACCACTTTTAAACATAATTGACATAAAGGAAGTAGTACCACAAAGGCATGGGTTTTCACCTGTATGATTGATGTTGTGGCCATGAAAAGAGAACACTATTTATAAGTCGAATAGTTGAATTTAATCTGTGGGTCAGAGGTAGTCTAATGTAAGAGGCAGTATGAGGCACTCAGAAGAGCACTTGGCTTTGAATCTGAACATTTTGATTTCATTCTGATTCTGGCATCCATTTAGTAATAATTTCCAGCAAGTCACTTAACTTCTTTGAGCCTTAGTTTCTTCATCAATAAATTGAAAGAGTTGATGCTAAATGACTCATTCTCATACTAAAGTATTATGATTGAAAGTAATTCTACATTCTGGTTACATAGCTCTTCAGTTTCTAGGAACTGCAAGTAAAGGTTTGCCAATATCTCCTCTCTGTTGATGTGCCTCAGCATTTACAAACATTGGGCAAGTTCCAGATCACACATTATCCCACTGTGCATTCTGAACTTAGTAAAATAAAGGATACTCTTCCACAATATTTACACAATGTCCAGCAAAACAGCTAAAGGTATTATTCTGACTTTTCACAGTCAAGGGTCTGGGCTAAAACTGCAGTGCCTTAGTCCCACATTGCACTACGGCACTTTCTCCTCTGGAGAACTATGTTACATTGCTGCCTCCTAAAGAAGCTGATGAGCCTCTGAATAAATCACACAAAATCACGCATGTACTATTATAGTCTCAGAAAACGTTCCTAGATAAGAAATAATTACTATCACTCTGAAAATGAAACTGAAAGGGATCTAGTGGTACATTAGCTTACTGAAACCCTTGCCTCTGAAAATTGGTAAGGATTTTGAAAAAAAAAAAAAAAAACGTATATAGCTGTGTGAAAACAAATGTAATTGGTAATCTTGTGCAATAACTGTGCCTTTAATCACAATTGAAGGCTCCTTCAGAATTATACTGAATTCACATTCAAGAATTGAGTTTACTTCTGTATCAGAATAGACTCAAACTGTACTGACACACAAAGTAATTTGAACAGTTGATTTTGTAAGTTGTTGAATTCATTAATCCTCTAACTTTTTGTAATATTTTTTCCATTAACATTTTTTGTTCACTTTCTTTTTTCTCATCCATTCGTTTATTATTTCAAGAGCCAGCTTGAAGATACTATTTAACGTGAGATAAGAAGGCTTAGATGATTTAAGTCCCTAAACACCATATGAGGGCTTTTAAATCTGTGAAAATTGTCAATTAGAGGTATATAATACGATACTAGATAAAATGATTACATTCCACCCCCTTCTCTAGTAGTTATAAAAAAGGATGTCACCTTTCATAACATAACTTTTGTCATTTAGAGTGTATTTCCATGAAAATTGCTATCTATTTAATTGGCTTGTTATAAATTAATGAGACAATACACACTACATGTAAAGTGCTTAAAACAGGGCCTAAACATAGTGAATATTCAATAATAAGAAAAGCAAGAAAAATGCAAACATGTTATTGTGGGAAAATATTTGAGGTTTAAAGGATTAGGTTTTGTATGTGAATTTCTTTTTTTTTTTTTTTTTTTTTTTTTTTTTGAGACGGAGTCTCGCTCTCGCCCGGGCTGGAGTGCAGTGGCCGGATCTCAGCTCCCTGCAAGCTCTGCCTCCCGGGTTTACTCCATTCTCCTGCCTCAGCCTCCCGAGTAGCTGGGACTACAGGCGCCCGCCACCTCGCCCGGCTAGTTTTTTGTATTTTTTAGTAGAGACGGGGTTTCACCTGTCTCGGCCTGTCTCGGCCTCCCAAAGTGCTAGGATTACAGGCTTGAGCCACCACGCCCAGCCTTGTATGTGAATTTCTCAAAAATTTTTAAAGCCGGGCGCGGTGGCTCAAGCCTGTAATCCCAGCACTTTGGGAGGCCGAGACAGGCGGATCACGAGGTCAGGAGATCGAGACCATCCTGGCTAACACGGTGAAACCCCGTCTCTACTAAAAAATACAAAAAAAAAAAACTAGCCGGGCGAGGTGGCGGGCGCCTGTAGTCCCAGCTACTCGGGAGGCTGAGGCAGGAGAATGGCATAAACCCGGGAGGAGGAGCTTGCAGTGAGCTGAGATCCAGCCACTGCACTCCAGCCTGGGTGACAGAGTGAGACTCCGTCTCAAAAAAAAAAAAAAAAAAAAAAAAAAAAAAAAAAAAAAAAAAAAAAAAAAAATTTTTAACTATTTTTCAATGTGAATATCAATAAATCTACATTTTATTTCTAGCTTAACTAAATTAAGCACTAAACACAAACATTAGTGCCCTATCTATAAACTGTACTCACAAATCTTTCATCCAATAGTTGCTTAAAAGTTATTTAGGTAGGGGGGTGCCAAGATGGCTGAAGAGGAACAGCTCCAGCCTCCAGCTCCCAGCATGAGCGACACAGAAGACGGCTAATTTCTGCATTTCCAACCGAGGTACTGGGTTCATCTCACTGGGTTGTGTCAGACACTCGGTGCAGGACAGTGGCTGCAGTCCATCAGCAAGAGCCGGAGCAGGGCAAGGCATCGCCTCACCTGGAAGCACAAGGGGGAAGGGAATTCCTTTTCCTAGCCAAGGGAAAACATGACACACAACACCTGGAAAATTGGGTCACTTCCACCCTAATAATGCGCTTTACCAAGGGTCTTAGCAAATGGCACACCAGGAGATCATATCTCGCACCTGGCTCAGAGGGTCCCACGCCCACGGAGCCTCCCTCATTACTAGCATAGCAGTCTGAGATCAAACTGCAAGGCTGCAGCGAGGCTCGGGGAGGGGTGCCCGACATTGCTGAGGCTTAAGTAGGTAAACAAAGCAGCCAGGAAGCTTGAACTGGGTGGAGCCCACCACAGCTCAAGGAGGCCTCCCCGCCTCTGTAGACTCCACCTCCAGGGACAGGGCATAGCTAAACAAAAAGCAGCAGAAACCTCTGCAGATGTAAATGTCCCTGTCTGACAGCTTTGAAGAGAGTAGTGGTTCTCCCAGCACGGAGGTTGAGATCTGAGAACAGACAGACTGCCTGCTCAAGTGGGTCCCTGACCCCCAAGTAGCCTAACTGGGAGAGCCTAACTGGGAGTAGCCTAACTGGAGTGGACCTCAAGCAAACTCCAACAGACCTGCAGCTGAGGGTCCTGACTGTTAGAAGGAAAACTAAGAAACAGAAAGGAACCTACACCAAAACCCCATTTGTACGTTACCATCATCAAAGACCAAAGGTAGATAAAACCAAAAAGATGGGGAAAAAGCAGTGCAGAGAAGCTCAAAATTCAAAAAATCAGAGTGTCTCTCCACCTCCAAAGGAATGCAGCTCCTCGCCAGCAACAGAAAAAAAGCTGGACAGAGAATGACTTTGACGAGTTGAGAGAAGAAAGCTTCAGTTGATCAAACTTCTCAGAGCTAAAGGAGGAAGTACAAACCCAGCGAAAAGAAACTAAAAACCTTGAAAAAAGATTTGACAAATGTACAACTAGAACAACCAATGCAGAGAAGTCCATAAACAACCTAATAGAGATGAAAACCATGACACGAGAACTATGTGACAAATGCACAAGTGTCAGTAACTGACTCGATCAACTGGAAGAAAAGGTATCAGAGATTGCAGATCAAATGAATGAAATGAAGCAAGAAGAGAAGTTTAGAGAAAAAAAGAGTAAAAAGAAATGAATAGCCTCCAAGAAATATGGGATTATGTGAAAAGATCAAATCTACATCTGATTGGTGTACCTGAAAGTGATGGGGAGAAAGGAATCAAGTTGGAAAACACTCTGCAGGATATTATCCAGGAGAACTTCCCCAACCTAGCAAGACAGGCCAACATTCAAATTCAGGAAATACAGAGAATGCCACAAACATACTCCTTGAGAAGAGCAACTCCAAAACACAAAATTGTCAGATTCACTAAAGTTGAAATGAAGGAAAAAATCTTAAGGGCAGCCAGAGAGAAAGGTCGGGTTACACACAAAGGGAAGTCCATCAGACTAACAGCAGATCTCTCAGCAGAAACTCTACAAGCCAGAAGAGAGTGGGGGCCAATATTCAACATTCTTAAAGAAAATAATTTTCAACCCAGAATTTCATATCCAGCCAAACTAAGTTTCATAAGTGAAGGAGAAATAAAATCCTTTACAGACAGGCAAATGCTGAGAGATCCTGTCACCACCAGGCCTGCCTTAGAAGAGCTCCTGAAGGAAGCACTAAATATGGAAAGGAACAACTGGTACCAGCCATTGCAAAAACATGCCAAAATGTAAAGACCATCAATGCTAGGAAGAAACTGCATCAACTAACAAGCAAAATAACCAGCTAACATCATAATGACGGGATCAAGTTCACACATAACAATATTAACGTTAAATGTAAATGGGTTAAATGGTCCAATTAAAAGACACAGACCGGCAAATTGGATACAGTCAAGACCCATCAGTTTGCTGTATACAGGAGACCCATCTCACATGCGGAGACAAACATAGGCTCAAAATAAAGGGATGAAGGAAGATCTACCAAGCAAATGGAAAGCAAAACAAAGCAGGGGTTGTAATCCTAGTCTCTGACAAAACAGACTTTAAACCAAGAAAGTTCAAAAGAGACAAAGAAGGCCATTACATAATGGTAAAGGGATCAATTCAACAAGAGCTAACTATCCTAAATATATATGCACCCAAAAACAGGAGCACCTAGATTCATAAAGCAAGTCCTTAGAGACTTACAAAGAGATTTAGACTTCCACACAATAATAATGGGAGACTTTAACACCCCACTGTCAACATTAGACAGATCAACGAGACAGAAAGTTAACAAGGATATCCAGGAATTGAACTCAGCTCTGCACCAAGCAGACCTAATAGACATCTGCAGAACTCTCCACCACAAATCAACAGAATATACATTCTTCTCAGCACCACATCACACTTATTCCAAAATTGACCACATAGTTGAAAGTAAAGCACTCCTTAGCAAATGTAAAAATAACGGAAATTATAACAAACTGTCTCTCAGACCACAGTGCAATCAAAGTATAACACAGGACTAAGAAACTCAATCAAAACTGCTCAACTACATGGAATCTGAACAACCTGCTCATGAATGACTACTGGGTACATAACAAAATGAAGGCAGAAATAAAGATGTTCTTTGAAACCAATGAGAACAAAGATACAACATACCAGAATCTCTGGGACACATTTAAAGCAGTGTGTAGAGGGAAATTTATAGCACTAAATGCCCACAAGAGAAGGCAGGAAAGATCTAAAATGGACACCCTAACATCACAATTAAAAGAACTAGAGAAGCAAGAGCAAACACTTTCAAAAGCTAGCAGAAGGCAAGAAATAACTAAGATCAGAGCAGAACTGAAGGAGATACAGACACAAAAACCCTCCAAAAAATCATTGAATCCAGGAGCTGGTTTTTTGAAAAGATCAACAAAATTGATAGACCACTAGCAAGACTAATAAGGAAGAAAAGAGAGAAGAATCAAATAGATGCAATAAAAAATAATAAAGGGGATATCACCACTGAGCCCACAGAAACACAAACGACCATCAGAGATTACTGTAAACACCTCTACGCAAATCAACTAGAAAACCTAGAAGAAATGGATACATTCCTGGACACATACACTCTCCCAAGACTAAACCAGGAAGAAGTTGAATCCCTGAATAGACCAATATCAGGCTCTGAAATTGAGACAATAATTAATAGCCTACCAATCAAAAAAGTCCAGGACCAGATGGATTCACAGCTGAATTCTACCAGAGGTATAAGGAGGAGCTGGTACCATTCCTTCTGAAATTATTCCAATCAATACAGAAAGAGGGAATCCTCCCTAACTCATTTTATGAGGCCAACATCATCCTGATACCAAAGCCTGGCAGAGACACAACAACCAAAAAAAAGAATTTTAGACCAATATCCCTGATGAACATTGATGCAAAAATCCTCAATAAAATATTGGCAAACCGAATCCAGCAGCACATCAAAAAGCTTACCCACCATGATCAACTGGGCTTCATCCCTGGCATGCAAGGCTGGTTCAACCTACGCATATCAATAAACATAATAAAGCAATTAAACAGAAACAAAGACAAAAACCACATGATCTGCATCTCAATAGATGCAGAAAAGGGCTTTGACAAAATTCAACAGCCCTTCGTGCTAAAAACGCTCAATAAATTTGGTATTGATGGAACGTACCTCAAAATAATAAGAGCTGTTTATGACAAACCCACAGCCAATATCATACTAAATGGGCAAAAACTGGAAGCATTCCCCTTAAAAACTGGCACAAGACAGGGATGCCGTCTCTCACCACTCCTATTCAACATAGTGTTGGAAGTGCTGGTCAGGGCAATCAGGCAATAGAAAGAAATAAAGGGTATTCAGTTAGAAAAAGAAGATGTCAAATTGTCCCTGTTTGCAGATGACATGATTGTATATTTAGAAAACCCCATCATCTCAGCCCAAAATCTCCTCAAGCTGATAAGCAACTTCAGCAACGTCTCAGGATACAAAATCAATGTGCAAAAATCACAAGCATTCTTATACACCAATAACAGACAAACAGAGAGCCAAATCATGAAGGAACTCCCATTCACAATTGCTTCAAAGAGAATAAAATACCTAGGAATCCAACTTACAAGGGATGTGAAGGATATCTTCAAGGAGAACTACAAACCACTTCTCAGTGAAATAAAAGAGGACACAACCAAATAGAAGAACATTCCATGCTCATGGATAGGAAGAATCAATATTGTGAAAATGGTCATACTGCCCAAGGTAATTTATAGATTCAATGCCATCCCCACTAAGCTACCAATGACTTTCTTCACAGAATTGGAAAAAATAACTTTAAAGTTCACGTGGAACCAAAAAAGGGTCCACAACGTCAAGACAATCCTAAGTCAAAAGAACAAAGCTGGAGGCATCATGCTACCTGACTTTGAACTATACTACAAGGCTACAGTAAGCAAAACAGCATGGTACTTGTACCAAAACAGAGATAGAGACCAACGGAACAGAACAGAGCCCTCAGAAATAATACCACACATCTACAACCATCTGATCTTTGACAAATCTGACAAAAACAAGAAATGGGGAAAGGATTCCCTATTTAATAAATGATGTTGGGAAAATTGGCTAGCCATAAGTAGAAACCTGAAACTGGATCCTCTCCTTACTCCTTATACGAAAATTAATTCAAGATGGATTAGAGACTTAAATGCTAGACCTAAAACCATAAAAACCCTAGAAGAAAACCTAGGTAATACCATTCAAGACATAGGCATGGGCAACGACTTCATGTCTAAAACACCAAAAGCAATGTCAACAAAAGCCAAATTTGACAAATGGGATCTAATTAAACTAAAGAACTTTGCACAGCAAAAGAAACTACCATCAGAGTGAACAGGCAATCTACAGAATGGGAGAAATATTTTGCAATCTACTCATCTGACAAAGGGCTAATATCCGGAACCTACAAATAACTCAAACAAATTTACAAGAAAAAAATCAAACAACCCCATCAAAAAGTGGGCAAAGGATATGAACAGACACTTCTCAAAAGAAGACATTTATGCAGCCAACAGAGACATGAAAAAATGCTCATCATCACTTGCCATCAGAGAAATGCAAATCAAACCCACAATGTGACACCATCTCACACCAGTAAGAATGGCAGTCATTAAAAAGTCAGGAAACAACAGGTACTGGAGAGGATGTGGAGAAATAGGAACACTTATACACTGTTGGTGGGATTGTAAACTAGCTCAACCGTTGTGGAAAACTGTGTGGCGATTCCTAGGTATTTTATACTCTTTGAAGCTATTGTGAATGGGAGATCATTCATGATTTGGCTCTCTGTTTGTCTGTTACTGGTGTCTAAGAATGCCTGTGATTTTTGCACATCGATTTTGTATCCTGAGACTTTGCTGAAGTTACTTATCAGCTTAAGGAGATTTTGGGGTGAGACGATGGGGTTTTCTAAATATACAATCATGTCATCTGCAAACAGGGACAATTTGACATCTTCTTTTCCTATCTGAATACCTTTATTTCTTTCTATTGCCTGATTGCCCTGACCAGCACTTCCAACACTATGTTGAATAGGGGTGGTGAGAGAGGGCATCCCTGTCTTGTGCCAGTTTTTAAGGGGAATGCTTCCAGTTTTTGCCCATTTAGTATGATATTGGCTGTGGGTTTGTCATAAACAGCTCTTATTATTTTGAGGTACGTTCCATCAATACCGAATTTATTGAGAGTTTTTAGCATGAAGGGCTGTTGAATTTTGTCAAGGGCTTTTTCTGCATCTCCCAATCCATGGAATCTTCTTTCATTTGCACATTTCCATCCACTGTCTTTCTGCTTTCTTCCAATGTCATTTATGCACATTCAGGACTGTCACCTGCATGCATGCTTTCGTTGTGTTTGACAAATCCCATTTCCCCACTTTATTCCAAACCCTCTCAGTTTAAGATATCTTCCCTTAAAGTGATGAGGGTTATGGATACGAAGTGAGTAGAGGCTAGCCAAGATTATACGGATGGGGAGCATATTAAAAATAATACATGCTCAAAGAAGGAGGACCAGAGGAAAATGTAGTTCTAAAGAAAGACAGGAGACAGCAGGAAAGTGAGAAAGAAGAACATGAGTATACAAAGCAGGATAGAAACATAAGGTGACAGGCAGTGACCTCACATGCAGGGCATAGTGTTCTGTGCCAGATGAGGCCAAAGATGACAAAGGGGCAGACAGCCCTTTCCAGATGTGGTAGGCTAATAGGAGTGCTAAGATCTGTACGGGAACAACTGTCATACAAAGCACAACATAAGAGACTTTCAAAAGAGTAAAAAAGTTACTAGCATTCTGAAAAGGGATAGATCATAAGTATTTGAGAGGATTTCAATCAACTTAAAGGTAAAATGGCATTTCAACTGAGTTCCGAAAGATGGGCCAAATTTTGAGTGGCGCACTAGGAGAGGAAGGTGCCTTAGTAGAGAAAACTTCTGAATGAATAAATGACTGGATAAGCCAATCTGCGAACAATAGAAACAAATCAAAGCAAAAATTAGTACCACAGATATACCCTATCACTTTTTCTGGGTAGATGATTCCTTTAGGTTTCCAGGTAGATGCCCCTGCCACTAAAACTGACACTCCTGATGGCAGTACAGATGTTGATGGCATACAAACGTTTTACTCAAGGAATCTAGAAATATATGCCACATGTAAACACTTAAATGTATCATTACAATTGGAAACAGAACTTTAGTTAATATCCAATAGTGATTAAAATTTTTCAACTTCTGTTATAAGAATTCTGTTGTTCTATGGTAAAACAAAAAAGACAGTAGTTTAAATTAAACTCCATGTCTTCAGAAGAAATAGTTAAAAATTTATATGAAGCCCTAAGTGAGGATAAGCTAAAAAAAAATAAGACTTGTTAAGTTACAATACTTTTGAAATTCAACCACATCCCTTATTGTCTAGATGTAATGATAACTACAAAATGACGTGATCACTTTAAATAAATAAGTGACAACAAACTCTAAAAAAAAGATGTTATCTTAATGACTGATTAGATAATTCTCAAGGTGTCTCCCAAATCTGGAACTAGTGGGTGAAACCACCACTTTATTAATAGTTTGGAACATTGGCCCTAATTCACACTTTCACCGTTCCAAGTGTGTATCAGTTAAACATATTGACTTAAAAGCATTATGCAAATATTTCTAAGAAGTAATTCAATTTTTGCATGCTACAGCATGTCCAGTTTACACACACATACACATAGTCTCATACACACCATGCACACATACCTTTTACCATGTCCATCTGTCGAGTCTGATGGAAGGAAACTCCAGATATGGACATCTTCCAACCTAAATGTCCTGGTAGGTAGGGCTTCACTCCTAGCTCAATTTCAACCATCTTTATACTTTATACCTCACTAGGTCAAGTTTGTTCAGATTCCTTCTGAGGCTACTTTGCTGCTTTTAGTCAAGTACCTCTGATTCACTGTTTTCTAAGTTATTCTCTTTTATAAATGTTTTAATTCACATACAAGACAAAGCTCTATATAGCTTTAAAGTAAAGAGCATGTGATAATCACTCTTTAGTACAGAGTTTAAACACTTGCCAATTTAAATTGTTCTGTTTAAACTGTATTATTTCAGAACCTTGCATTAGAGTTATCATCCAAAACCACAACAATTCAAGATTTAAGTACACATAGTAAAGACAAAGTTAACAGCTGAAAACCTCCTAAGATAGACAACCATAAATCTGTTCAATAAGATGTGTCAGAGGGATACTCCAGCAGCACTGAATATAAGGAAGAATTGCAATCAAGAGCCAGCAAACAAGAACATAAGAGAAGAACAATCGAGTAGACTGGTAGAAATTAATGCAACGTTCTTCCAAAAGGATGAAACGTTTAACTTTGTATGGTACAAGTTATTTTAGGCAGAAATATATAACATAGGTCACTATTTCTATGCAGAAAACACAGAAAGGAAGTACAAGGTATTGTTTTTTAAAATGCCTACAATCTACAGTTAGAGAAATTTTCCTTTATCTCCTATTTTTAATATTATATTAGTATGGGACATTCATAACAAAATTAATGAATCAATATTGATACAGAAATTATCTACCTAAAGTCCATACTTCGTTCAGCTTTCCTTAGATTTAATTTAATTTCTGTTTTTGTTCCAGGATCCCATCTACAATGCCACACTATGTTTAGCTGTCATGGTTTCTTAGATCCTCTAAGGTCTGACAATTTCTCAGACTTTGCTTGTTTTTGATGATCTTCACAGCTTCGAGTATTGGTCAGGTATTTTGCAGAATGTCCTTCAATTGAGAATTGTCTCATGTTTTTCTCATGATTAAGCTAGGGTTATAAAGTTTGGGGAGGAGGAAAACAGAGGTAAAAATTCTCATCGCAAATAACAAAGGCATATATTATAGACATAATCTATCACTACTAATGCTCAACTTTCTCACTTTGATCGGGTGGTGTTTTTCAGGTTTCTCTACCGTGAAGTTACTCTTTCTCACATTTCCATACAGCACTCTTTGGAAGGAAGTCATGAAGCACATCTCCCACTTAGAGAGTGAGGAGTTATGTTCTATAACATAAGTCATAATACCACACTCCAGCCAGGAATTGGTACCTTCAGTCCAACTGGAGGTGGGAATGCTTGGGATTTAGGGAAAGGATGGCCTTGGGGAAGAAACGTACAATAGCTGTCTTATTTGTACAAAAACAATCTTGAGTCAGATGCATATTTTTTTTGATAGTGAAATAATACCATGCATCATTTTTGTTAGAATTTCTACACCTAAGGGATTCCTAGAGATATCTTTGAAACATAATTTGATAAAATTAAAATCTTGTCAATTTGTAAGTATATCTATTATATGCTCTGCAAATAACATATATATTGTTTATGACAAGTTTCAGAGCTACTTACAAGTTTTTGGTTTTCTGATATAGATTCAACTTTCTACCCACTTACTCTCATCCTTGACCTATCTATTTTTCCATTTGCAAATCAAAGAGCCTTCCCTCCTACAACACCTCTATCCCTCTTTCATTCAGTCTGCTCCTGCTTACCAGTGATGTGCACAGGGAGAACAGAGACATGGCAATAGATAGGCAGGCGATATGCAAGGACCTCTGAATATCTGAAGCTCTTAAAGGAGTAGTCATCCCTTATCCATTGTTTTTCCAGGAATTAAAAAAAAGCCAATGACATAACAACAAAATGAAACAATCTAGCCCAGACCATCTAACGTTTCTGATGTGTGTTGATGCAACTCCAGTTCCAGAAGCTGGTATATACTCTGTAATTAATTTTTATGGTTGATTTCCACTCTATGCAAAATGAACCCAGGGGAAATTCATGAAGAGGATAAGTTATTTTTATA
Source organism: Rhinopithecus roxellana (assembly GCF_007565055.1). Classification (NCBI taxonomy): domain Eukaryota; kingdom Metazoa; phylum Chordata; class Mammalia; order Primates; family Cercopithecidae; genus Rhinopithecus; species Rhinopithecus roxellana. The sequence continues at coordinate 118,648,888 of NC_044554.1, read as the reverse complement.
AACTTCTCATACATGACCCAATTCAATTAATGAATAAGATAAAAATAAATAAATGTGATTAAAACAAGGCAAACACCAATGTTGAGAAACTGTAGCATGAAATCTATGATGAACCAACAAAGTAGGGAAAACCTCTAAACAGAATTATTATTCCTAAAAGATGGTGTTAAAGATAGGATAGCTTTTACGAAAGACTACTGAAGTGTAAACTTGAGTTGGATATAACCTGAATAAATATAATAGTATTATCTTTGTTGAAGCAACTAGTGACTTAAGTAGCCAAAGGCTACAATGAGAAAGTTAAAAATCACCAACCTAAATTTTCTCTAAGAATTCATCAGTTTTTGGCATTTGTTTTCTGGAATCAAATTGATTGTGTCATGAAATAGTTGAAAAACACTGTCACTTGCATGTTTCAAAGTGTCAAAGGTACATAAATAAATGCATATCCATCATCTTTGCATGTTTAATGAGTACAAAAGAGCTTTTGCACAAATAAATGGGAAAACTATTTTATAAAAACATTGCCCCTCAATTTTACATAAACACCCTGTGCCACATCATAGTTCAATGATTTCTAGAACTGAAAGCATTAGGCAGGAGGCAGTTGACTAAAAAAATTAATGTAGAAGAGTTAGCATATGATGAAAGAATTAAATCACTCAGATATAAAGACATTAACTCAAGCACAGAGAAAATTAAGTGTAAGATAATATTTATGATAAAATTTATGTAAGATGAAGAATCAATGAAGCAAAATTGATTTTATGAAGAGATTGTAATAACAGAAAAACACTTGTTACAATATTAAGTGAATACATCAGCCTATATGTATATGATCAAAACTCAAAAACCTGCTTCAAAAGTTTAGAATAAACACATCTAATATTATAGTGACAGTAAATGATTTTGGGAGAGTCTGTATAATTAGTTGTTTCTTTCAAATTTTCTATTTTTTTCCTATTGTTCAGAATATACACTGATCAGTTTTATACTAAGAATAAATCAAATAAATATTTTTAATAAATATAGCAGAGCCTTAATCTAATAATATCATTGCTTTTCTCAAAATCCTCTAGTGAGATCCTATATTTATGTCTATACAATACATAGATGCTTTGGCATGTATATGAATTTTCACATATTTTAAATAAACAAATGCTTAATTCTGGTTGCTTTGTTTGTTACCATTGCTTGGGAAGTTGGATAGTAAGCTTTGTAGAAAGTAATTGGAAGAGGAGAATTCTAGCATTTGTTTGGTGCAGATAGGAACTCTTCCTTTTGGGTCATTGACTTTTCCCGTTCATTAAATTATGCAAGCCAAGTAGTGAATAAACAAGGTATTTAATTCACTAGTTCTAAATTTACTTTTTTATTTCTCATAACTTTTTTGTCATCAAATGTCAATGTAGTCTTATACTCACTTTGCAAAACATTAATCTGCTCCTCAAGGATTTGGTAAAATATCAACACAATCTGGCTCAAATTTTCTAGACTTCAACATTCTCAGAAGGTGGTCCAAGTGATCTTTGGAATAATTAATAAGCAAATTACACAAAATATAGTGCTATTTCTTTCCTACCTTCTTCCTAATGGATATAACAGTATTTCAAAGAAAGAAAATCAATATATTTTCTATATTTTAAAAGCATTAGAATTATATGCCAGATTTCATAATGGATAAAGCATATATATAAATAATACCAAAAAAGTAAATATTTAAAAGCTCGTATTTTATAAGTAGTTTAGGCATTTTCTTATGTTGTGCTGCTTTCTTCTTTTAATAAAATGTGATCTTTATAATATCACTCATAATTAAATACAAATAAAAAATTCTTATTTTTAAAATAAAAGGTAAAAAAGTATAAATACAATTATATCACTAGAATAATCTCCTCACAAGTAACTGTGAACTCTGAGAGGGGCTATTTTGATTATTATAAACAAAAGAGTTATAGAAGTCCCAAGAGTTAGATTTCTGATTTAAAATAAGAAATTATTTTAGGCAGAATTCTAAAAGTGGTCCACCAAGATTCTGTATGCTAATATCTGGGACCGTGAATATAATGAGATACCATACCTTGATTTTATCACTTTATGTGACAAAAAGATTTTGTAGTTGTACTTAAAGTTACTAATCAGCTGACTTTGAGTTAATGAAAAGGCAAATTATCCCATTGAGTATAATCTAATCACATCAGCCATTTAAAAGTTACTTTCTCTTACATGAGCTTAAAAGTAGATTTTTTAAACCAGAGCCTCTATGTAAGGCCAGCCCAGATGATATCTTATGACATCCTGAGCAGAAAACCCTGTTGAACCCACACTGATTTTTGGTCTATAGAACTATGAGATAATAACTGGGTGTTCTTGTATGCCACTAAATTTGTGGCACAGTGATTTGTTAAGCAACCATAATCATGTAATCCAGAAGGGTAACTTATTTCAACCTGCATGGAAATTTAAACAAGCACATGACCCTCTCTTTAGTTCAAGGTAGAAAGAAAGAAAGGTAGGAGAAATTGACAAGCAATGTAAAGAGAAAAAGGAGAGTTAATATTTAATACTGGTATGCAAAATAGGACTTTAAAGCAACATAATCCGCCTTAAACCACACTTTTGGAAGAGGGAGAGATTGAGGGTTTTCTAAGATTCTTTAGCACCATTTAAGCCATCAATGGCTAATTCTCACATTAAACTTTTTCTCATCGCTGCCATTCTCAGGTTTAATCTGTGACTGGACTCAGAAAAAAAGAAGGAGCTGATATGGAAGAAGTAAAAGAATAGCCAAGAGTTTATGATACCTGAGAATTGTGGAAGAGTACAGCAAAGGAAGGAAATAAATGTAGAGAAAAAGAAACGCCAATATTGTAATTTTTTGCATCATTTTAGAAAATTATCTCAAGGGATTCTGTGTGTTCAGCCCTATGTTTCAGGCCAGTGAATGAAAGACCTCATGGTAGTGGCCATATCATATGTAAGCCTCATAATGTGAAATGTTGAGGTAAAAGGCTCTGGCATGTAGCTTCATGGACCCACTTTGTTTTTTGTCTTGGGTTTGCGCAGGAAAGAATTGAAGGGCAAGCTAGTGGCAGGGTAGAAGAAAACAGCTTTATTGAAGTGCCAGTGTTACTGCTCCGTGACTGCTCCTGCAGAGGAGGGCTACCCCATAGGCAGAGAGTAGCCCCTTAAGCCATTCTTGATTCTCATGTTGTAGGTTGGATTCCTGGATTCTATGCGAAACTGGTTGAAGAACACGGCTCAGAAGTTCACCAGAGAAGTTGCTGGGGCAGAGCCAGGTACCTAAGCAGCAGGCTCATGGGAAGGATCCCCTCCAGAGTGTCACAGAGTCAAGCCCAGGGGGGCAGATACATCATCTGCTGAATCTGCTCCAGGAACCTCCCGGAGGATCTCTGAAGTCAGCAGCAGTGGTAGTGTACTACACAGGAACCACATCCAGAGGGGCTATGTTCACATTGTAGGCTTGTACCTTCATAACGATAATTTTCTGACAGAGGGAAATCAAGATCTTGAGGCAGAAATACTTTTTCAAACATACGTAAAGGCATCATGAGGACCAGCAGTGGCACTGGCTTCCAGGCTCTGACTAAAATCATGAGGAAAACCAAATCAGTGTTAAATAGCTTTAAAAAATTGTTTCCTCTGCACCTAAGAGTAGTAGAATGACTACATTTTCAACTCCAGTGTTTTTAAGCATATTTTTTACTTTACCCAGTATAGTATTTCTTAATTTTTATATTCCTGGAAGATCAATGACTGGTGATACTGATGCAAAATAACTTTGTGATTTTCTATATCTTTAATATTATTTGGGTTTGATCATTCCTACCTATGACCAAAGAACAATAGGCTAAAAAGGAAACAAAACTAAAACAGCCAAAATATATTTATCACAGCCATTGCTTAGTTTAGACAGTGGTATAATAGGGCTCAAAAAATACACCTAAAAAAAAATATGGATAAATGGATGGATATCGAAATGAGTAGAAACACAGGTATGTGATAAAACTCATACAGTGAAAGTGTTAATGGCAAAATACAGATAATAAGGATGGAAGTGCTCACTCTTACTAGAAAATTCTTCACCTTTACTCTTTGCTTCGAAATATTTATATGAAACTGTTGAAAAAAATTAAGATAAAATATATTTAGCAGTAATATCTGGGATACAATATGGTATAGTGGTGAAAATGTTTTGAACGTTACGTCAGAGGAACCTGATCTTCAGAAATTTATTTGATCTGAACCTCCATTTTTTTCTCTGTAAAGATAACAATGCTTAACCCAAAGGGTTGGTGGAGGATTAAACGAGATAATCTGCAAACGAGTTTAACAGTGATGGATATCTATTTATCTGTATATCCAGAGAGACAGAAAACATGTGTGTGTGTCTGTGCAAGTGTTTCTAAAACTAAATTTGGAAAAGGACACAATCTACTTATTTTAAAAAATACCCAAAGACCTAATTCATACTAATTATGTAACTAAAATTAAATCTCATGCTTCCCATGATATGCCCAATAAGTATATACATTTCTACAGTAGATATTCTTATAAGCATCAAGTTTTTATTACATTGAAAAATATTTTTATACATTTGTTACATGAAAAGCATATGATATAAAATTATATATATATAGTATCATCCTATTATTTTAAAATTACTAACCAGGTGGACAACTATGTAATATTAGTTATCATTGGCTAGAACCACAATAGATGATTTACATTCTTTTCATTTTTCTGAGTTTTCCAAATATGCTATTATAAACTTTGCTATCTTCATAATAAAAAATGATAGAAGGGATAAATAATAGGTAGGTAGGTACGTAGATAAATAGAAAGATGATATAATGCTTCCTCAGAGGGAAGATTAGGCAAGAGGAAAAAATGAGAAAGAATTAGGAAAGGTCAATTTTAGGTTTCCTAGTGACTCATTTGGGCTTCAGATGAAAATATCCATGATGCCAGGTCATTAATTAGTGGATTTTTACAATGGTTCATGACAGTGCTACTTTGGTGTTTTATCATAAAAGAGCAAAATTATAAGCTATCTCTGAATGTCATTAGGTATCATTGGGAAAATGGCCAATGGAGGCATCTGACTATGGTGACGGTCATATTCTCAAATCACCTGGGGAGAAGAGGAGTCGCATTACTTATCACTCTTTTGTAGAAACTCTAAGCGTCAGCATTCTGCGGCCCTCGGTTAGAGTGACCAGAAGTGCACCTCAGGCTATTCCTTGATAGAAACAGGAGTTTAGCTTTAGAAGAATGGTATAGTTGTTTTGTCTCTGTTGGACAGGCAGTATGATGCAAAGATGCCAACATGGCTCAGTGTTTTGTTATCTTATAGGAATAAAGACTGAGGAATAGTCTCACCTAGTATGAACAAAACAAAATCTCCTTTGAAATTACCTATTGAAATGGTTGCCAACCCTGGAGATAATTTAAAACTCTGGGAATAATCCCAGCACTTTGCGAAGCCAAAGTGGGTGGATCATGAAGTCAGGAGATCAAGACCATCCTGGCCAACATGGTGAAACCCCGTCTCTACTACAAATACAAAAATTAGCTGGGCATGGTGGTATGCGCCTGTAATCCCAGCTACTCAGGAGGCTGAGGCAGGAGAATCCCTTGAACCCGGGAGGCGTAGGTTGCAGTGAGCCGAGATCACAACACTACACTCCAACATGGTGATAGAGCAAGACTCCATCTCAAAAAGTAATAATAATAAATAAAACCCTGGGAAATTTTAATTGAATCAGAATATCTGAGAGTGTGACTTCGGCATCAGTATTTTGCAAACCTTCCCCTGGATATTTTAAGATACATTTAAGATTGGAATCCACTGATTTAAAGGGAGGTCCAGTCATGTTTACATAGACAACAAGTTATATAAATCCTTCTTGCATGAATTGGTTTTAAAAGGTTCTTCTCTCACTTCTCCAAGTTTCCTTTAGTCTTACTCATATGTTAACCTTCCTTCTTCATATAGAGATACCCTTCTTCATTTTTATGTCATTCCCCTCTTCTGCAGTTTTAAAAATCACATTTTCAGAGCAGTTTAATCAATCAGTCTCTAAACCTCACATTCTTTTGTTGTTGTTTTTCAAGAGTACTGGAAGTGGTAATGAAATAATTCTTTGTATTAGACATAATCCCTCTCAAAAGAGCAGTTGAGGACCATCTATGCTCCTTGTGTTATCTATGCTCCTTTTGTTATTCTATGAAGTATTTGCTATAGTTGCTATTAACAACTGTTGATGCTGTATACATGTCAGTGAATGCATAATGCCCTTTGCCTTTTTCACAATGATATATCAACTGATCAAGTGTCATCATATGCAAAAGACAGCAGCACATCTCTCTCTTGCTGACAAACAAGTCAGATGATAACGCTGAGAAATCAAGTCTCCACATTTTCAAAAGAGAAAATAAAATTCTGATCTTCCCTTGGTGACATTTTATTTTTACTACATACTTCATTTATTTGTATCTGAATCCACACTTTCATGATCTAGAGAGCTCCTTTACGTTTTTATTTTTCTTGGTGGCAAAATGTGTTTTACTGTTTTCTTACTCATTAGGTTACAAACAAATTTTGTTTAATAAACTAACAAGAACATGGATGGTACTGGAGGACATTATGTCAAATGAAATAAGCCAGACATACAAGGACAAATATTGCATGTTCTCATTCTTAAATGGGAGCTAAAAAAGTGATTTTATAGATATAAAAAGTAAAATAATGGTTACTAGAGGCTGGGAAGAAAAGGGTAGAGGAGGGGATTAACAAGGTTTGGTTAACAGGTACAAAAATACAGTTAGAAGGAATAAGATCCAGCATTCAGTAGCACAATAAGGCAACTATTGTTAAGAATAATTTATTGTCTATTTCAAAGCTAGAAGAGAAGATTTGGAATGTTCCCAACCCAAATAAATGATAAATGTTTCAGGTGATGGATATCCCAATTACTCAGGCTTATTTGTTACACATTGTATGCTTGTATCAAAATATAAAATGTACCTCAAATATGTGTATAATTATCTATGCCTAAAAATTAAAAACTAAAAAATAGAATGCCTATTTAGTGTTTTTTTTTTTTTAAGTGTTTTTTATCTTGCCCTGCCTATACTTCAAAGAAATTACAAAAGAAATTAAAGTACTTTAAGTTCTAGGGAAAAAGAAATATGTTCTCATAAAACAATTTAAATATGAAAAGAGAGACTAATGATTCTTTACAAAGAAAGACTAACGATTCCTTACAAAGCCAGACTTCAATGTTTATTATGTTCCTATCAGGGAGGATCCAGAAATGTGTTAGGTTTTTAACCCATGCTGAGACAAATGGACACAGTTATTTTCTTTCTGGTACTTGGAGCCCAGTTCAGGAGAGAAATCTTAGTCTTAACAATTTTCCTCACAATGGTGTAATAATATAAATTCTGTACAAATCAAGCTCTACAGTATTCACTCAGAAACAGCTGAGGTCATGTGGATGTTGTGGTGAGGGTATGCTTGATTGTCTGATGAAGAGAGCTTAATAAGGAAGAAAATTTCATGCAATTGTAATAATCAAGTAGTTGAGGGAGAAGTAAATAGCCATCCTTATGGGAAAGGCACAAAAAAGTCAGACAATATTACATAGAGCTATTTGATAGAGAATTTTCAATAATAGGTTCCAAAGAAATAAATGACTCAAGTTATCTCAAATAATCACTGTTATTTCAAACACTGATTTACTTGGAAATGAGGTGCTGTTGAAACAAAACAAAACACTTTATTTGGCGAGTAGTTTAGCTTTGTTCAACTTTGTTCAGCTCTGAGCCCACTCTTCTTCTGTAGAATGGAAAAGGCTTGGGATGGGGTCCCAAGATCCAGGACTAGTTTTGGGGATAGGAAAGAAGATACACAAAGATCTAGAAATAGACCATGAAGAGGACAAATGCACATTTAGATCTCTGGTGAATCAAAGGTGAATGCTAGAGAAGCTATATCAAGTAAAAGGTAAACTAGGCACCAGGCCAAACAGGACAGCATTGCACGAGGTCAGGAACAGAGAGCAAAGCCCACTACAAGAGAAGGCAAGGTGAGAGAGTGCTGAAATCTGTCAATGCACTAGGATCCCTGCAGTTTATTTTCACCAGATCCAAGTGTATTAGGTAGAGTGGACTGTTTTTAATTTTTAGTTTTTAATTTTTAGACATAAAAACTGTATTAACTTCTGTGTTGGCAGGAGCATGAAGCACTTTGGGAGGACATTCAGTTTTGCTTCTCTGGATAAAAAACTAAACAGCAAAAGTAGGGAAATAGACAAGGTATTTTTTTATACTGTGGGATAGGAAATAAATTTCATAATTGTTCAAAGTAAGATGAGTCACAAATCATCAATCATCACTAGCTCCATCTTGCTTTGAAGAGGTTGGAAGTATGAGAATAAATACAGTGAGGTATGAGAGGAAGTAAATTATGTTGGAAAACAATTATTGGGATAGAACTAGAGAAAAGCAGAAGAAATTTAGATAATTAGGCAGTCTGTCTTGGCTCTGTTGCTTTGAATATTATATTAATGTAGTTGGTGGCCATCAAAGCCTCTATGTTTGCCAGAATTTGCAGATCTCCTGCTAGCATTTTATAAATGGAGGGTCTACCCAGAGAAATAATTAGTTGTAAATTATGTTTCCAGTTTTGTGCAAATATTTGAGGCATGTGATGAATCATTTTGAAAGACTATGAGAGTTTATTAGTTCCTATTAGAAGAAAGTATATGCTTTCAATAATGATATTATCTACATCTGAATTTACTTCTGCTTCCATTCAGTTAATCTTGGCAAGTATATAATGACTTTATCAATGAGGAAGGATCAACAGGTGACCCATGGTGGTTATAGACCACTTTTCTCCTTTCAAAGAGTCTATGGTTATTCTGCCTATTAAAATCTTCCAGTATCTCTGATCCTTGCCCTATATACAAAGTATGTTGGTTCACATCTTTCCATTAAAGGAGAAGCTAATGCTTTAGAGCTTAAATTTTTGTGGCTTTTCCCTTTTTCTATAATGGCAGTCTCACTAAGCCAAAGATAAAAGTGTAACTAGCTCAAATAGGGGAGCTGACAATGAAAGCACTCCTGCTGTGTGTAGTGAACAGAGGCCGCACAAAGGAGAGGGAATCATGAGACTCCCCCATGGCCCTTCACATCCTTTACACTCTGACCTTGCATCTCAAACAAGCAGTTCTCTCCTAATAGTCCACAGACAACTAACAAGTAGAGTCCATGGAAAAATGAATGTGATAGGGCAGTGTCTTGAATTTTAAAGTAAAAATAAATTTATGCTTTCAAAATTTGATTTTTATTCTGAGTTTATATCTTTTCTATACTTTAGTTTTAGAATTTCCTTTATAAAATGACAAAGATAATGGAATTTTTTTTTTTTTTTTGGTTAAACAAACACAAATGTTTACTGGTCTCTTATGTTAATTTAAAAATCCAGTTTCCAATAATTTTTTGGAAATTCATTCATCCATTAATTCATATAGTTATTAAAAACTACTATAGACTATAGGGCTTCTAAAATAGATACACTCAGACTTTCTAAAGAATAAGAAAATTTTACTATCATAAGACTTTAGATATTCCTCTTGAACAGTCAAATCAAAACTATGAATGAAGGTAAAGAGTTTCTGTGAGTTATTTATTTTTTTATTTCTTTTTAAATCACCCACTTCTAGTGTCAAGGGTTTCTCTGATTTAAAACTATTTTAGTGTAAGGTAAGTCCAAGGCAGACCATTTATTCCATGCCTACGTGTCTCTGGAGATTAAAAAAAATACGAATTTTTTCCTCAAGCTCACCATCGAATCAGGGATATTGACATACAATGGACAACTGCAATATGGTTTTCTAAGTGATTTAATTAGAAGTTTAAAAAGAAACAATCTAATATCTTAGTAAAGATACTGCCTACCTTGTTATAGAAAGTGTCAGAGAGAAAATATATTTGGCTTGAGTCAATTTGCTCTGGAGAGCTAACTTGGAACGCAGAAGTCAAGAATTTTTGCATTGATACTCCCTATTGTGCCGCATTATTACTTATGTCTGTACCACTCATAAAGTCAGAGAAAAAAGGGCTACTGAGAAGTCTGGCACAAACAAAGGGGAAAGAGTCAAAGTTAGCATTCAGTTACACAGAGTGAATATACTTCTATTAAATAATTATTATAAATATAATAATATAACACACCTAGTATTGCCCCAGGTCTGAGAACAGTCTGAGCTGGCAACAGTCTAAGTAAACAACAAACAAAGAAACAAAAACATGCAAAAACACAATTACTTGATTACACCACCCTTAAAGATGGTAACATTTGCAATCTAGGTAGGTTTCTCCATTAAGAAGAACTGATTGTCTTGTTAAACACTAAGCTGCTGCTAGATATGTCTACTTTTATACGAACCTCCTACAAAGGTGCACTTATACAAACTTAGGCAGACAGTTTTCAAAAAATTCACAAAATTAAGCATCCACATATCTCTGTGCTAGAGTGAAGGCTGCATGGTTAACTGGAAAAGCATGGACGTGGAAGTCAGACAAATCTATATTTGCATCTTACTTGCTAGTTAGAGAAAGTTAGGTAAGTTATTTTCATTTAAGTTTCTCATTTGGAAAAATGCAGATAATAATGTCTTCTTTATGGGATTTGATGAGGATTACCCAAGATATTTACATGTAACCTGGAATGTTAAAACTGGAATTTTCACTGAGGTACCAAGGTTTGTCAGATATAGCCTATTCAAGTAAGACACAAGAGCAAATAATAAATTTTCAAGGTAAATGACCAAGAATCAGCTTTAGAAACACTTCAGGGACCCTGAGCCAAATGGAGATCAAGATGAACAGTGCCAATCAATAGAAATATAATGTGAACCATATATGTAACTTTATATTTTCCAGTAGTCACACTACAAATAAAAATTAAAAAGTAAAACTCATTTTAATGTTGTATTTAACTCAACAATATTAAGATACTAGCCTTTCAGCATATAATCAATACAAAATCATAAATGTGGTATGCTGCCTTGTCATACTGTCTTTCTGAAATCTGATGTATATTTTATACTTATAGCACACCTCAATGCAAGGCACATTTCAAATAATTACAACATGTGACTAGTGGCTGCAGTATTGGACAGTGTAGTATCTACACTGGGTGGTTTCAAAGAGTGATTCCCAAATTAGCAGCATCAGCATGACTAGAAGTGCAAATTATCGGCCTCCATCCTAGATACACTGAATTGAAAACTCTGAAGATGGGGCCTAACATTCTGTGTTTTAAAAAACTGTCCAGATGATTATGATGTCCACTAAAATTTGGGAACCACTAGTCTATAACAGCATACTTCTCAAATTTTAATGGGCACAAATATCATTTGAGGATCTTGTTAAATGTAGAACCTGATTCAACAGGTCTCATGCTAGACCTGAGAATCTTCATTGCTGGCAAGCTTCCAGGAATGTGAGGCTTTTGGTCCAGACCACAGTAGTAGTGCTGAGGGTCTGAGCAATGGTGCTCAGTCTCAATGGCATTCCCAAGGTTGAAAATCACAGGCTTAGAATATGAGAGTGGAGTGAGAGAATTTTATGAGGAGGAGTTTTGGAGTGAGAGCTGCTAGTCCCATTTCTCCTCCCATAGCAAGATAGAATGCTATTTCTTCCACCTAAAGCTTAGTAAGAAGGACTTTATGGATATCACTAGAAGCTCTTGAGCTGTTTCTCTTGGAGTTTGGAGGACTTGGTGATCTGGAGTCAGATTCCTTCCCATGACAGGAAGTGTTGAAGGCGAGTCACTCTGGCAGAGGAGCCAAGGTGGGTTGTGCTAGTTCTGGGAATACATTCTGTCATAATGTGGGTGATACAGGTTGAATACTGTTCCCTAAATTCATAAATTGAAGTCCTAATCCTCAGTACCTCAGAATGAGAATTGTATTTGAACACAGAGCCTTTAGAGGGGTGTAACTAAGGTAAAATAAGGTCTCATGGGTGGGCTCTAATCTAATATGACTGGTGTCCTTATAAAAAGGAAAGATTAGGACCCAGACAACACAGACCTAGGGAAAACTATGTGAGGGCACAGTAAGAAGGCAACCATCTGCATGCCAAAGAGAGAGGCCTCAATAAAAATAAAACTTCCAATGCCCTAATCATGGATTTCTAGTTTCAAGAAGCATTGAGAAAATAAATTTCTGTTGTTTAAGCCGTTCAGTTTATGGTAGTTTGTTATGGCAGACTGAGAAAACAAATACAGTGAAAAATATTACAACTAAAGATGCCCATGGGTCTCTTGTGGTCCAAAGGTGAACTGTACAAGAAAGAAACTCAACCTCAGGCTATTAAAGTGCTGACCAAGAGAACATTATTAAAGTTGCAAGGCAACTTTACAGCCAGAGCCTGCATTCAATAGAGCATAGAAGACTGCTGGCTGCTATGGGTGGGCAACCATGGAAGATACCCAGCCTCATATGGGAGTTGCAGCTGAAGGCCTCACAAGGGAGCCCCCAAGTCCCAGAGAGCACACATGAGAGAAAGAATCAGCTTGAAAGAAGGCAGAACAAGACAGCCAAATAGAACCATCTAGTGATCATCCTCCCCAGAATAAAAAACAAATTGAATAACTACCCACACAAGAAAGCTCCTTTGTAAGAATCAAAAATGAGGTCAGCAGAGTACTTAGTTTTAACATAATATCAAGGAAAGAGGCACTAAAGAGGGTATGAAAGACAGTCTTGCATTGTCTACACCACCTCTCCCCGATCCCCCAGCAGCAGCCTCTTGGCCCAGAGAGAGAATCTGTATATGCGTGGGGGAGGAGAGCACAGTGATTTTGGGACTTTGCATTAGAATTCAGTGCTGCCCAATCACAAGGAAAGCAACAGAGGGCAGAATTCAGGTGGCTTCCATAGAGGAAGCATTTAGACCAGCCTAGCCAGAGGGGAATCATCCACCCTAGTACTCAGGACCTAAATTGTGGCTAGTCCCACCACTGTGGGCTAAAGTTCTCTGGCATTCTAAATAAACTTGAAGGTAGTCTAGGCCACTAGGTCTGCAGTCCTGGTGCTATGCTGGGTTCAGAGCTAGTGGACTTGGGGTGCATGTAACCCAGTGAGACACCAGCTAGGGCAGTCAAGGGAGTGCTATGTTACCCTTTCCTCAACGCCAGGCAGTGTAGCTCACAGCTCGGGGAGAGATTCCCTCCTTCCACCTGAGGAGAGGAGAGGGGAGAGAAAGAAGACTTTGCCTTGGAAGTTAGATAACAGCTCAACCACAGTAGAATAGGGCATCAGGTAGAGTCCTAAGGCCCCCATTTTGGAGCCTAGCTCCCAGACATTTCTGGACACACCATGGGCCAGAATGGAAAATACTGCCTTGAAGGGAAGTACTCACTCCTGGCAGGATTTATCATCTTCTGACCAAGAGCCCCTGGGCCTTGAATAAACATCAGTTGTAGGCAGGCAGTATGTGCTTGTGAACCTTGGGTAAGACCCAGTGCCATGCTGGCTTCAGGTGTGACACAGCACATTCCTACTGTGGTGGCTATGAGAAGAGACTCCTGTTTGAGGAAAGGAGAGAGAAGAGTGAAAAGGACTTTGTCTTAGAGTTTGGGTGTCAGCTCAGTTGCAGAGCAGAGTGCCAAGTAGATTCCTAAGTTTCCACACTCGAGGCCTTGGATTCCAGATGGCATTTACAGACCTGCCTTGGGCTTGGGGGAAGCTCACTGCTCTGAAGGGAAGGACAATAGGCTGGCTGGAATAAACACCTGTAAACTGTGGAGCACTTGGACCCTGAATGAACATCAGCAGTGTCCAGGCAGCGGTCACTGTGGGCTTTAGGTGAAACCCAGGACTGAACTGTTTTCAGGTCTGACCTAGCACAGTCCCAATGGTGATGGCCATGGGGGTGCTTGTGTCACCCCTTCCCCAGCTTCATGCAGGTCAGCATGAAGAGATAGACTCCATTTGAATGAAAGTAAGGGAAGGAAACAAAAGTCTCTGCCTGGAAATCCAGGGAACTCTTCCTGATCTTATCCAAGACAACAAAGATGGTTAACTCTAAGAGTCTGCAAGAGTCACAACATGACTGGTCTTGGAATACCTGCTATTGCAGATATGACTGTAGTGACCAAAGACTTAGATCACAACAATCAATTCTCTTGCAATATTTGGAAAACCTTCCTAAGAAGGACAGGTATGAACCAGCCCAGACTGTGAAGACTGCGATGAATATCTAAATCTTCAATGCCCAGACACCAACAATACACAAGTATCAAGACCATCCAGGAACACACGAACTCAAAAAACAAACTAAATAAGGCACCAGTGACCAACCCATGACCAACAGAGATACGTGACCTTTCAGAGAGAGAATTCAAAATAGCTTTTCTGAAGAAGCTCAACAAAATTCAAGAAAATGCAGAGAAGGAATTCAAATGCTACCAGATAAATGTAACAAAGAGATTAAAATAATCTAAAAGAATCAAGCAGAAATTGTGAAGTTGAAAAATGCAACTTACATACCAAAGAATGCATAGGAATTTCTTAACAACACAAGTGATTAAGCAGATGAAAAAATTAGTGAGCTTAAAGACAGGATATTTAAAAATACACAGTAAAAGGAGAAAGAAGAAAGAAAAAGAATAGAAAAGAATGAAGCACATCTAAAAGATCTATAAAATACCCTCAAAAGGGCAAATTTAAGAGTTATTAACCTTAAATAGGATGTAGAGAGAGAGATTGGGATAGAAAATTTTTATTCAAAAGGATATTAACAGAGATCTTTCCAAACGTAGAGAAACATATCAATATTCAAGTACAAGAAGTTTATAGAACACCAAGTGGATACAACTAAAGAATACTATCTGAAGATACTTAATAATCAAACTCTCAAAGTTCAAGAATAAAGAAAGAATTCTAAAAACAGCAAAAAAAAAAAAAAAAAAAAAAAGAAAGAAAGAAAGAAAGAAAGAAAAAAAAAAGCAAATAACATAAAAAGGAGCTCTAATACATCTGTCAGCAGGCTTTTTTGTGGAAACTTTACAGGCCAGGAGAGAGTAGCATAACATGTTTAAAGTGCCAAAGTGCGGGGAGGTGGGGAACCTTTATATACAGTATATCCAGTGAATTGTTCTTCAAACATGAAAGAGAAATAAAGACTTTCCAAGAAAATCAAAAGCTGAGGGATTTCATCATCACAGATATGTCCTGTAAGAAACGCTAAAGAGAATACTTCAATGAGAAGGAAAAGGGAATTAGTGAGCAAAAAGAAATCATCTGAGGTTACAAAACTTACTGATGATATTAAATACAAAGGAAAACATGGGTCTTTTGTACAACACTGTATTTGTGGTATAAAAATTATTCACATATTGAGTCGAAAGACTAAAAAATGAACTGATCAAAAATAATAACTACAATAACTTTTCAAGACATATATATTATAAATAGAATCAATAAATGTTTAAAAGCAGAGGATGAAATTAAAGTGTGCAGTTTTACTAGTTTTCTCTTGCATATTTGGTTTTTTTGTTTGTTTTTGCAATCAGTGTTGTCATTAGTATAAAATAATGGAATATAGGATGTTACTTGCAAGCCTCATTGTAACTACAAATTTAAAACCCACAATGGATACACAAACACATATATCAAGAAACTAAAAATATCACCATAGAAAATAATCTCCAAAAGAAGAAAGATAGGGAGGGAGGGAGGGAGACAGGGAAAGAGGGAATCACAAAACAACCAGAAAACAGATAACAAAATGGCAGTAGTCTTTACTTAATATTGAATATAAATAGACTAAGTTTTCCAATTAAATGACACAGAGTAGACGCATAAATTAAAAAAAAAAAAAAAACAAGAGCAAACGATCTGTTGCCTAGAAGAAACACACTTCACCTAAAAAGACACACATAGACTGAAAATAAAGGGATGGAAAAAGATATTCCATGTCAATGGAAACCAAAAAAAGAGCAGTGGTAGATATATTAGAAAAAAAAAATAGATTTCAAGACAAAAACTGTAAGAAGAGATAAAGAAATAACAAAGGTGTCAATTCAGCAAAGGGATATAACAATTGCAAACGTATATTCACCCAAAACTGGAACATTCAGATAAATAAAGCAAATATTATTAGAGCTACAGAGAGATAAACCCCAGTACAATAATAGCTGAAGACCAACACCTCACTTTCAGCATTGGATAGATTTTCCAGGCAGAAAATCAACAAAGAAAACTCAGACTTAATGTTCACTATAGAAAAATAGACCTAATTTACAGAACACTTAACCCAATGGCTACAGAATCCACATTAGTCTCTTCAGCACTAGAATCATTCTCAAAGATATGCCATACTTTAAGCCACAAAAGGGCTTTAGCATTTAAAAATACTAAAATAATATCAAGTGTCTTCTATGGCCACAGTGTAATAAAACTAGAAATCAATGACAAGAGAAACTTTGAAAATTACACAAAGACATGAAAATTAAACAATATGTTCCTGAATGACAACTAGGCCAATGAAGAAATAAAGAAGAACGTTTTAAAATTTCTTCAAACAAATGAAAATCAAAGCATAACACACAAAAAATTATGGAATACAGAGAAAGCAGTATTAGGAGGAACGTTTGCAGTAATAAGGGCAAACATAAAAAAAAGAAAAAACTTTATATAAACAACCTAATGATGCATCTTAAAGAACTAGAAAAGCAGGAGCAAACCAAACCCAAAGTTAGTAGAAGAAAAAGAAAATAAAGATCGAATCAGAAATAAATGAAATTGAAATAAAAAAAATAACAACAGAATAAAAAGTTAGTTTTTTGAAAAGAAAAACACAATTGCCAAAACTCCAGCGACTGATAAAAAAGGAGAGAAGACCCAAATGAAGAAAATCAGAGATAAAATAGAGACATTACTATGGATATTACACAAATTCAAAGGATCATTAGAGACTACCATGAGCAACTCTATGCTAATAAATTGAATAAGCTAGAAGAAACGGATAAATTCCTAGACATTGCAACCTACTAAGAGTGAACCATGAAGAAATTCAAAACGTGAGCAGACCAAAAACAAGTAATGAAATAGAGGCTGTAATAAAAAGTCTAACATCAAAGAAAAGCTCAGGATCTGATGACTTCATTGTAAAATTTTATCCAACATTTAAAAAAGAACTAATACTGCTGGTACCCAAACTATTCCAAAAGAAAAAAAAAAAAATAGAGGATGAGAGAATACTTCCAAATTCATTTTACAAGGCCAGTATTACCCTGATACCAAAATGAGGCAGAGACAGAGACACATCAAAAAAATAATCTACGGGTCAATATCCCTGATCAACATTGATGCAAAAATCCTTTACAAAACACTAGCAAACCAAATTCAATAACACATTAAAAAGGTCCTTCATCAGGACCAAGTGAGAGCTACCTCAGTAATGTAAGAATGGTTCAACATACACAAATCAATCAATGTGATACATCATATCAACAGAATGAAGTACAAAAACCATATATCATTTCAATTGATGCTGAAAAACCATTAAACTTCAACATCTCTTCATGATAAAAACCATCAAACTCTGCATATAGAAGGAACATACCATACACAATAAAAGCCATGTATCACAGACCCACATGTAGTATCACAGTGAATGGGGAAAACCTGAAAGCCTTTCCTCTAAGATATGAAACCTGACATGTGTGCCCATTCTTATCACTGTTATTTAACATAGTACTGGAAGCCCTAGCTAGAGCAATCAGACAAGAGAAAGAAATCAAGAGCATCCATACTGGAAAGAAAGAAGTCAAATTATCTATCCCTGTTTTCAGATGACATAATCTTATATTTGGAAAAATTGAAAGAGTTCACCAAAAAATATTAAAACTGATAAATTCAGTAGAGTTGCAGGATATAAGATCAACATACAAAAACCAGTAGCATTTCCATATGCCAGCAATGAACAGTATGAAAAAGAAATGTAAAAATAATCTCATTTACAGTAAGTACAAATAAAATCAAGTATCTGGGAATTAACCAAAAAAAAAAAAATCTCTACAATGAAAATTTAAAACATTGATGCAAGAAATTGAAGAGGATACAAAAAATGGAAAAATATTCCATGTTTACAAATGAGAATAAACAATATTGTTAAAAATATCAATACTAACCAAAGCAATCTACAAATTCAATTCAATCCCTATCAAAATACCAAAGACATTCTTCACAGAAATAGAAAAAATAATCCTAAAATTTTTATAGGACTATAAAAAACAGAATATCCAAAGCCATTCTGAGCAATAAGGACAAAAATGGAGGAATTACATTACCTGACTTCAAAATATACTACAGAACTAATATCTGACTTCAAATTATACTATAGATCAATGGAACAGAATAGAGAACTCAGAAATAAACCTATACATCCACAGTAAACTCATTTGCAACAAAAGTACAGGAACATACACTGGAGAAAGGACAGTCTCTTCAATAAATGGCACTGTGAAAACTGGATATGCATATGCAGAAGAATGAACCCCTCTCTCTCACCATATACAAAAATCAAATCAAAATGGGTTAAAAACCTAAATCTGAGACCCCAAACTATTAAACCACTAAAAGGAAATATTGGGGGAAATTCTGCAGGACATTGGATTTTGTTGCACGCACTTTGCGGGTATTACTCAACTTTGTATGCAACCAAAGCAAAAATGGACAAGTGCAACCACATCAAATTAAAAAGCTTCTGCACAGCAAAGGAAACAATCAACAAAGTGAAGAGACAACCCACAGAATAGAAGAATAACTTGCCAACTATCCATCCAACAAAGGCTTAATAGCCAGAATATATAAGGAGTTCAAACAACTCAACGAGAAAACATTTCATAATCTGATTAAGAATAGTCAAAAGATCTGAATACAGATTTCTCAAAAGCAGACATACAAATGGCAAACAGGTATATCTCAGTGTCAAGGATCATGAGAGTTATGCAAATCAAAACAACAATGAGATACTATCTCATCCTTGTTAAAAGGACATTTTTCTCCTAAAAGACCAGCAATAACAAATATTGCTGAGGATATGGGAAAAAGGGAACCCTAGTACCCTGTTGGTGAAAATAACTTACTATAATCACTATGAAGAACAGAATGAAGGTTCCTCAAAAAACTAAAAATAGAACTGCCATATGGTCTAGCAATCCCACAGCTAGGAATATGCCCCAAAGAAGGGAAATCAGTATATTGAAGAGACATTTGCCCTCCCATGTTTACTGCAGCACTATCCACAACAGCCAGAGTTTACAGGCAATCTAAGTGTCCATAAACAGACTGAATGGATAAGGAAAATGTGGTACGTATGCCCAGTGGAGTACTATTCAGCTATTAAAAAAATGCCATTCTGTCATCTGAAATAACATGGATAGAACTGGAAGACATTATTTTAAATGAAATAAGACAGGCATGGAAAGACGAACTTCATATATTCTCACTTATTTTGGGGAGCTGAAAATTAAAACAATGGAACTGCTGGAGGTAGAGAGTAGAGTGATGGTTAAAAGAAGCTGGGAAAAGTCAGGCGGTGGAAACGGTTAATGGGCACAGAAAAATTGTTAGAAAGAAAGAAAAAGATCTAGTACTTGCTAACACAACAGGGTGACTGCCGTCAACAGTAATTTATTATACATTTTGTAATAACAAAGTATAAGTGGAATGTTTATAACAAAGAAATGGTAAATATTTTAGGTGATGGATACCCAATTTACCCTGATGTGATTATTACATACTGTATGCCTGTATGAAAATATCTCCTGTACCCTATAAATATGTATACCTACTATGTACCCATAAAAATTAAAAATAATTTTAAAACTTTTTAAAGAATCAGCTTGAATTTTAATTTTTAAACATTTTGTTCATAGTAAGTATGATTTAACTTCAGATTTCAGACTATAACATGAGATAAACTATCAATATAGGTTTTTAAAAATTATTTTTCTAATGGCCAGATAAAATTATATATACTTATCATGTACCACATGATGCTTTAAAGTATATATACATTAGTGGAATGATTAAGTCTAACTGATATGTCCTTTACCTCACATAATTATCATTTGTGTTGTAAGAACACTTTATATCCACTTTCTTAACATCTTTCCACAACACAATGTATTGTCAGCTGTAGTCAACATGCTGTCCAACTTGAGTATTTTAAATATCTTTAAAGATTTTATATTTATATCTGATATATTTTCATATACATGTATTTATATATTTGTGTTTACTGTTTTTTATATTTTCATGAGGCCCAGAGAGTTTCACTAAGAAACTGTCTTAAACACTTTTCTTCACTATCTGCAGTTGGCAATCAGGGAGAAGATGACTTCTGTCACTTCAGGAATCCCTATATGCCACTTCGGGAATCCCTATATATCCCTTATAGGAGGAATGACTATGCAACCTTTATCATATAACTTTGGATTATTGTCAGAAATTAGATATTCAAACTTCAGAACTGTACTAAGTGTGTGACTTAAACTCAGGGCTTTGTACTTTCTATGGTATCCCAGAAAAGTAATGAACATCTCACTATTTTCTCATCAGAACAGGAAAAAGAGCCATAGGGAATTAAAAAAAAAAAAAAAAAAAAAAAAAAAGTTGTGTCAATGGGATGATGGCATCTTATGAATTATTGTTCAACAAGATCATTTAATACATAAAGAGCTGTACACATCATATTCCTGTTTCTTTTCCTCCAATAAGCAAAATGCTAGACACAAAAAGAAACCACTGACTATTAAGTTCAACAATGAACTTTATCATGGTCTCATACATAGTGAAAAAAATAACACCTTTTCTCCCAAGATCAAGAGAGTAGGTCACTAAGCATGAAAGTGTGTGCAAATAATTCACTTTGTAATCTCCTGCTAATGGCATATCTACAGCTTATAACTTTGAGTCAACAGCCTTAAAAAAAAAAAAAGGATTATACTTGGAAGTGTTCTAGAAGAGAATATTGTTAGCTAGAAAATTAAAAAGCACAATTAAATATGTTTCTAGGTTTTATTCATACATGTTTGTCTTTGATCAAAACACATCATACTTCAGATTTAAAAAAAGAGAGAGAGATTTACAGAAAACATACCAGGATGGGCCTGTTTTCCCTGAATATTCTTCTTGTGGCTTTTAGTACCTATTATTCTATGTCTTACAAGCTCTGAAGTAAGCAACATTGTGTTTTCTATAATAAACTAAACCTTATTCACAAGGATACAAGTTTCCCCCCAGAGACAATAGCTTTATATCACTTAAGGTATGTAATGGATTACAATACATAAGAAAAACCTTGCACACTATTTTAATGAATATGTAAAACTTGGCGTCATGAAAAAAAAAAAAAAAAAAAAAAAAAAAACAACCTTGAGTGCTTGAGTGTGGAGAGTGGCAGAATTTTCTTAAAGAGAAGAACATTAAAATGCCAATAGTTATTTCAATATTCAGTCAATAACTTGCATTAGTAATCTCTTACTGCAGGATATCTATGTGTCATTCACTGTGTTTGGAAAATATGGATATTTACCTCTTAGAAATTATGAAATAAGAATAGTATCAGAGGGCAGAATCCCATATTAAGGCCTAGTTAACAAAGAAGTTTGTAGAAATTCAATCTGCAAGTCTAACTGTCACTCATAATGCTACATTTAATCCTGTATTTCTGCTTTCCTTCTTTTCCCAAATACATCTTCTATTTTTGACTTAAAGTCAGGTAAACTGCTAGTAAGAAGAATTATAGAACCCTTGGAGTTCTGACGTCTTTGTCAGACTCAGTAATCTTTAAATAGTGTAGAGATTATCACTCCTAACCACGTATTTTCTTAAATGACAATGAGTTGCAAGGATGATCAGAATTTCAATCTGAAAGTATCCTCTTATATCAACACTTTCCTCCATTTCTCAAAAGAATGTTGTATTTTGTGATTAAATGTGTGTTTACGAAAAACTGATAATTAACAAGGGACTTGTTTTCTATCACAATCCTACACTAATCTTCATTAAGTACATAGGCTATGCTAGGTACACCTAGGACACATTATGTTGGAACCTGGCAGGGAAAAGGGCTGAATAAAATACAGCTTCCTAACCTTGGAAAGCTAGCCATTTAGGAAGACAGTCTGACATGTAAATACGTGATTTATAATAAAATAAATTGGGTATTACTACCAAGAGATAAATAATAGGCTACTTTAAGACAGATTAGAACAATAAAAACTGCCTGGAGAATTTGGAAACAGTTTAAAAGAGTAGACATTTTAAGCCGGTGAGAAATGAGACAGCATAAGTAGACTGGAACACATTTGTGATGTACAAGTCATTGAAAAATGGAGATAAAATACACAATTAAAATTCCATTTTTAGTGAAGCTTTGAGCTCAATGTCCTCTCTTAGCAAAATGCTGGACATGTAATAGCTTCTCAACAAAGACTTTACGACCAAATACTTCTGGAGGAACTGGGATAATGAAATACAGTTTCCTTATCTTGTTTTTATTTCTCAATATATCACCATGTCAAATTTGATCTCCTTTAGAAAAACCTGCAGCTCTAGATCTATAGCTCTGGTAAACTGGAAAAGGGGTAAAAGATAAACCAAATGACACAGTAAATGGAGTCCTACTTAATCTCTTCCACTCCAGATCCCTAGAGTATCCCTTTTCTTCAATGAACACTGAGAATCTCCTCACAGAGTGAATGCATGTTCTGCTAGAAGGAAATTCTGGTGCAATGCATTTTCTGTTTAAAGAATAATAAAAGGGTAATATTGTAAAAATTATGTATCTTCATGTGTGAGTGGAATATAGGTAGATGAGGCAGGCACAAATCAGAAAAATTATGCCACTAAAAAGAATAACACAATTTTTATCTTAAAGTATGTGGACCATTAGCTATGAAATTTATCTCCATATCTCAACATTTTGCAGAACAGTAATTTCAGAAGTTAAAGGCCACTGATAATTATTTTGGATAATTGGAAGGGTGAACGGAACAAGTATGACTTCCATAGTACTCCTTACAAACTGTAGAAGAGTGACAGAATATATCTCAGAGTTTTGTACATGATGATATATATTTATACATTTCTTTGTCAAAAACTGTCTTATCAAGTTTTGTCTTCTTATCACCTGGTAAAAGAAACATTTGATATGGTTGGATGAAGGAATACTTACATGATGACTTATATAGTATGCAGCAATGACTTTTAAACCAATGCTACATGAAACTTCAGTCATTGACCAAAAGGTCAAAATATCAAGCTAAGTGAACACTCTAGTGCAGCATTTGGCAAATCTTTGCTGAAAGAGCTATACAGTAAATAGTTTAAGCTTTTAAGGCCATCTGCTAGCTGTTGCAACTACTCAATTCTGCCATTGTTTGAAGTGTGAAAACAGCCTAGCAATAAGTAAAGAAATAATAGGCAAGGTTGTGTTCCAATAGAACTTTATTTACAGAAACAGGAAGTGGGCAAGACTTCTTCCATGGGCTATAGTTTCCCAACCCTGTACATTTTGTACAATTTTCTTAACGATATAGGTAAGAAATAAAATTTTAAAATATTTAATTTATATCAGTAAAATCTGCTTTGATTTTGCAAAAGAAAAATTAATATCAGACCTTCAAAATTACAAAAGGAAATCTTAGAATATCTGGTTTACTTGTTATAAAATGTTTGGAAAATAAAGTTTTTCTTTTCCTGTGTCATTTGATCCAGAGGCATAGATAAAATTAGTATACAACAGTGTA
Organism: Rhinopithecus roxellana; assembly: GCF_007565055.1. NCBI lineage: Eukaryota > Metazoa > Chordata > Mammalia > Primates > Cercopithecidae > Rhinopithecus > Rhinopithecus roxellana. The sequence goes on along the minus strand of NC_044554.1, from coordinate 118,625,019 downwards.
GGGGGTTGTGGGGCTGGGGGGGGGGGCATCAGAATAAATAGCTAATACATGTGGGGCTTTAATACCTAGGTGATGGGTTGATGGGTGCAGCAAACCACCACGGCACATGTTTACCTATGTAACAAGCCTACACATCCTGCACATGTATCCCAGAACTTATAACAAAATAAAATAAAATAAAATAAAATAAAATAAAATAATTATATGATAATGTCACTTAAATATCTACTAACATTGAAAACAGCATAGACATTGTACCATCACTGCTTTGGGGAAAAAAGGTGGATGGAGAAGTAAAATGGAAGGAAAGGAAGGAGAAAAGAGAAATGAAGGGAAAGAGAAAAGGAGCAAAGGAGGAAGAGACCAGTTGAGTGTTACCTCTTCAGGTTTTATAACTGTATTCAGATGTATTTGCCAGTCAAGATTCTCATTTTTGGAAATAATTCCATTATATGTTCTATTACAATACTAAGCTAAACAATTTTTAAACCCCTGATATTTATGCAATTTATATAGAAGGTTTATATCTTGTTTCAAATTGGAAGAAAATGACTACAGTGTGATATAAAACACAGCATTAGAAAAAATTCTCCTCTCTCTAAGCAATCATGTGTATAGCAAATAATTTTAGCTAATAAATGCAAAGTGTTTCAGGTGCAAAGTATTGGCTGTGAAAATTTATTGGTTGTTTCAGCTGCAAAAGAATAATTAGTTTGACTCACAGGCACCACAATTTAATGTTAGAAGTAAACAGTTTGTCCTTCTTTCTTCCTCCCTCTTGTTTTTCTAGAATTGAGTGGGGATGGAAGAAAAAATGTCATCACTCTAATGACAGTAATTGTTGCCTAATGGCCAGCCTGCTGTCAAATTAGCCTAAGTGTCCATTTAAAAGCAAACTTTTATGTGGTTTGCTAAACTATTAAGGCTATTAGTTGTAACATGGAATTGATTTATTTTACCCATTGCATTAACCTCATCTTGCATACTCATCAGTTTCTTATACAAGGCAAAGTAAATGCACCTTGATGTTTTATAAAACGGAATTGAACATCAAGTCGTTCACTTTTAAAAGCTATGAACTGCTATAACAACAGGAGGGTAAGACCACCAGAATCTTTATTACTATTAACTAAATGAAGCCTCAGTAATAGAGTCTTCATGGAAAATGAATTTAATATCACTATATACTAAATGTAATCAGTAGCAAATATGCTTTATTTTGATGAAGTTATAGGTTCTTTGATCTGTAAAACCAAGAGATAGACACTTTCTAACCTGGATAAAGGAAATTAGAGAAACATTAGCTGCTTTAACAAAAACCCAATTTTCAGTTGACAGTGAGAAAGTAATTATTTGATGGGATAAAGGGTTAATGTAAACACAGTGTATGTGAGACTGTAATTGTAAATATATAAAATGTGCATTTAATAATAAACATGGCCGGGCGCGGTGGCTCAAGCCTGTAATCCCAGCACTTTGGGAGGCCGAGACGGGCGGATCACGAGGTCAGGAGATCGAGACCATCCTGGCTAACACGGTGAAACCCTGTCTCTACTAAAAAATAAAAAAACTAGCCTGGCGAGGTGGCGGGCGCCTGTAGTCCCAGCTACTCGGGAGGCTGAGGCAGGAGAATGGCGTAAACCCGGGAGGCAGAGCTTGCAATGAGCTGAGATCGGGCCACTGCACTCCAGTCCGGGCGACAGAGCGAGACTCTGCCTCAAAAAATATAAATAAATAAAAATAAAAATAAAAAAATAATAATAAACATATGTAGAAAAGATATGTGTCCAAGAAGAATTACATATATTCAAAAATAAATCTAACCTATGGAATATGGATTAAGGATGTACACAGTATATTGTGAACTACCTGAGGTAGCACGGTACTTTTTTTTATAACCCTCGATAAGGAGGCAGTTTAGTTCTCATCAGTCCAGTCTTAACGCTGTAATTAAATATTTTGGTGTAACATTTCCCATCTGAAAAATGTCCTTACAATTTGAAAGCAATGTATGCACCTTGTTCTTCCATAAATGCATCGACTGATTCATTCATTCATAATCTAGCTCATTTTATTCATTCTAGACAACCAGTTCCAGGCACTGCGTTCAAGGCACTCACCATATCAGTCTCAACACAATGTTGCAGGCAAAGAAAGACATGAAACAACAACAAATTAAAATGTTTAAACCTAGGAAGGTGGATGGATCCATCAGGATAGTAAGAGAGCAAAGTGTTAAGAAGGCTATTTGGAAAGCATTCACATTTTCAGGAAGGAAAAAAGAATACAAATTAGTGACAAGAGCAAAAATGATACAATCAGAAAAAGATGATGAATCAGGGTTTTCTGCATCAAGGAAGGTACAACATGTGCACTAATTTCTGTCCATCCAAACCTCCTTGCCACTTTGACAAAAGTTATTGCTTAAAAAAGGACAACAGTATTAGTAAATTTCAACATAAGGTCCCTAACAACTTAATACTGCCCTATTAAGTATCATTAACATGACAAATTTCTAACATCATTTTTTGTAATTATTTCTTGAAAAATTCAGTTAACTTTGACTAATTTTGTTACTAAATTTTTAAGAATATCTAGAAGACTCTCCCCATGAATTTTTTTTTTGAAAGGTTAGAATATAGTCACACTATTATTTTTAAAATGTTTCCTTTTTTAAAAAAGTGTCCTGTATTCCCAGGCAGTGTCCGGTTAAAGTATTAACCAGGCCAAAGACCCTGCTTAGCTTCCAAGATCAGATGAAGGTGTATTTGGGGTGGTATGGCTGTAGACTGAATATTTCCATTAACTCTAATGAAATTACTGGTAGCAAAGGCCTACAGTACTCTGTTACACCCTTCTCTGGCTCCAGGAACACTTTTGGGTGAGGATGGTTGAAAAACAGTAAATTTTCTCATGTTAAAGTTCTTAATTATAATCTCATGTTTACACATGACTTTTTTTTTTATTTTTTTTTTTTTTTTTGCTTTTTAAATTCTAGTCGTCATTCATGACTTCCTACCCTGAAACATAAGAACGTATTCCTTTGTTATTCATCAGCTGCTCTCTGCTGCCTCCCCACCGTGTTTTACTACTGTTGTATTAGTAATACTATTGGTTACCTTTGCAATTTAAATCATATTCTTAAATTTCTGCTTATTTCATCAACCTTAGACATTAACAGGAAGTGGTCTTTCCCTTGTCCATTGGTATGGTTTGGCTCTGTGTCCCCACCCAAATCTCACATCAAAGTGTAATTCCTAGTGTTGGGAGAAGGACCTGGTAGGACATGATTGGATCATGGGGGTGGATTTCTCCCTCGCTGTTCCTGTAATTGTGAGTGAGTTCTCACCAGATCTGGTTGTTTAAAAGTGTGTAGCACTTCCCCCTTTGCGCTCTCACTCCTGCCAGCATGTGAAGATGTTCTTGCTTCCCCTTCACATTTCTGCAATGAAAGTCTCCTGAGGCTCCCCCAGCCATGTCAGCTGTACAGCCTGTGGAACTGAGAGTCAATTAAACCTCTTTTCTCTATAAATTACCCAGTCTTAGGTAGTTCTTCATAGCAGTGTGCATCGTCTCCTTAGTTCATCCAAAATCTATGGTCTTCATCTTTCCTTTTATACTATCAAAAACTAAAAGGTTTCTATTTAACTCTCTAAGGCATATGTAAGTAAAATTAAAGGGACTCCAAAGTGACCATTTAAAAGCTTGGTGTTTCCCAGAGTTTGGGGGTCACAGTGGACTGGTGTATTATACTTGAAAAAAAAAAGTCAGAATTCTAGATCCTGTAGGTGTCAGACTTTCTCTGAAGTGCAACATGCTACAATAGAATCAGTACATCCATGGTGGAGCAAAGGGAGACTCAGACTCACTTGCAACATTTCACTTGTCTCAAAATATTAGTAACTGAACTGAGAATTATTTTATCTCTCTCTGTGTATGTATTGTGTGTGTCTGTGTGTGGGTATGTATGTGTGTGTCTAGATTACTTTTATTATTTGAAAATGACTCTAAAAGTCATGTAGACTACCCTCAACTTCACACACAGACAGGAAAGGACTAGCTCCTTGGTATGAGTTTAGAAGGACAGGAAGGGAAATAAATGACTCATCTTCTCTTACTTATTCTACATATAGGTTACAACAATAACACATACGTTAGGGTGCAATTATCTAATACAGAAAGGCTGAGCCATCACTCTTCTATATCAATAAATACTAACTGGAGGAAGAGCATTGAGAATTTTCAGGAGTTCTTTTAAAACTAAAGGGCATACTTGGCATCAGTCCAAACATATCAAACCAATTTCAAGAAGTGACGTCTAGGCTACTCTTGTGGTTTTGATGTACAGTTATGATTAGTTGCAAAAGTTGTAGATGAATGCTACAATCACCCATTTTGTCCATTATTAAATCTGCTCTTTCTACACCTCACCAAAAAGCCGATTTTATTGCACATACGTTAATAATACTTAAAAAGTATATGCAAAAATTACACATAACACTATATTGTTTAGGAAAGTATTATATCTGTACACACATATAATTCTAGTTATTATTATATGATAATATTAATAAGGAGTTCCTTCAAAACATGCTAGAGAGATGTGGGCTACTGCATGGTTTAGCCAATGCAAAAATTATGAAAGCTTTTATCTTTTCTCTGGAACTGACTTATGAATTAGATATGTATTAGAATTTCACAATTCCCACTTAACAGAAGATAACATAGATAGTAAAAGAATTTTACTTAATTGAGGTGATTTAAGCTTAGGGCTTTTTTTCCCCAAAAAATTTTTCCTCTTAATCACCCATACTTACTACTTCATAGTTGTTTGTCATTCAGGATTATGCACTTTTAAAAGACATTTGAGAAAGGTGAAAAGATTCTGACTGATTGTCATCTTAATCCTTGTTTGCTTTGTGTTGCTTAAAGATAAATTATAAGCTATTAGATAGCAAAATAATCTTAACAAGCAGCAAATACTCTCAATTCACTGCAATAAGGAAAAGATATGGCAGTGATTCACAATGGCTTGTAAGGACAAACTTATGGAACTGTAGAGTGCTCTTAGAATTCAATTTACATGATTGGCATTTCTATCAAATGCTCCACAATTCATACAGACAGAAACAGATGGGCCATCTGTTTTCAAGTTTCTCATCTCTTTATAGCTCGGACATATTTGTGATAGCCAAATGTAAATGGAAAAATGGTAATCCTCACATAAAGCTCCTCATCACTGATTGTCACTCTTTCAAGGTTAAACTTCCTTATGGGTGAAGATTCAACTTTCTAAGTGCAAATAATAGCTTCTAACCCTATATCCACTCTGTGAGTGGACTTACAAAGATCATGCAGGGCTATTTTTACATAACAGGGTTGAGAAATTCCATTGATTCCAGCTTCCAATGCAAATAGAGAAACAAGAGAGAGAATCTCTGTAACCTATTCTCTTTCCAAGTCCTCTGAACACATGATTTCACTCCATTATAATGCAGGAAAAAAGTTATTTTTTAAGGAAACAAGGTACTAAATCAAAGTGAAGTTTGTGAAGACATCATGATGGGGTAGAGGTAGAATGAAGATATTGTCTTACCAAGAAAATTATCTCTATTAGTTTTGTTGTTTCTACCCTTTAATATTTAAGAGTTCAAATGTTTTATTTCCTGGGTTATTAAAACAATATTCTATTCAAGTAGTGACACCTTATATGTTATAAATCTTCATAGCCTATAAAATAAATTTTCTCCAACAGTAAAATTTTGCCCAACATTTCTCTCTGAACTACAATATATACTTATGGAAATCATAGGGGTAGATTCTTTAAGAAGCTTTATATAATTGTTTCTGCTGTATGCAAGATTTCCTTGTAGCTGTGGAGCTCTGCTCTCTTCAAATTTCAGGTGAGTTTCTGAGAGCCTGTTTTGCTCCCACAGTAGTACAGAAAGCAAAGGTGAGTGCTCACAACACTGGTTATATGAATACCAGGCATGTTGTTTCACATGAGTTTTCTTCTTTTTGTTTTGTTGTAAAATATACACAACATCAACTTCACCATTTAACTGTTGTTAAGTTTACAATTCAGGGGCACTGAGTACATTCACATTGCTGCACAATCATCACCACTGTTTATCTCCAGAAATTTTCAGCATTCCCAATTGAAACTCTGTACACATAAAACAATAACTCCTTACTATCTTTCCTCCTAACTTCTGGTAAACCACTATTCTACTTTCTGTTTTTATGAATTTGACTATTCTAGGTATCTCACTTAATGGAATCATATAATATTTCCCATTTTGTGTGCAGCTTATTTCACTTAGCATAATGTTTTCCAGGTTCATCCATGTTGTATTATAGATCAGAATTTCTTTGCAAAATCAAAAAATATTTCATTGTATGTATATACCACATTTTGTTTATTCACTCATCTGTTGATAGACATTTGGGTAATTTCCACCTTTTTGGCAATTGTGAATAATACAGCTATGAAGATTGGTGTAAAAATATCTGTTCAAGTTCTTGCTTTCAATTATTTTGGGTGTATATCTAGTAAAATGGAATTGCTGGATCATATGACAATTCTATGTTTGCTGAGGAACTGCCATACTTTTTATCCACAGCAGCTGCACCATTTTACATTCTCAGCAACAGTGCACAAGTGTTTCAATTTCTCCACATCCTTGTCAGCACTTCTTATATTCTGTTTTCTTGGGGATTGTTTAGCTTTTCTTTAGTAATAGCCATTTTAATAGTTGTAAGGTGGTTTTGATTTGCATTTCCCTATTGATTAATGATGTTGATCATATTTTCATGCATTTGTTGGCCATTTATCTTTTTTGGAGAAAAGTGTATTCAATTCTTTGTCATTTTTTAATTTACTTTTTATTTGTTTGCTCACAATTTGTAGAAATCCTTGATATTTTGTTACTCTCTTGTCAGGTATATGATTTACAAATACTTTTTCTCATTCCATAGGTTGCCTTTTAACTCTCCTAACAAGATTCTTTGATATAAAAAAAGTTTTAATTTTGATGAAATACAACTTATCATTCTTTTTTTTTTTGTTGTTGCCTTTGTCTTGGGAGTCATAGCCAAGAAATAACCCTTAAATCCGGTTATAACCATTTTGTCCCATGTTTTATTCTGTGGCTTTCATAGATTTTACTCATATGTTTAGATTTTTCATTCATTTTGAGTCAATCTCTGTATATGATGTGTGTATAAGGTATAAGATAAAGGGTTCAACTTCATTTTTTTGCATGTAGATAGCCATTTTTCCCCGGAACCATCTGTTGAAAGTACTGCCTTTTCCTCATTGAAAACTTTTGGCACTTTTATCAAAAATCATTTGACCATATACATGAGGACTTATTTTCATGCTGTCTGTTCTAGTCCATGGGTGTATATATCTGGCACACCAGTACTGCACTGTTTGGATTACTGTACCTTTGTAATATGTTTTTAAATTAGGAAGTATGAGTCTCCCAACTTTGTTTTTCACAAGATTGTTTTGGCTATTCAGCACCCCTTTCAGAGTCCATATGAATTTTAGTATTATTTTTCTACTCCTGAATATACATCATTGGGATTTTGGTAGAAATCATATTGAAAGTGTAGATTACTTTGGGTAGTGCTAACATCTTCATAATATTAAATCTTCCAGTACATGAAAAGGAAATGTCCTTCCCTCTTCCTTGCTTTTGAGATCGTCTGAGATGGCAGCTTTCTAATTGAGCTGCATTCATGTAATTCAGAAGCTAAACATGTTAATTGTTTAGGGTTTTTTCTGTGTTATGTTATGAAGATAGATTATAAAATTAAAAGTGGCTGTACATACTGGGTGCATACCTTCATAATAGCACTGTACACATTTCTGTTACAGAAAAACTACTAAGCTAATGTTTAGATAAAATATTTTCTCTCTTTTTAAGGTCATAAATTTATAATTATATAAATACATATTCATATATACATTATATATATGTGAGTTTAAGAACATTTAGAATTTTTTTTGTGAAAAGCAGACAATCCCACAAGGTCACTTCATTAAGTGCACACATCTATAAATGAAATACATTTTCAAAAACATGGTTTATATATTCTTAGACCCAAATTCTTAGGCACACTTCCTAAAGCAAGACATTCATGGAGAATGATTCCTTCTAATTATCAATTAGCAGCCACCCATTAGGAATTCTTCTTTCTGCGTTTTTTTCAAAAATGACCTAAAATGGAGCAATACTGAGTTCAATGAGGAGCAAGTTTAAATCAGATCACTGCCCATCATATTACTCCTTTTCAGAAACCTGAACAGCAATGCATGACTGTTACACCGATACAACTACATATCATCATGTGGCTGACTGCTTGCTACATAAACTGTAGAATTAGATGGTATCCTGAGTGGCGAGAAGAGCACTATGATGCTGGTGAAGAGAAACCACAATTTACCAGTACAACAGCGTTCTATACAAATTCTACAAGACAACTTCTGGTCCTTAAAGAAGTGAGTGCAGAGATAATCCATTTCAGGTCTATAAAAACCTCAGGACAATGAATTGTCACTACCAGTTTCTTCAATGCAATTAAATATATTGCAGTCAAATACCATTTTGACAATAAAACTAGACAGCTTTCACAAGGAAAAGCTTTTCCAGGCAGCAGAGTGTATTTTAATCAAATTCTACCCTAAAAGTTTGTATACTACAGAGAAAATTCCAACATAAAATGTAAAAGGGGCCTCTGTTTAAAAAATTTACTGTTTGGTATTCCTTAAGTGACTATGAACTCCCCTTTTCATAGGAGATACGTCTCAGACAAGATTGATGAAATGTGGCAGAGCGGCATCAAGGCTTTGGGACCATTAATTTAAAATGCCTTTCCTTTTCATTCTCTGGTGTAAATTGCTGAGCAATCATCATTTTTCTTTACCTTTTGCTTTTGGTGATATAGTTTGTGTCATGCCAGGATCAGAGTTTTCTGACATTAATCATGAGCCACTGAGTTCTCCTTTTTTACCTCATGCTCACGAGGGCAAATTCTGTGAAGAGATATGGAAAAACTCAATCTCATGAGCTCTTCTTGAGGAATTTCATTTCAGCTAGGTACTTTACAAATCAATGCTTGAATTTTTTCTTTTCAATTTAAAAGCTATTAAGAGGTCATTGCTGTATATAGGGATATAAAAACTTCAAAAATAGTCATGAAGAAAAAAAAATACTAAAGATGTTTCCCTTGTGGATACCTCAAATTCAAGTGCAGGACAGTAATCAATCTTCATTTAGCATCTAAACATTCATAAATCACACAACCTATGAGGCTTAATTGGAGAACACCAGCAAACAACCACGTTGAAGATTAGTGAATGATGGTTCCACCCAAAGAAAAAGTATGACATCTTTAAAATAAGAAGACACTAAAAATTCTAACAGTAATTTAAAAATATATGGATAATATATTTATACAATACACAACATACTTACTGTTTATTTAGAAAACTTTCCTTTAAACTGCAATAGACGTGTTCAATTTCATGTTAAAAGCTTTTTGGAATAGAATTGGGTGTTTTTTCATTATTTTATTATGCCTAAGAGCACTTGTGGTAGAATCAGGGGTTTTGATTCACATTCAGTTCTTTAATGTGTAAACTATATTTCATACACTAAAACTCTCTGAAGTTCCTACCCTTGCAGAGGTTTTCATCCTGAATAAATCTTAATTATCCAAGGTTATTTGTCAATGACAAAATCATTGGTGGATACAGAAGGAAAAAGTATCAAACTTTTTGTTTTGTTTCTGTTTAAACAGAAAACTGACTGCCAGTTGAATATTTTCTTTTCTTCATTAAATATTTGTTCCAAAAAAACAGCTACACCATGTCTGATGGAGATGGAAAATCTACTCGGGCACACTAATTATACCATGTAAGTAATTTTTCAACAAAACACATTTCACAAAGCTCATGGAATTCAGTACTATATTTCAGAAAGGAAAAGAGTATCTTGACGTCATGGAAATAAGCAGAAGAAACTATTAACTTAAAAAAAACACAAAGATAATATGTCGAATAAATGGATCTCTAAGAGAGTTAACAATACTCTATGTATATTTTTAACTTAGCCCTCACCTAAGACAGTACTTTGCCTCATTTCTTATCCCTCCTTACTTCTACATTTCTCCTTTGTACCTTCTCTTATTCCTCCCTCTCATGCCCGAGTATCTCAGATAACGTTCTCTCCTAGAAGCCTTCTGTGAGCACCAGCCCTACTCCCGCACACACACATTTTCCTTTCCGGGCCAGATAACACCACTGGTGCTCCACATTATTTTTGGTATAGCTCAAGTCAAGCTACATTATAGTTCTGTGTTACCACTTCTCCATCTGCCAATCAGTAGACTGTGAGCATTTTGATGACAGGGTGGGGTCTTGTTTCTGGTGCTATCTTTCAGAACCTAGCATAGATCATAGCCCATCATCTTCACCTAATTATTTTTAAAATATATTTTGAAATATATTTTTAAAATAATTGAATAAACAACTGTAAGAATGAATGTATAACAAAATTTATGTAATAATTTGTATAATAGACACATTTGATTTTTAAAAAGGGAAGCAGTCTTTGTTAAAAAACATTTTAATGACTTTTTTGTCTTCTTCAGGGTAAATTATTAAAGGTCAAAATTTTCATTAGAGTGCACAGCACAAGCTAATTTTTGCATACAAGGAGTTGTCAAGAATATTTGTGCCAAACTTAGAAGGAAAATTTCACAGAGGCTCAGAAGATAGCAATAAACTGGGGCACAGAAGGAGCATGACCTGTAAGAGGTTTCCCCTGGCATGGGATGGATAAATTTTTCAGTGGTAGCTAATATGCCATTTTAAGCTGCTGTCCATAGTGTACAGTGCTGTAAACCACTCCATTGTTCCAAATAGTTAATATTTTGACTATACACAACTATCATGAATTTGTATCAATAGAGGTGGGAGGAGGTGAGAGCAGCTATCAGTATGCAAACATGTTATAAATCTATGAGGGAACACTTGCAGATGAGATTCAGTGTGGGGATGGAGAAATTGGCAGAAACCAGGTATCAGAGGAAGAGCTGAGAAGGAGAAATGACAGCTCTCAGATATTCTCAAGAAAGTAGAATAGAGGTTCCAGCCATATTATTTAAATATTGAAATAAAAATAAGAGTTTCCAGGAGGCTAAAAGGTTTCAGGACAGTAAGAATGCAGTTATGTATATTAAAAACACATAAACATTTATAGTCTAAGAAAGTTTTAATGTCTTGGATCTAGTTAATAACCAGCAAAACATTCCCTCAAACAATCTGAACCCACAAATTTACTTAACTAATAGTTAAGCTTATGTGTAAAATGTAGTAACAAGGTAATATAACACACTTGAATAGTCCTCTTCACAAAGTTCACCTGTAAGGGTAAACTTGCCATAAACAGACAATACATAAGAAATGTGTACTATATAACAAGAAAGATCCATGAATCTTACCGAATTGAAGGAGAACACTTCAGAGAGGATGATCTTGGTGTACAAATGAAAAGTCAAAAGTCAGACAATCTCTAGAATGAGAGAGCTTACAAAGCAGCCAACAAAGCTGAATGCATCAGGCAGGTGAATGATACTCACTACCAAAGATAATGAACTCTTTTCAATCACAGGTGAAACCTTGAAAGAATACTATATCTCTATACAGGAACAAAGACTCCACTTTCAGAGATTTAGTTGGAATTATAATTCCTTAGTGGGAAGACAATATGAAAGAAAGAAAATGTCCACCTCTCCAGTTTTTAGATTAATGAAAATTGAAATGAGTGCTGTAGAATTCCTCCCAACATTATCATTAGTCTGTATTTGTCTTGAGCAAGTGAAGGGTAATGAATAATGTAAGCATCCTACGTCATGAGAATCAGTATCTAAAATGCAAAAAGTTACTCTTCGATGTGACATTAAATCTGAAAGTCTCCAGAAGTAGATTAAAGGCCAAACTGTGTGACACTTCCTTCACTTCAAAGTCAGAAATATTATAATCACACATATGGTGAGCCACAAGGTGGCCAGCCATTTTAAGAGTACTATACATAGTTAATAGTGACTAGAGACAACAGCATAAGGCAAATGCCAAGACACCAGCCAGATTTCATGGTGATATCTATGGATGGCTCTGTGTGACTCAGCCCAAGCTATTATTACTTGCCACACGTCAAAATTAGTTACATAAATAAAATAAGATATATGAAAAGATTTTGGTTCTAAAATATGTAACATAAGCATTGGAATTATTGTTGAATTGTGGATTTGTCTTATGCATGAGGAGTCTCCATTTTTACAAATAATTTTCAAGGTAATGAACTTCTTGGATATATTTTATGTGTTTGTATTCATTGAATTTATAAAATAAAATTTTCATATGAAAGAAATAAAAACATACAAAGAAATTACTGTCATTATCTTTTGAATTTCTAAGGAAAATTCTAGTGGGTTCCAATTGTTTAGCTCATGTTTTCCATGATAAGTATTCACAGAAATGAATACTTTGTATTGAACACTTACTTTTGTCGCTCAGAAATCTAGAAAGCAATCACCTGATTTCAGATTCACTGCTGTGAGATACAATCTGCCATTAACAAAATATGGTCTTCTGTTTTTCTATTTCATATTGAGCAAATCTATAACTACAGATATCACAGTACTCTGTGTGTATATACACATTTATGTTTGTGTACACACACATATGCACACACATTTACTTATGTATTTATATAAATCAAGAGACTAGCTAAGTATTTTAGAAGTAAATGATCAATTATCATCTCCTTTTATGTTTATTTTTGCTATTAAATATTTTTTTAAGACTAAGAAGAAAGTTAATGGACGCAGAGAAAGAAGAACAATTAAATAACTCAATAAAACAACAGTTTAGAGTTGAATTTAATCATACATATTAAGAAAAATTTCAGTTCAAAATAATACTTTTTTTTCTCAAAATCTCATCCACCTAAAGGTCAAATTCCTCAATTGCGAGAATAATATAAAATATTTGAAAACTTTAGTTACAATTTTCTTTCATAATTAATGCAAGAATACCAGAAAATATTTTTATCTACTTATTATAGACCTTGAATATGTATTTGCTTAATTCATGCGTTTGATAACCTCTGCATGAAAGAAATACACACACACACACAGATTACTTTTCAGGTAATATTTATACAATGATACTCTATCAGTGTATAACTGTGCTTGAGGTTACCAACATGAATTCACTTTAGCCTCTTTATTCTGCCTTGAAGTAAGTATGCACTGATGCTAGAAGTATTGTTCAAATAGAAAATCATAATGTGATAGTTGTCAATCTAAGGTTTCTTATGTATCAAATTAGAAAGAAAGCAAGGTTTAAGACATCTCAATAAACACAAGCTGTGAGTATGTTCTCTTATTATACCATTCTGGAAAAACTCTAAGATGGGGGGAACATAAAGCGCCGAAGGGGCCAGAAGTTTCTACTTTAAATGGGCTTCCTTTCATACTCAGAAAATATTAATGCTGAGTCACAAAATGAGGAATGGTAGAGTGACGTGTTCAAAGTCTAATCATTGAGATTTTATTCATTTGCAATTCAAAGTGTATCAAAAATTTTTTTTCATCAATAAGAGACAGATTGTCAGAACTCCTATTTTTAGGCAGTATTCATCTATAAGAAGAAAATAAGTTGCTCTAATTAATGCAGCATGAATAAGTCAAGGTACAGTTTGCTCTATCTGAAATTGAAGCTTCATGCTACAAGAAAAGCATATGCAACAAAAGTAAAATAGAGTTGTTAGCATTTATACAGAATTTTAGAAAAGCACAGAATGGCATGGTGTCTTACCAATATGATTTTCACAGTATGAGATAACATTTTATATTAACACGTTCATAATTAATTCCAGAAGGAAATATACTATATTTAATTTTTTTCTGTTTTCCTTGGTCCATCATATTAAAAAACTATATCCAAGTTAGAAGTAGTACAGTTGAGGGCAATTTTCTCTGTTTTCAGACTAATTTAGCTTAGAAAATTAAAAGTTTAGATGGCAGAAATTTCTCTAACACATAAGATATCATTTTCTTCCTTTCTTCCTTTCTTCCTTTCTTTTCTTCCTTTTTCTTCCTTTTTCTTCCTTTTTCTTCCTTTTTCTTCCTTTTTCTTCCTTTTTCTTCCTTTTTCTTCCTTTTTCTTCCTTTTTCTTCCTTTTTCTTCCTTTTTCTTCCTTTTTCTTCCTTTTTCTTCCTTTCTTCCTTTCTTCCTTTCTTCCTTTCTTCCTTTCTTCCTTCCTTCCTTCCTTCCTTCCTTCCTTCCTTCCTTCCTTCCTTCCTTCCTTTCTTTCTTTCTTTTTTGAGATGGAGTCTCACTCTGTCACCAGACTGGAGTGCAATGGCACAATCTTGGCTCACTGCAAGGTCTGCCTCCCAGGTTCACACCATTCTCCTGCCTCAGCCTCCTGAGTAGCTGCGACTACAGGCGCCCGCCACTACACTCGGCTAATTTTTTGTATTTTCAGTAGAGACGGGGTTTCATCGTGTTAGCCAGGATGGTCTTGATCTCCTGACCTTGTGCTGGGATTACAGGTGTGAGCCACCACATCCAGCCAATTTTCTTTATTTTTAAATATAAAACTAAAATTTTGAAATATGGAAATAGAGAGTGCCATGAACATTATCATTGCTATGTTATTAATTTTAGTGTTATGAGCAAGGTGCTAATAGCAAAGCCAATGACATAAACCAAGTTTTTGAAATGTTCTTTTATTTATGTATGTGTGCAATTAACAATGATATAATTTGGTTGATGTAAAAGACACTTAGGACACTTAGATTGATTCCATATCTTGGCAATTGTTAATAGAGGTGCAATAAACATAAGGATGCATGCATCCCTTTGATACACTGATTTTCTTTCCTTTGGACAAATACTTAATAGTGGGATTGCTGGATCATACGGTAGTTCCATTTTTAGTTTTTTGACAAACTTTCATACTGTTTTCCATAATGACTGTACTAATTTACATTCTCACCAACAGGAAATAGGAATTCTCTCTTCTCCACATCCTCACCAGCATTTGTTATTTTTTGTCTTTTTGATAATAGCCATTCTTACTGGAGTAAGAGGATAGCTCGTTGTGGTTTTTATTTGCATTTTCCTGATGATGTGTGATGTTGCTCATCTTTTAATCTACCTGTTTGCCATGTGTATGTCTTCTTTTGAGAAATGTCTATTCAGATCCTTTGCCTACTTTTAAATTAATTTTTTTTTTGACTTTGAGTTGAATTCGTTGTATATTCTGGATATTAGTCCCTTTTTGTATGAATAGTTTGCAAATATTTTCTCTCATTCAGCAGATTGTCTTTTCACTCTGTTGATTGTTTCCTTCGCTGCGCAGAAGGCCTTTTAGTTTAGTTTAACTCATTTGTCTATTTTTGTTTATGCTGTCTGTATTTCTCAGGTCTTAGCCACAAAATCTTGACTTAAACCAATGTCCTGGACTGTTTCCCTAGTATTTTAACTAAATGAGTCTGAATTCAATTTTAAGTGTTAATAGTTTAATACCCAAAAATAGGCTTTTTAGTAAAGATTTGGGTAGAATGTAAAATGATGAAAAGGAAAAAATTTAAAAGCTATAAATCATAATCAGTTGGGACTTGGATTACAGAAAAGTTAAGAATATGAGATTGAAATATACACCAGGTTTCTAAGACAAAGGCTTGCTTTTCCAGCTAGATAGAATTCTTAATATTCTTCACATTTGTTCTATACATTTGAGGGCTTCTGGATAATATTCAGTTCCAAAAAGACCTTAAAGCCTCTCATGCAGATAAAATAATACTTTTCTTAAGGAGAAATTTTAGCTACTCTTTATAGTGAAAAGCAACATGCTTGTTTATATGGAATATCCTTTAAAAACTCATTTTTTTTTTCTATTAAGGACTAAGAAATATGGGGCTCCTCATGGAAAATATATTGCATCAGGTTGCTATATAAACTCATTACCACATAGTTATTTTAAAAAGAAAAAAAACTTTTTTTTCTTTCTTTTTTCTTTTTTAATAGTGACAAGGTCTCACTATGTTGCCCATGTTGGTTTCGAACTCCTGAGCTCAAGAGATCCTCCCGCCTCAGCCACCCAAAAAGCTAGGATTATAAGCATGAGCCACTACTGTCCAAAAATCTCCTTTCTAAGATGTATTCAAAATGACTTTGTTCTCTAATCTTCTCTCACTATACTTAATAATTCCTGTCAGACTCACATAATTCTTATCGCGGGGAAGTGTCTTCTAAAATATGCTCATTTTTCAAATTGTAAAGCCAAATAGTGAAAATAAGTGAATTACCCACTGTTAAGAATTTAAAATTCACCTTTTGCCCATTACCTTTTCTTAAGAGCAAAGCTGAAATATTATCAGTGAAGAAAATAATTTTCTTAGGAAAGAAAACTAAAGATACCTTACTTAACAGGTGACCCCAAAACCACACATTTTAAATGTTGCTCTTATTTTACTTGGACATTTTAGGAGTACAATATGATTGATATTTTTGCAAGGCAGCAGGTGCATTAAATATCTGCTCATGCCAACAGGTGGGGAAAAAAAACAAAACATGTTTTAGAAAGAGTTTCTCTTATAGCATGCTAATTGACATCTTTGGGAGATAAAAGGTAACATTTAACTTTTAAGAGAAGTAATACTCATCCCTCAAAGTTAGCTTAAAGGATTCTATTCATTAAAACAACGAGCAATATGAATACAATCTCTTGCTGATATGTTTCAAGCCTTATTTTTGGCTGACCCTCAATTATTTTAAGAGTAACAGTAAACAGAAGAAGGAATGATAACTCGAAACAATTAACATTCCTATTTTGGCTAAAATGGCTAGAGTGAGACAGCCAAATTAGTTTTCTCTGATTCTCACTTTGGAAAAACAACAATCTTTATCCACTTTAACAATGCAGTTAAATTAAAAAAAAAAAATTGAAAAGTTAAACAATTGTATCCAAGAATTTCAAACTTTTCTGAAAATATCTATTTTTCCTTATAAGTATTTAAATCATAAGTATTTTATCAAACTTTCAAATGATAGTATGGAAAATATTGAAAGAGGGGCATATATTTTAATATAGCAATTTCATTTCAACAAATGTAGTCTATGGAAATAATCAGAGTTTTACTCAAATAGGTGCACAAAAATATCCACAGAGGTGACATGCATAATACAGAACAACTGGAAGAAAATAAAATGATCAACAGTAAAACATTAGTGATTAAAAATATTTTTTATCTGTATAATATAATGCAATCATTAAAAATTATGTGTAGTATTAAACATATATTTATATTATGAAGGAATGGAAATCCTTCTTATTTTCTCTGGGGAAGGTAGACAACTTTTTTGTTTTCAGAGACTAGGTCCTCTTTGTCTTGAGTGAGTATAAAGAAGACTCTTAAGATTCTATGATCCAGAACTTATCTAATAATCACATTCATGCAAACAGATAACCAAGCTCTATTATCCAATATTCACTCAGTATTTACTTATTAGGCATTGCCTCTTTGCTAAAATTATCTAAACAATGAAGATACAAGGATGTACAAAATAAACAACCTCAATTCTAATATCACAAGATCAGAGGTTGAGGGAACGTGATATAAAATCAAGACAGACAATAGATACATAAATAAAAACCTCAAAGCAATTTTAAATAATGTGTTCTATTTTTTAAATGGGGTCAAACAAAATGATAGGTGTTAATTTGAGGTTTATTTAGAGAGGGTAGTGAAGGAAGATCTATCTGAGAAAGTGACATTAGAGCTGGGGACTGGTAAAAGTCAGGGAAATGGACATCCTAGATTATGTTAATACAGCTTAAGATCTCTGAACAAGGAATGAGTTTGACATTTTCCAGAGCAAATCAGAAAGAAGGAATGTATGATTGTATCTGATTGAGCAAATTAGAGAATGAAAGTTCATAAATTTGGAGTGGAATACTGGAATCGAATCACATAGGGCCTTTAGGTCTCCATAAGGTTCAAGGGAACAACAAACATAAAGGAAAGAAAAAATTAGGAGACACTGAGTCTAGATGACCAGACAAATGATTCAATCGTAACACCAGATAAGAGTTGGTCTATGGTGGTAGGAAGTGCTTGGACTTCCTACACCAATGCAGGTATTTTTATATAATAGGTTAACAGGATTCTTCCCATTGCCTGTACCCAGAAGTAAAACTTGCAAACCAATCAGGTACCATGTGATCAGTATTCTTACTGTAGTTGCCACTCTTCTATGTATCCATTCATTGTGTGAGATGGACTCGGCCCAACAAAAATCAAGGAAAACTGTGAGTGCTTTTATTCTTTAGAAACCCAACTTTTTTGCCTAAGCTGGGAAAGACAAACAGATCAAAATATCAAAGGCATCTATGGGAATTATAGATTATAGTGTCTTTTGTTTGGAGTTCCCTGCTCTAGTACTTTCCAAGTTTTCTGGCATGAACTGTTTTATTTTGATCATTAAGAATAAAAACTGTTAAAAATCAATCAATAAAAGGAAGGTCTTTCCCCTTCTATAACCTGCATTAATATTAGATTTATAAAAACCTGATTACATCATTATAATCAGCTACATCAAAGTACTAAAACATAAAAAGATATTTAACAGATAAGACAAAATTATCACAAATCAAATTTGCACATAAAAATGATTTTGTTATGAATCACATAATTGTAGTATGAATTTCCTACTTATCCACCTTGGTCCCATGCATGGCTATTAATAAATTGCTTTCATTTTAAAAATAAAAATGCACACAGTCATAAGTTTGAGGACCTGTCAGTATTCTATTTCTCTAAAAATTTCAGACAGATGCAAAGAACAAGGAGAATGATGCGCATTAATAATACTAATGACAATAATTCTTGCAATGTGAATATGGCACAAGCCCAGTCAAATCATACTGATACGTAGAGCTCAGTCAACAAAGCCAATAGGACTTTACAAGACCCATCAATCTGAGAAGTGAGCTTTACCAAGTCTGCCAAAGAACAGCCGCATTCTCTCCCATGGAATCAGGGACTCCTCCAAATGACATTTCAGTGCTTGAAATGCCATTGCTTTATAGCTAAATGAATATTCTCTTAAGCATGTCCTTTCCAATGTATGAATTTCCAGGAATGAGATACCACCCACTACCAGCTGGATACAGATATAAATAAAGAGAAATTCACCCTTGGATATGAAATCAATTTTTTTAGTGTTTATATATTTTAAACTTGGAGTTTCATCATTTATTGAAAAAAAAAAAAAACCTTATCCTTTTAGAAGTTATTCAGAAATATGTTAAAGAATGCAGGAGCTGCCTACATTTGCATTAATGGGTTTTGTTTTGTTTTAAAGTTTGAGTTCAGTACATTTGGTGAGTGTCTGATGGTCATTTTGCTCATCTCCATAAACCAATCTCCTGTGTCTGTGTATATATAGTTTATAGAAATCTATATTTTTCCCAGAAATCTTTTGTAATACAGATGTTGAACTTCTTGAATGTAAAAGTAATTTTTGCAACAGAAAGTTACGTACATGTTAAAACTTTCAAGGTTTTTTTGGAGATATTATCAAAAAAAAGATATTATTGCTCTCACTGCAGAATCAATGACAGAAAATAATAGACATTACATATGCACGTGTGTGTGTGTGTGTGTGTGTGTGTACACAAAACATATTTTCCTTTGAAGAAGGAACGTAAAGGTAACAGGTACAATTCAAATTCAGTTTCTACTCCAAATCATATTTAGCATAATTATTGACCAATGGTTCTATATTAATACAAAATGTTGAAGCAAGGTCCACAAGTGCATACCTATCAAATTTTCTTTAATTTTTTATTTGGAAATGTTTTCAAGGAGATAGAGAAAGCATTAAATGCGGAATAGCAGTGACTAAGCACTAGCATAGAAAAGAAGCATCATCCTTCCGATGTATAGTCCCAGACAATTCAGACCCACTGAGGTTTTCTGCTATGCTAGAGTCCTCCAAATATTTCTTATTCGGAGAAATTGCACAAATTCCTGCAAAGTAGCAAAAATCAACTGGATGATTGGATGGGTGGCATTTAAAAGAACACCCATTGGATGGGTGGCATTTAAAAGAACACTGTTAATCTCATAAAACAACTCTGTCCTAATTGCTTAGTAATATTTTCAGAGGTATGTTATGTAACAGTAACTAGAGTAAAAGCAGAGCCACACACACACAAAAAAATAGCTCACTTCTCTTTCTTCTTGAGGCTTTTAAGTTCCAATGGAAATTTTCCATATATCTGAGAAGCATTAGCAATTCAAAAAGTATATATGGAGTATTTACTGTATGCGTAAGACATATCTAGCACTTGCCTCTCATTTTACAGCTTAAAATATGATTTTATATACATAATCTAATTTGATCCTTATATCAAATGTAAGAATTCAAATATGGCTAGCAATTTCTTAAAATCTGCAAACGCATAAAGAGAAAAAACGTATTTTCTATATGTATATAATATGATTCTCTTACTTCTTTGACTGAACTTCTGTTTGTGTATGAAGACTTACAAAATAGCACAGAGGCTTAAAAATAGAAGAAAATGAGCATTAAATCTTATATGTTCTACTGAGGTACAGTCTACATCAGCCATTGGGAGGAAATAAATAATATGTCTGTTTTCATGAATTCAAAATTTATGTGACTGTTATCTCTCAAGGCAAGAATGAGATAGTAAATAATTAGAAAATATGCTAAACCTCTAACTTAAAACAGACTCTAGTTAGCTATCTTATCGAATCATCTATTTTTTGAAATGCCTTATTTAGAACTACTTAATGACAGAGACAGTTTAGTTACATAAACAGACAATCTAATTAAATTAATTACAATGCAATTAAACTGATAAACAATTTAGACAGATAAATAGATAAAAATTAAACAAACAACATGGAAATATTTCTACTGCTGCAGATACAATGTAAATCTTTTTGTTGGAGAAAAAATATCCCTATTCACTTATGACATGATTGTCAAAGTAGAAAATCCTAAGGTACCTATCAGAGATTTACCAGGACTAACAGGAGAGTTTAGCAAGGTTGCAGGATAAATGATTAATATACAAAACTAAACTGCATGTCTATATAAGTCATGCATTGTTTAATAACAAGGATACATTCTGAGAAATGCATCGTTAGGCAAACCTGCGTGAACATGATAGTGTGTACGTGATAGTGTGTACTGACACAAATCTAGATGACATAACCTACTACACTCCACATGATATAGCCTACTGCTCCTAGGCTACAAACCTGTACAGCATGTTACTGTACTGAATACTGTAGGCAATTGTAGCATAATGGTAAATATTTCTGTACCTAAACATAAGGAACAGTAAAAATACCACATTATAATCTCACAGGACCATTTTCATATATGTGGTTGATGAAAACATCTTTATGTAGCACATGACTATATTAGAAACAACAATCAGAAAGTAAATTTTAAAGCACCATTTATAATAGTATCAAATATATAAGGTATTTTTAGATAAATTGGTCAATAAAGCTGTAATTTCCATATAATAAAAACTATAAAACCATGCTAAAGGAAATAAAAAACCTAAGTAAATGGAAGATATGCCACGTTCATGGATTAGAAAAGTTACTAATGTTATGTTGGTTCTTTGACAAATTTTCAAGCCAATTCTAGAATGTAAATGAAATAGCAAAAAACTGGAATAATGGTTCTCAACCAGAGGACAGCTTTGTTTCCCAAGGGATTTTTGGCATTGTCTGGAGATATTTTTGGTGATCACAATTGGGAAAGATGCTATTAGTATCTAGTGAGTAGAGGCCAGGGATGCTGCTAAACATTTTAAAGTGTCCCAGGCAACCCTCCCACAGCAAAGAATTATCAAGTGAAAATGGTCAATTGTCCTGAGGGTTGAGAAACCTTGGATAGAATCGCCAAAACAATTTTGAAAAAGAACAAGATTGGATGACTTACATTACATGATCATATTACCTGATTTCTGGTATTAGTGTAAAAGCAGTTGTAAAGATTAATAGAACAGAATGGAACAATCCAAAAATAAATCCAAATATGTATGACATTAATTTTCAAAAACACACCAAAGCTTTCTCAACTCATACTTCACATAATATACAAAAGTAATCACATACAAAATTAATTTTAAAAAATAATTCGAAATGGTCAGATATCAAAATGTAAAATCTAAATCTAAAACTCTAGAGAAGTTAAGAGAAAACTTCTGTGATCGCAGACTAGAAAAATATTTCCTAAACAGGACTCAAAAAGCACAAACCTAAAATATAAATTAGTAAATAGGCCTTCATCAGCATTAGAAATAGCAACAACAACAACAAAAAACACCTCTCCTTTTTGTAAAGATAATGTCACTTCTGTGGTTCCTAGTGGTCCTAGTTAACCAGCTTCCCTGGGGTGACTTCTCTTCTTCCATCCATTACACATGAAAGATGAGTCTTAGACATCATCTAATGCTCAAGAGGTCTATTTAGGGAGGGCTCTTATCAGATGGATAGCAGGAGCAGGCTGGTGGCATGGGCCAGGTACAGGCAGGGGGTCAGTCAGGGAGGATCTCTGTTTGGAGGCTATTCCCAGAGTTTGGGGGATTCTTCTCTTCTTATATTGGCATTCAGTCTAGGTCAGTTACCAGGTATTTCTTCCATAAAGGGACTTTAAGCTATTCTTTTAAGAGTAAGCTTTGTTTTAAGGTTCATGGCCTTGGAGGTTGAGGCTGTGGTGGCCCATGATTGTGCCACTGCACTCCAGCCTGGACAACAGAGACCCCATCTCAAAAAAAAAAAAAAAAAAAAAGGACGGGAGGCTAGTACATGAAGGTTGTTTCTGTGCAGAGGTAGACTTGTCTCTAGGACAACTAGGGTTTTTTAGGACTCGTTATCACAGAGATAACGGCATGTTTGCTATGAGAGTCTTAAAGTCCCACCCTGGTGGGGTCTCTGGGAAGTCCCCAGCTCTGGTTATTATGGAGATCTGGAAAGTCTCCTGGGCTCTTTTACCATCTACCATTAAGCAGCAGATAGTATTGTCCGTGTAAGACACTTAATTAGATATTTTGTCTATCACTAATTTTATAACCATGGAATATCACTTATAGCACACTACAGATATTCTTAAGAAAATTAAAAAACAATTTACAAAGAGATAAAATGTGTGAAAACACATGGTTGTCCCTCAGTATCCTTTAGAATTGGTTCCAGGATCCCTGCGGATACCAAAATCCACAGATGCTTACATTGCTTATGTGAAATGGCACAGTATAGATTGGGTACTCCTTATCTGAAATGCTTGGGACCAGAATTGTTTGGAATTTTAGATTTATTTTGGATTTTTGAATATTTTCATATACAAATGAAATTTACTGGGGGTGGAACCCAAGTCTAAACACAAAATTCTTTTATTATTTTTTTCTTTTATATATATACTTTAAGTTCTGGGATACATGTGCAAAACATGCAGGTTTGTTACTTAGGTATACATGTGCCATGGCAGTTTGCTGCGCCCATCAACCTGTCATCTACATTAGGTATGTCTCCTAATGCTATCCCTCCCTTCCCCTAGCTCCTGACAGGCCCTGGTGTTTGATGTTCCCTTCCCTGTTTCCATGTGTTCTCATTGTTCAACTCCCACTTACGAGTGAGAACATGCAATGTTTGGTTTTCTGCTCCTGTGTTAGTCGGCTGAGAATCATGGTTTGTAGCTTCATCCATGTCCCTGCAAAAGATATGAATTCATCCTTTTTAATGGCTGTAGGGTATTCCATGCTGTATATATGCCACATAGTCTCTATTCAGTCTATCACTGATGATCATTTGGGTTGGTTCCAAGTCTTTGCTCTTGCGAACAGTGCTGCAGTAAACAAACGTGTGCATGTATCTTTATTGTAGAATGATTTATAATCCTTTGGGTATATACCTAGTAATGGGATTGCTGGGTCAAATGGTATTTCTGGTTCTAGATCCTTGAGGAATTGCCACACTGTCTTCCACAATGGTTTAACTAATTTACACTCCCACCAAAAGTGTAAAAGCATTCCTATTTCTCCATATCCTCTCCAGCATCTGTTGTTTCCTGAATTTTTAATGACCACCCTTCTAACTGGCATGAGATGGTATCTCATTGTGGTTTTGGTTTGCATTTCTCTAATGACAAGTGATGATGAGCTTTTTTTCATATGTTTGTTGGCCACATAAACATCTTCTTTTGCGAAGGGTCTGTTCATATCCTTTGCCCACTCTTTGACACCCTCCCAAGACTAAACCAGGAAGAATCAAATCCCTGAATAGACCAATAGCAAGTTCTGAAATTGAGGCAGTAATTAATAGCCTACCAATCAAAAAAAAAAAAAAAAGCCCAGGACTAGATGGATTCACAGCTGAATTCTATCAGATGTACAAAGAAGAAATTGTACAATTCCTTCTGAAACTATTTCAAACAATAGAAAAAGAGGGACTCCTCCCTAACTCATTTTATGAGGCCAGCATCATCCTGATACCAAAACCTGGCAGAGACACAACCAAGAAAAGAAAATTTCAGCCCAATATTCCTGATGAACATCGATGTGATAAACCTCAATAAAATACTGGCAAACAGAATCCATCAGCACTTCAAAAAGCTTATCCACCATGATCAAGTTGGCTTAATCCCTGGGATGCAAGGCTGGTTCAATATACACAAATCAATAAACGTAGTCCATCACATAAACAGAACCAATGACAAAAACCACATAATTATCTCAATAGATGCAGAAAAGGCCTTTGATAAAATTCAACACCCCTTCA
Organism: Rhinopithecus roxellana; assembly: GCF_007565055.1. Taxonomy (NCBI): domain Eukaryota; kingdom Metazoa; phylum Chordata; class Mammalia; order Primates; family Cercopithecidae; genus Rhinopithecus; species Rhinopithecus roxellana. Next base: position 118,600,101 of record NC_044554.1, on the reverse strand, counting down.
TGTTAAAAACTCTCAATAAACTAGGTATTGACAGAATGTATCTCAAAATAATAGGAGCTATTTATGACAAACCAACAGCCAATATCATACTGAATGGGCAAAAGATGGACATTCCCTTTGAAAACCAGCACAGGACAGGGATGCCCTCTTTCACCACTCCTATTCAACATAGCATTGGAAGTTCTGGCCAGGGAAATAAGGCAAGAGAAATAAATAAAGTGTATTCAAATAGTAAGAAAGGAAGTCAAATAGTCTCTGTTAGCAGATGACATGATTGTATATTTAGAAAACTGCGTCATCTCAGCCCAAAGTCTCCTTAAGTGGATGATTAACTTCAACAAAGTCTCAGGATACAAAATAAATGTGCAAAAATCACAAGCATTCCTATACACCAATAATAGACAGAGAGCCAAATCGTGAGTGAACTCCCATTCACAATTGCTACAAAGAGAATAAAAAACCTAGGAATACAACGTACAAGGGATGTGAAGGATCTCTTCAAGGAGAACTATAAACCACTGCTCAAGGAAATAAAAGATGACACAAACAAATGGAAAAATATTTCATGCTCATGGATAGGAAAATCAATATCGTGAAAATGGCCATACTGCCCAAATTTATAGATTTAACGCTACTTCCATCAAGCTACCATTGACTTTCTTCCCAGAATTAGAAAAAAACTACTTTAAATTTTGTATGGAGACAAAAAAGAGGCTGTACATAGCCAAGACAATCCTCAGCAAAAAGAACAAAGCTGGAGGAATCATGCTACCCGACTTCAAAGTATACTACAAGGCTACAGTAAACAAAACAGCATGGTACTGGTACCAAAACAGATATATAGACCAATGGAACAAGAACAGAGTCCTGAGAAATAATGCCACACATCTACAACCAACTGATCTTTGACAAATCTGACAAAAACAAGCAATGGAGAAAGGATTCCCTATTTAAAAAATGGTGTTGGGAAAACTGTCTAGCCATACACAGAAAACTGAAACTGGACCCCCTCCTTACACCTTATACAAAAATTAACTCAAGACGGATTAAAGACTTAAACGTAATACCTAAAACCATAAAAACCCTAGAAGAAAACCTAGGCAATATCATTCAGGACATAGGCATGGGCAAAGAGTTCATGACTAGGACACCAAAGCAATGGCAACAGAAGTCAAAATTGAGAAATGGGATCTAATTAAACTAAAGAGCTTCTGCAAAGCAAAAGAAACTATCATCAGAGTGAACATGCAACCTACAGAATGGGAGAAAAATTTTGCAATCTATCCATCTGACAAAGGGTTAATATCCATAACCTACAAGGAACTGAAACAAATTTACAAGAAAAACCAACCCCATCTTTTATGTTTTATATATACATTACATGCATAACCCAAAGGTAATTTTATACAATATATTTAATACTTTTGTTCATGAAACAAAGTTTTTATTAAGTACCAATTGTAGAATTTTCTACTTGAGTCATGTCAGCGTTCAAAAAGTTTCAGATTTTGGAGTATTTCATATTTCCTATTTTTGAATTAAAATTAGGGATGCTCAACCTATATTTGCATGTAACTAACACACATCCTTTTGTATATTTTAAACCACTCTAGGTTACTGTTATTACCTAAAACTATGTAAATACTATGTAAATAGTTTTTACAATATTTTTGTATTTTTATCTTTTTTATTGTTGTATTATTATTTTTTAGTGTTTTTCTTTTTTTTCCTGAATATTTTCCATCTGCAGTTGGTTGAATCTCCAGATGCAGAACCCATGGCTACCTATGCATGTGTATATAGAACTTGCATCCATAATGTAAATATTAATCTTGCAACTCAATAATTACAAAATTTAAAAATACAATAAAAATAGACAAAATATTTGAACACTTTACAAACAAAGATACAAAAGTGAAACAAATAAATTATACTCAATATCATTAGTTATTAGAAAATGCAAACAAAAATTGAACCGTGATACCTTTACGTACTTTTTACGATGGCAAAAATTAATTTTTTAATGGCAATTCCAAGTCCTAACAACCATATGGAATAACCTGAACTCTCACAGACTACTGGTGGGAATGCAACATGATACAGCCGCTTTGAAAAACACTCTGAGATATCAGTACAATGTTAAACATTTACTCACCAAAATCCCATAAATATCTCCTGGATTTTTATTCAACATAAAGGAAAATATATTTCTACACACAAATTTATTTGTAAATATTTATAGTACTTTTATACATAATGATCACAAACTGAAAATAACCTAAATGTCTAACAAACTGTAAATGGATAAATTTTCATACATCTGCACATTGCAATACTATTCAGCTATAAAAAGGAATTGATATATACGATAACATGAAGGAATATGAAAAGCATATGCTAAGTGATAGAAGACAAACACAGAAAGGTACATAGCCCTTTAAATGTTCTTTTAAAAGAAAATGTGGCTTCCATTTACATAACATTCTAGAAAATTCAAAGTTATAGATGCAGAAATCGGGCCTGTGTTTTCCAGGGGCTAACTGTGGGGAGGAGACTGAAAACACACAGTCACAAGGCAACTCTTTGGGGTAATGAGAATACTCCATATCTTCATTGTAGTGGTAGTCACATTGTTTATATTTATCAGAACTCATTGAAATGTACTCTGTAAAGGATGTGTTTTACTTTGTATTATCTCAATGAACTAAACTAAGCAAGCAAACAAAAGGCTATACTTTTGTTTCTCTACAAAAGTGAAGACTTCAGGGCAGAGGAAGTTAAACTCAAAACTTTTTATAACAAATTTAATTTACTGCTGTATGGCTTGAGATTTTACATAATTGGAAATTACAAAGAAAAATACTACAGAAATACTAAAGAAAGCGCTTGCTAACAGAGAAGTCTGAATAGAATCTATCATATGGAAAGGATATTGTGGTGTGTTTCCTTCAGTACCTATGCTGGTAATCATACTCCTGTAGTTTACACACCACTACTTTCAAGGTCTGGAGATGCACGAAAGGGAAGCTGCTGTGTAATAAGCTCCAGTGGAAACTGTTTCCAATTTCAATTATTAATACATAAAATAGAGAAATACCTTATCTGTAACAACAACAATTTACTAAGTCCTGATAAATTATTTTTGACTTCCTGTATTTATGAACGCTAAGCAGAGAGAAAGAAGCTTTTCCTCTTTTTAATTTGTTCTATTACAATTACTAGGGGTTTTCTGATTGTAGCTTGCAGCTTGCAAGCATAACAATGGTAGAACACATCAGCACGCATGACAAGTCACACCCATACATTTAAGTATGCAACTGTTTTTCTGCTCTTTGGGAAAGAATGCCATTAATAAACCTTATTGCATTTAAATGTTACACGACTGCAAATCAATACAGGTTAATATTGCTCCTATAAATGAGGTCTGCTGTATTTAGTGCCATAGGCTACTCAGTGGTGAATATAAAAGCAGCAGTGATAAAATCACTTAAAGGAGAATGGAAATGTTTAAGAAATAAATGCCAAGAAGAACCAACACACATAATATATATGGTCCCAAGACTAGAAAAGACTTTATATTTTCATTTGATGGTAACACTTGGTCTAACCTAAATACTATTGGTTTTTTCAAGTGTAATATATCATTGTTTATTCATGCATTCATTCAAAGTGATCAATTAAGCACCTAGAATATGCCAGGCTTTTTTTCCCCAAGCTTAAAAGATGTATCAGTGAATAGTATGAAGACCTTACAAAAATTCAATGGAACATACACACACCAAATAAAAGCAAACGCTTATGCCAAAACATAATCTCCCTTCACTCTATTCTACTCTACTTCAATCTCTATTTCACTAACTCTCTTCATTTAAACAGATAAAGTCAACTCATAAAACTTAAAGGAAACTCCTAAATGTTCTTATACATATTATGAAAACTATCATGCACGATTTGTTAATTTTTGTCATGATTTACTAAGCACCAATTGTGACAGAATGTTGCCTGTGATGGCAAAATGAAAAAGATGAATGAGTCTAATGAGGAGGTAGAAGCACTCAGATCCTTTCAAAATCTTGATGAATTTGGGGATTTTTTTTATACAAGACCATAGAGAGTCTAGGATATGAGATAAGAGTATATTAACACAGATAACTATGAGTAGATACCTATTTCATGGGATTTTGTAGATTTTCTTAGGATTATTTTAATTTTCTTGGTAAAGTGGGAAATAGAACTTCAATTTCAGAGAAAATGGAAGAGCTTCCTTCATCTAAGCACAACTAAAAACCTTAGATATTATCTATAAAATCAACATAACAAAACTCTAAGGGACTTCACGGCTCAAGGAATAACATGAGGATAAGTTACCTTGGATTTCCTTTTGCCTTGTATATCCTTGAATTTATGTTGACAACCCAGAAATGCCAATGGGCACAACCGCAAAAAGTCAATCAAAGATCTTGGTCCTCTCTAGCCAAAGGACCAAGAAAGAAGCTGACTACCATGGCAGAAAGAACCACTCCAGTTCAGCCCAAATCAGAGGAAACAACTATAGCACCATCCACACCCACATCATCAAAGGGTTATTGAAACAAGAGGGGGTTTGGTCTAGGTTCTGCTGCTGGCTGTACAGAAAGCCAATCACTGAGATGCTGAGTACTGCAGAGGAAAAGGGCTTTAATCACGTGCTACAACTGAGGAGATGGGAGCTCAGTCTCAAATCCATCTCCCCGACTGCCTAAAACTAAGGGTCTGTATAGCAGGCAATAAATAAAACAACGTGTAAGAAAATAGGAACTTGGGAGGGGCAAGGAACCAATCATGGTAAATTAGGAGTCTGGCATGTGATGTGGTGATCTGCTTTCAGTTCTTTGATGCTTTTTATGACAGGCCTGAAGGTCTTTACCTGAGGAAGAAACTCAGATAAAATAAGTATAAGTTTCAAGTTTTAACAGCAGAAGTGTCCATTTCTATGTTTATCCAAAAGCAACTGCCTATGAGACGTTTCAGCTGGCTTTAAAAGACCAAGTGAGGAGCACTAGACATCTACCCTCTGAAGGCAATAATAAAGCACCCACCCCTTCAGTTTTGTTGGTGTCAAAAAGTAAAATAAAATAAAATTAAAAAGGCCAAGTAATGGACATTCCAGTTTCAAAAAAAAAAATCAATTTTGCTTCACTAAATAACAGGAAGGCAAAGGAAAATGCAAAAATGTAGTTAAAACAAAAAAAGCCAAGTAGGGAATCCAGACTTTCATCACCTTCACCACCACCATCCCCTCTTCCTGATATGAGCAGAGAGGGAAGCCTAGACTTCCAACTCCACAAAGCAGTAAAGAAGTAAAGAGGTATCCATTCCTCTCCACTCCTGCCAGAGCAGTATTAGAGGAAGCCTAGTTGGGAGCCAGAACTCCAGTTTCTGCCTGGCAATAACGAGGATCCCACATCCCAAGAATCAGTGGAGGCCAGGAAGAAACCAGGAATTTACTCCCACCTGGAATTAACAAGGTGGTCACTTCCCCATCTCCTGCCAGGGTAGGGTCAGAGAAAAGCAGTCAAAATACAAGGTTTACATATGAGCCAAACTCTCATAATACTCAAATGTCCAGATTTCATTTGAAAATATCAATTGTAGCAAGAAACAAGAATATCTCAAAGTAAATGAATATGGGCAATTAGTAGATGACAACATTGAGATGACAAAGATGTTAGAGTTATCTTTCAAAATTTTAAAACTGTCATAAAAAATGCTTCAACAAGCAATTATGGGCATGCTTGAAATAAATGAAAAAGTAGAAAGTTTCAGCAGATCAATGAAAGATATAAAGAAATCAAATTGAAATTATAAAACTTAAAATAATCAAAATAAAAAACTCAATCTGTGGGCTCAACAGCAGAATGAGGAGGACAGATGAAACAGTCAGTGAACCGAAAGAATAGAAATGACTAATATCAAAGCTGAACAACAGATAAAAAATAGGTTGAGGAAAAGAAACCAACGTCAGAGACCTGAGGGAGGCCGAGGCAGGCGGATCACTTGAGGTCAAGAGTTTGAGACCAGCTTGGCCAACATGGTGAAACCCTATCTCTGTTAAAAACACAAAAAATTGGCTCGGTGTGGTGGCATGTGCCTATAATCCCTGCTACTCGGTAGGCCGAGGCAGGAGAATCACTTGAACCCGGGAGGTGGAGGTTGTAGTGGGCTGAGATTGTGTCACTGCACTCATGTCTGGGCAACAAAGCAAGACTCCATCTCAAATAATAATAATAATAATAGGTAAAAACTTCCCAATTTTGACAAAGACATAAAGGTACAGATTCAAGAAACTGAATGAATCCAAACAAGTCAAATACCAAAACACATGATAGTCAAAATTTGAAAACTAAACACAGAAAACAATCTTGGGAGCAGCAAAAGGAAAATGATACATTACAGGAGAAAAACAACTCAAATGATGGTGAATTTCTCAGCAAACAACTATGGAGATAGCATTAGAATTTTCAAGTGCTGAAGGAAGATCACTATCTCCTTTGTGTGGGATATTCTCTATCCCATACCAAACATGTCCTTCAGGAATTAAGGGTTAAGAAAACATTTTCAGATAAAGGAAAACTAAGAGAATTTGTGTGCAGCAGACTTATAACAGGTAATAGAGGAACGAAGCTGAAAGAAGAAACATAATAAATAAAATGTAGATGATCAGAGAGTGAGTGACATACGAAGTCAAAATCATGAAGGTGTGAAGTTATTGATAACAAAAACTGTGGGGTATGACCATAGAAGTGAGTGGATGTAGTGGGGGAAAAGACAAGGTTAAGTGAGGAGAAATTAAGGATCAGAGCAGTCCAGATATCAGAAGCATCATCTACAAGTAGATTAAAGTCTCTAAGAACTCCTCTAATAGTCCTCTAAGAAAAAGAAGAGTATTAGAGAGAATGACAAAGATCCAGTAGCAAAGATGTTTGAGAAATAAGGGAAAGGCACCGGCTAGACACCGACATAAACTAACAGCATGAGGGTCAGAGATAAGAGGTTCAGGGAGTAAGGAAAAAGTATGTCTGCAAGTAGCATTCTGTACACATATTTCTGACAAAAGAAAAGCCTCTTTTTTCTTATTGTTAAATATAATTGTATGGATGTTCACATGTATTGTTGAATTTAGCAAGTTAATTTTTATTTAGGTTTTTAAATCTTTTATCAAAAATGGAGGAATTTTTTATTTCTCAAACTGCCACTAATCTGCTTTTGATATCAAGATTAAGGTAGGTAGCTTCATAAATAGAATTGAGGACATTCCTTTCCTTTTCTTCTTTGGAACAAGTTTTTATGATAATAAAGTGTTATGTATCTATATAACAGTTCATTCTCCTTAATGATTATAGAACTAGCAAGGTTTTTATTTCTTCATGAGTCAATTCTCATGAGTAGTTTCATCTAATTTTTGCCTAGTCAAAATGAATTTTCTATAGTTTTTTAAAATTTTATTTGTAATTGACAAATAATAATTGTATATATTTATAAGGTACAATGTGACATTTTGATATGTTTACATTGCAAAATGACTAACAAGCTAATTAACCTATCACTTTATGTATCAATTTTTTAAAGTGAGGACATTTAAAATCTCATCTTTAATAAATTTGGAAATATATAGTGACAACTACTGAATCTGTGGTTATGTTGCCTGTTTCACACCTAAATTATGTTTTCCCTCTCTTTTTGTGTGTGATGTCTTATCCCAGGTTTTCCTATTTTATTAGTCTCTTGATATGCTCTACTCTTTAATAGATTTTTTAGAACAGTTTTAGGTTCATAGCAAAATTGAATCCCACAAAGGTATAGCCTTTCCCACTATGACTATAACACACCAGAGTGTTACATTTATTACAACCTTCAGTCACACAACATTATCATCTAAAGTCCACAATTTATATTAGGGTTCATTCCTGGTATTGTACATTTTGTGGATTTTGACAAATGCATACTGACATGTACCTACCATTATATATATATAGATGGGTTTTATTTAACCTTATATATCGTGATTTTCCAAACTGACTCTGGTATAACATTACGAGACAAGGAAGAAAATAAAAATATTTTACCCCAAAACGTGTTTCTTTGCCGTATTTTGAAATAGTCAAGCAAAGTTGTTCTTTGTGGGGAACATCATGCATCTATAAAGAATCTCTATTAACATAGCTAGATCTTTTTCTTCCAGACCCTCCCAATCCTAAAGAAATTAAGATCTGAATAGGAAACACTTGTCATATATTTTCTCTGAGGGCAACTATTATAAGACTTCAAAAGAACTTTGGTCTCCACAATCTTTTATCTTAACCTGAACATTCTCTTTCTATCAATCCTAGATGTTTAGACAAACTCAACCAATTGTCAACCAGAAAATGTTTAAATTCACCTATAGCCTGGAAAGTTCCCCCACCCCCCTGCCAACCCTGCTTTGAATTGGCCTACCTTTCTGTAACAAACTAGTATGTTTCTTAAGTGTATTTGATTGATGTCTCATGCCTCTCTAAAATGTACATAACCAAGCTGCGCCCCAACCACCTTGAGCACATGTTCTCAGGACCTCCTGAGGGCTGTCACAGCCCATGGTCACTCATATTTGGATCGGAATAAATCTCTTCCAATATTTTATACAGTTCAATTCTTTTTGTCGACATACGTCTCTTAATCCCTCTCTCTCAAAGATGTAAAGTTTTTTTCTTTGGTTTTAACATGCTGCAGTTAAACTTGGGTAGGGTTTTGGACTGTCCTATTTGGGACTCACTGTGACCCTTCAGTATGAAAGGTGCACACATACTGGTTTTTCTTTTCTGAAAACATTGTTTGCCACTATGTCATTGACTTTTGATTCTTATTGATTTTTTTTTATTTTGGATATCTTACAAGAAATTAATTTATTTATGAAACTTGCTATTGTCCAGAGCTCAAATAGCAACAGTTACCCCAACTCTATTTTTATATCATATCTTATCCTGTAGATTACTGTGTTCTATGGTTAAGATAACTTCAAAACTTTCATTCACTTATAGTGAAGCTGGGGTTTTGATGCTTGTCAGTGATTCTCCCTCACACTGACTCAAACCCCTAGATTAAATAACTTCCCTGATACTTTGCAGGTCGATGGGTAGGTATTTCCTATTCAGAGCAAAGAATAAGCTTAGGCTCTTTATTTGATGTAGAGGCCTAGATTCTAGTCCATTGTTTGAAATGAAATATTTCTTTATCTATAAATGGGCATTAGGGACTGTAGCCTACAGTACTGTTGCCTGTATCTAATGCCAGAATGCCAGCAGACCATCAGAGATTTGGTCTTCCCCTGTCATTTTCTTTTTAATTATTTGTTCTTCACCCTGGGAAATCTCTTTCTGTCAAATTCAGTTATGTGGATAGCAATAACACTTTGTTTTTGCTATTCTCCTAGTTTTTTAAAAAGTATTTATGTGTTTGAGGCAGGAAGCAGGCCTATTTCCAACAGCCTAATCTGCTATTTTGCTAGAATTCTCCAATATATCTTTATATCCAGGTCTTTAAATACATTGTTCTCTCTCATTACATCTATTTTATTTATTTATATTTTGTGGCTACATTTTTCAGTCTAGCTTAAATGTCATTGTTGAAGCTCAGAGAGCAACGCTCCATAGTATGGTGCTTTGGCATGCTGAGCACTTTTGAATTCAAGGAAATTAAAAGGCCTTAGAAGCAACCTCAGCACCAAGAACCTTTTGACCTTCTCCTGTTTCTCCCCACCAAGCACAAGGTAGAACTCTATTTATGAAGTTCCCTTATTGGAAGCTCTTCCTGAAGGAATGCATTTTCTTTCCATTCTCTCCCTGAAATTTCATTATCTAACACAAGAAGGAAGATTGAAGAGTGTAACCAACACCTGCACACACTTTGTCACAAGGCCTTGTCTCTTTCAGTGTCTCTCACGTTCCAAAGAGAATCATTTACAAGCTAATTTCTGTCTCCTGGGCCCACTGATTTCTCCTAAAGGTCATTTACTACCCCTCTCAATTGCCTACATCCCCCATTTCCCTCTCTTCTATGAAGAGGTTATTTGAGCTTCAGTTATCTGACCCTTCAAGTCTTACATTTTCAGGTGTCCAATGTTTGTATGCATATTAATAAATTGCTATGCCTTTTGCTCTGATCATCTGTGTATTCTCAGTTTAATTTGGCAGGATGACTCTGCTATCGAAACCTCAGAGGGAAAGTTCCTCTAAATAAACTTCCCTACATAATAAAGATATCTTTAAATTAGGAATCATTAGCTATTTTCCAAGTTTTTATTCTGATGTTAAAATGATAGTGTAATGCTGGGAACATCATTGCTTTTAACTTTTTTATTCTTTATTTTTTTTTATTTTTTTATTTTTTTTATTATACTTTAAGTTCTAGGGTATATGTGCATAATGTGCAGGTTTGTTACATGTGTATACTTGTGCCATGTTGGTGTGCTGCACCCATCATCTCATCAGTACCCATCAATTCATCATTTATATCAGGTATAACTCCCAATGCAATCCCTCCCCCCTCCCCCTCCCCATGATAGGCCCCGATGTGTGATGTTCCCCTTCCCGAGTCCAAGTGATCTCATTGTTCAGTTTCCACCTATGAGTGAGAACATGCGGTGTTTGGTTTTCTGTTCTTGTGATAGTTTGCTAAGAATGATGGTTTCCAGCTGCATCCATGTCCCTACAAAGGACGCAAACTCATCCTTTTTTATGGCTGCATAGTATTCCATGGTGTATATGTGCCACATTTTCTTAATCCAGTCTGTCACTGATGGACATTTGGGTTGATTCCAAGTCTTTGCTATTGTGAATAGTGCCGCAATAAACATACGTGTACATGTGTCTTTGTAGTAGAATAATTTATAATCCTTTGGGTATATACCCAGTAGTGGGATGGCTGGGTCATATGGTACATCTAGTTCTAGATCCTTGAGGAATCGCCATAATGGTTGAACTAGTTTACAATCCCACCAACAGTGTAAAAGTGTTCCTATTTCTCCACATCCTCTCCAACACCTGTTGTTGCCTGACTTTTTAATGATTGCTGTTCTAACTGGTGTGAGATGGTATCTCATTGTGGTTTTGATTTGCATTTCTCTGATGGCCAGTGATGATGAGCATTTTCTCATGTGTCTCTTGGCTGTATGAATGTCTTCTTTTGAGAAATGTCTGTTCATATCCTTTGCCCACTTTTTGACGGGGTTGTTTTTTTCTTGTATATTTGTTTGAGTTCTTTATAGATTCTGGATATTAGCCCTTTGTCAGATGAGTAGATTGCAAAAATTTTCTCCCATTCTGTAGGTTGCCTGTTCACTCTGATGGTAGTTTCTTTTGCTGTGCAGAAGCTCTTCAGTTTAATTAGATCCCATTTGTCAATTTTTGCTTTTGCTGCCATTGCTTTTGGCATTTTAGACATGAAGTCCTTACCCACAGCTAATATCATACTGAATGGGCAAAAACTGGAAAAATTCCCTTTGAAAACTGGCACAAGACAGGGATGCCCTCTCTCACCACTCCTATTCAACGTAGTGTTGGAAGTTCTGGCTAGGGCAATCAGGCAAGAGAAAGAAATCAAGAGTATTCAGTTAGGAAAACTTTTTTATTCTTAAAGTGCTTTCCAAGGCCATTTCCGCGATGGTATTCTAGGACCACAGGCATATGTTATTTTTATTTAAAAAAATAAAAGGAAGAAAGACAAAGGAAGAAAGGAGAGAGAAGGGGAAAGGGAAGGAAGGAAGAAAGAGAAGGAAGAGGGAGGGTGAGCAGGAGGAAGGAAAAAAGAAATGGAGGAAGGGAGGGAGAGAGAGAGAAAAAATAAAAAATAGGAAATGGGAAGATGAAAGAAAGAAAAGGAAAGAGAAAGAAGGAAAGGAAGAGAAAAGAAAAAAGAAAGAAAAGAAAACAAGCAAAAAAAAAGAAGCAGAGAAAAGAAGAGAAGAGATTCTAAGGAGGTTCAGTCTTTTAACTGTCATTAGTAGTTGAATGAACTTCCGAATAGGATAAAAAAAATTTTAAATAATTTTCCTAAAAACTTATGGCACCTACTAAGAAAATGAGGAGTTAGAATTAATACATATATTTAATTTTCTCTTTGATAGGATTTTAGACAGACTACTCAAAATAAGGAATTTGAGATACATCATGTGTAGGAAAGACTTTCTGACCCTCATGTGGAAGGTGCCCACCCTACACTTGAAAGTAAGGAGCATTCCTTTTAATAAAAATAATAATAATAATAAATAGAGATGAGGTCTCACCATGTTGCTCAGGCTGGTCTCAAACTCCCATCCTCAAGTGATCCTCTCACCTCAGCCTCCCAAAGTGCTAAAATTACAGCTGCGAGTCACCATGGCTGACCAGGAAAGGTGTATTCTTTCTTTCTTTCTTTCATTACTTTTACTTCAATAGTTTTTTGAATAGAGGTAGTTTTTGGTTACATGGATAAGTTCTTTAGTGGTGATTTCTGAGATTTTGGTGCACCTGTCACCTGAGCTGTATACATTGTATCCAATATCCCTACTTCACTCCCACCTTTCTCCCCAAGTCCCCAAAGTCCATTATATCATTCTTATGCCTTCACGTCCTCATAGCTTAGCTTCCACTTATAAGTGAGAAGATATGTTTGGTTTTCCAATTCTGAGTTACTCCACCTAGAATAATGGCCTCCAATCCATCCAAGTTGCTGCAAAAGACATTATTTTGTTCCTTTTTATGGCTGAATAGTATTCCATGGTATGTGTATGTGTGTGTGTATATGTGTGTGTAAATACACACACACATATACACACACACATACATACACACACATATCTATATATTTGTATTCATATATATATTACCTTTTTTTACCCACTCTTTGTTTGATGGGCACTTAGTGTGGTTCCATATCTTTGCAATTATTAATTGTGCTGCTATAAACATGCATGTGCATGTGTCTTTTCTTATAACAATGTCTTTTTCTCTGGGCAGATACCCAGTAGTGGGATTGCTGGATTGAATGGTACTTCTACGTTTAGTCTTTAAGGAATTGCCACAGTGTTTTTCATAGTTTACGTTCCCATCAGGAATGTAAGGTGTTCACTTTTCACCACATCCACACCAACATCTATTGGTTTTTTACTTTTTAATTATCACCACTTTTGCAGGAGTAAGGTGGTATCTCACTGTGGTTTTAATATGCACTTCCCTAATAATTGGTAATGTTTAGCATATTTTTCATATGTTTGTTGGTTGTTAATCCTCTCCTGAGAATTGTCTATTCATTGCCTTCTGTTTGGCTTTATTTCTGGGTTCTCTATTCTGTTCTATTGGTCTACATGTCTATTTTTATGCCAGTACCATGTCGTTTTGGTAACTATAGCCATGTCGTATAGTTTGAAGTTGAGTAATGTGATGCCCCCAAATTTGTTCTTTTTCCTTAGTATTGCTTTGGCTATGTGGGCTCTTTTTTGGCTTAACACAAATTTTACGATTGCTTTTCTAGTTCTGGAAGAAAGACGATGGTATTATTGCATTTAATTTGTAGGTATTGATTTTGGCAATATGGTCATTTTCACAATATTGATTCTACTCATCCATGAGAATGGCATGAGTTTTTGTTTGTGTCATCTATGATGTCTTTCAGCAGTGGTTTGTAGTTTTCATTGTAGAGATCTTTCACCTCCTTGGTTAAGTATATTCCTAAGTTTGTTTGTTTTTGAAGCTGTTATAAAATGGATTGAGTTCATGATTTGACACTCAGCTTGGTCATTGTTGGTGTAAAGCAGTGCTACTGATTCATGTACAATGACTTTGTATCTTGAGACTTTACTGAATTTATCAGATATAGGAGCTTTCTGGATGAATCTTTAGAGTGTTCTAGGTACACAATCATATCATTGGTGGTTAGCGACCGTTTCACGTCCTCTTTCAAATTTGGATGCCCTTTATTTCTTTCTCTTGTTTAATTGCTCTGCCTATGACTTCCAGTACTAGGTTGAATAGCAGTGGTGAAAGTGGGCATCCTTGTCTTGTTCCAGTTCTCAGGGGAAATGCTTTCAACTTTTCCTGATTCAATATGACGTTAGTTTGTCATATATGGCTTTTATTACTTTGAGGTAAGTTTCCACTATGTCTATTTTGTTGAGGTTTTTTTTATTATAAAAGGATATTAAATTTTATCAAATGCTTTTTCTGCATCTATTGAGATAATCATACGGTTTTTGTTTTTAATTCTCTTTATGTGACATATCACATTTATTGTCATGTGTATATTAAACCATCCCTGCATGCCTGATATAAAACCCACTTGATCATAGTGTATTATATTTTTAATATGCTGTTGGATTGGGTTAGCTAATTTTTGGGGGGAATTTTTGCATCTATGTTCATCAGGGATATTGGTCTGTAAATTTTGTTGTTGTTGTTGTTATATCCTTTCATGGTTTTGGTGTTAGGGTGATACTAGATTCATATAAAAATTGAGGGAGGATTCCCTCTTTATCGTTTGGAATCATTTATCTTTTGGAATCATTTCGGTAGGAATGTTCCAATTCTTCTTTGAATGTCTGATAGAATTCATCTGTGAATTCATCTAGTTCTGGACATTTTGTGGGGATTTAAAAATTATTATTACTGATTCCATCTTGCTGCATGTTATTGGTCTGCTTAGTGTCTCTATTTCTTCCTAATCTAGGAGGCTGTATATTTTCAGGAATTTACCCATCTCCTCTAGATTTTTTAGTTTGTGTGCATAAAGGAGTTCATAGTAGCCTTGAATGATCTGCGGAATTTCTATGGTGTTGGTTTTTAAATCTCTAGTTTCATTTTTAATTGAGCTCATTTTAATTGTCTGTCTTCTTTTCTCGGTTAATCTCACTAATGGTCAATCAATTTTATCTTTTCAAATAATCAGCTTTTTGTTTCATTTATCTTTTGTATTTTTTTGTTTCCATTTCATTCACTTTTGTTCTGATCTTTGTGATTTCTTTTCTTCAGCTGGGTTTGGATTTAGTTTGTTCTGTTTCTCTGGTTCCTTGAGGTATGACATTAGGTCATCTAGTTGTACTCTTTCAGACTTTTTGATGTAGTCATTTAATGCTATGAACTAGGAAATGAGTATTCATATGTGCAGTGACAGAGGGATGCTGAGAGGGGTGTGAAGGAACAGACCTTGCCAAGTTTCAGTCAGCTTAATACTCTTAGCTCATACCCATTTTGTCTGTGACTTTCCACTCTTTATCAAGCCTAGCATAAAAGCACTCAAGTTTAATCATTTCTTCATTTGTTTATGAAGACTTCTGTATCATATTAACCTATATTAGAGGCATTTATACGCTTTTCTCTTGTTAATATGCTTTTTGTTACAGAGGCCTCTGCCAAGAACTTAGAAGGGCAGACAGAAAACATATTTTTCCTCTCCTGTATATACTTCTGCTTCTGGGAAACACCAATAGTACTAGCATTAAATTACACAGTCGAATTTTGTTTTTTTATTAACAAGTTTCAATTGATCAAGTGTGAACAGGTGTTTTGAAGTTTTTTTAAATAAACATTGAATCACTTTTCTTATAATTTGCTCATTAATTCAACAGACATTTATTGATCATTTACTAGATTTCAGGCAAGGTGATAGGTTCAAGGAATACAATGATTAGCAAAATCTGACTGGACTAATTTTATGGAGCATACAATCAAACAGAGGAGACAGATAATCGTATGATAACACAAGTAAACATAAAACTGAAGTCAGAGCTATAAGATGTTTATGCCAGATTACACTGGGGAGATAGGTCCATTATCCCTTATCAATTTTTCTTAATAAGGAAAATAAATATACATAGACAACTAATGTAGTATTTAAAGATTCATAAAACTTATTTCCGTGATGGCAGATGCAGCCTTTCTTTGCATTCCACCTGTATCCTTATGTAAATAATGCTATAAACAACTTTTGCATTTTAGTTAAACTGACCTTCATGAACTCAGAAAACAATAACAACAATCCCAATTTTACAGACAGATGCATAAAACCTTTGCATTGAAACACCGAGCTTGCTTCAAATATAAATACCAATTATTTACTTATCTGAGTTATCATGCATGAATTAACTATGGGTTTGATTCTTTGGTATTTGTTCTTAAATTTAGATCATTTAGATTAAAATTAGAATTATTTGTGAATAGTTTTAGGCCTCATGGCAAAGAAGTATCTTTCTCAGGAAAGTTTATACTGTGTACGCAACTTTTGCAAGAACATCAATAAAACTGACTCATGGAGGCAAAACATGCACATCAAATTCCCCTGAGCCAGTGATAAAGTAGACAGGTGTGCAGAAACTATATATAAATGCTATGGTTCAATTCTTAAGCTACTGACCGAAAAGAGAAGGCTAATATAATGGCTAGTGATGGTTGGGCTATAATATCTACTGATTACAGGAAGGACATTTCCTTGCAGGGGAAAAAAATCATTTGATAGCTCTCATTATTTTAGCACTTGCAGTATTATCATAAGTGTATCTATAAAATAAAGGAACATCTGTATGATTCTGCATGTTGGTGAGAGGAAGATTTTATAATTCTTATTTTCTTCGACAAATTTGATGAATGCCATAGAAAGTTTTCCTTTCCCTGGTGAACGCTGTCTTGAAGAACCCATGGAAAGTCAGCATTCTAGGCCATTAACTCTCCTTCTCTGTCTTATCAACTACCACAAACATGATATCTTAATTAACTCATGCATACACATTCAATAAGTCTCTTTAACGGTAATGAAAGTTCAATATATGAATCATAAACAAAATTTAAGAGACATAATTTGAAGCACTTTTTAAATATGGTCTGGGACATTTTTTGGAAACATAAGCCTAGAATTATATTCAGATATTTGTTCAACTAGAAAATATTGCTGATGCATACTTCTTGCCAACTTTCTCTCTACCTTAAAGATGATGAAGTAGGTTGCCTTTTAAATTGTTGGAGGTTTAGCAAGTTGTTTGTGATGACACAGAAACACTTTGCATTTCTCCTTAGTTAATGCAGATCACTGGCCAAATGTCAACATTCATTGCTATTATCGATTAATTTTTGCAACTATATCCCAACAGATAATCAAATAAAACTTCTGTCTCTGCTGAGTTTTTAAAGGAGATTTAAAACCTGAGACATCTGTAACACAATATCAAAATAGAAACTAAAAAGTAAATAGGTAATATTGTAGGTGCCTATACCTATAATTCACCTCCTAGTGAATTCTGAAAACTAAACATTTGTTTAATGATCTCCTCTACAAATTGTCTAAAAAATAATTGAATATGTAAATCTAAGACTATGTGGACACTCCACAATTACACTGAGTAGAACCAAAACATATATTTTGGAACCACCTTTCTTTAAAAACAATCTAAATTTTTAAGATACATTTTTTTTTCTAAAGTTGGAGAAAAAATACTGAGTCATTAAAAACTTGAAATGGTTGTAAAGACAAATATATTAACAAACAGTTTATGATATTTACAAATGAGTTGGATATTTTTATAAATTAAATCTCTATGAAAAGACATCACAAAATTGTAATATCTAAAAAGTATTTTTAAATCACCATCACACTAGTGATAGTATGGCAATAGGATTTCTCAGATTATTTTCCAAACAGAGATTTTGATGTTGTTGTTCAAAAACTAACAGTCTCTTGTCAGATAGAATCAGGAAATGTTTACAGCAAACCAATACTATCACTAGAGGAGACTGAAAACTTTAAGAACATACAGAGAAAGTGACAGATTCCTTGAGGAAGTCTGGGATATCAAGTGTCCTCATACAAACTGTACGAGATGTGATATGGGGCTGACAAGAAATAAAATGATTAATAATCCATGGCATTATTGGAAATCAGAGGTGATAACTGTATAAAGACTTGCTGATAAGCTTTTATCTGAAAACTCTATTAATTAACAAATTGTTCTGGTAAGTGTATAAGTTTCAGGCATTTCTTAACCCATTAGCTTTTTTTTTTTTTTTTTTTTTTTTTTTTTTTTTTTTTTCTCAGAACCTTAGGGATATAGTAGAAAAGTAAGATGCACTAAGATTTTTTGACTGGACTCTGTTGCCTCTTACCCCAATTCAATACATGAGCACACTCACACCCATCCCCAGTCTCTCTCCCCATTTTTCATACTAATTAGGAGGCTTGGGAGTTAAATTTCCATTGAGGGCCACAGGAGATCTTCCAGCAAGAGATCTGTGTATGATAAAGAGAGCTTATCTAGGAGCTCAATACTGTATTCAAGTTACTGTATTTCCCGAGACTAGAAGTCAGGAAATATTCTGAGGGTTGGTAATATTACAACTTGAATCAAAAGACAAACTTGCATCACTAAATTTTATTTTTCCTTTGGTTATATTCTTTATGTATTGAGTGACAATGACAAGGGCTCAATTGAATACACTGTCCAAAATAAATGTCATATATGAGCCAACTAAAAAGAATTAACTAGAAGATTTTGTAATGATTAGTCAATAATAATAACTAGGAAAACAATAATGGCAGTGATAACCTCAGAGCTGTAACCAAAAAGCAAGATAGTTTACTGTTACAAGCAGTGTTTTCTTATTCATAATTGGACATTACAGAGCGTTTTCCTCCTAAAGATTTCAGAGTGATTTATGATTTAAGAATAATGCCAGGCATCATGCCAATTTTAATTTGAAGGGCAGAGGGAAGACAGAAAGAATACTTCAGAGATTAGCTTGTTCTCTAAAGGCATTTCTGTCACTTTTGATTCTTTTTAAGGGAAACACCCCTGGATCTCTTCAGAAATCAAAACACAGACTAAAAATAGAACATTCTAAAAATGTGTGCCAGATGTATCCTATCTAGGGCTTTTCTCACTCCAGGGTATTTGCCAACTCCCACTTGACACTTCTCAAATATTTTTAGCACTTCAAAGTCTCTTACTTATTGCTTGCACAGCTGGTAGCTAAAAAAACTGTATAATGCTACTTTGTAAGTCAGAGTTTGTTCTTCCAAGTGTCATTTATTCAGAATAAGTTTTCCTAATTAGAGCTCAGGTGGAAGCAAGAGAAACACATAGGGTCAAGGATACAAGCAGTTCTCTACACATGGCTCAGAGTGGAAGAGGGGAGGATAAGAGGTCCTGTTCTAAAGATAAATAAAGTCTGGAGTGGATTATTTTAGGACAGACAACAGACTCTGTAAATCTAAAGGACCGTACCAAAAGTTAACAGTATTCTACAAGAAAGAAGAGGTTGATTTGACCAGCTTCTGGAAAACTGGTCAACAAAATGTTAAGTAGACCTGTCTGTAGCAGCCAGAGTAGACCAAGAAACTTGGAGATATACAAATGGGCAATGACTCCTCTGATGAGGTTTGGTAGGAGATATTGGGGATAGCGTCATGGATAAACTGGGGTTCAGGGACAGAAAGTGCAGGCTCCTAGAAGACTGGTCCACATATTAATTCAGTTATAAGAAGAATTAAGCATGCACAGCCAAAAAAACATAAATGCATGGTAATTTAAGGACAAGGTAGGAATACAGTTTATATCATTGTAGGTGAGAAGATAATGAGGATATAATTGTGAAATAATTAAGGGAACAAAAGTTAGAGAAATAAGGGTGGCTGAAAGAGAAGTGTTGATCACTTGGTGAAGGGGCTAGAAACCAATTATTGGAAACTGTAACACCTAGATCAAAGAGAGAACAAGACAGAGAGAGAGCAAGAGAGAAAGAAAAATTCTGCAGAATCAATGTCAATGAACTTGAGTCCTATGACAATACTTGTCTTAAGGACAGGATAAGGCAATTTTCAGGCTGCCTATCAGATGAGTAACATACAGGGTCTAGGATCCAAGCAGTTCTCTATACATGCTCAAATTGCAACTCAGACTGAACATGGTGTCTTAGGCCTTCAATACGTAATGTTTCTCTTCATGTGTTTGAACGTATTAGATAAAAATGCCTCTCATATCAAACTACAATATTGTTTGCTATTTCAAGTGTTAGTAATTTGTGCTTTTACTAGAATGAGACTGTTTTTCTCAGAAATGTATCTGATTATCTGAAACACTTTTGAACAACATCTTTATTTATATGTCTAATTTAATCGAAGTAATTAACAGCATTTTATTCTAAAATGCCACTCTTACAATGATTGCTTTCAATAGGGCCGTTGTGAAAGTCTCCTCTGTGACTTACCATATGCAGCTTATAGATGCTAAAAAACATGTCTGTTAATTTTGGCACTGTTTTCATAGTCAAGGCACACTTGGGAATACAGGAACATTTCCAACAATACCATGAAGGACACTTCTTTTTGCTAAGCCCTCAAATTGTATGCGCTGCCATTCACTTTTTAATTCTTTTGAGGAGCCCTGCACTTGTGCAACAAACTATGGAACAGCTTCCCCAGCTCCCCATCACTTGGCAGACATCCAAGTATGGTCTATAATTTATTTTAAAATGAGAAAAAACATTTAGTAAAAAATAAAAGTCTAGACAATTGCTAGTTACTGTTATCTTACATTGGCTGTAAGGGTAATTCTGAAGCAGGACTTAGGAAAATCACCTAGCAGCTGGCGTCATGTATGTTTCAATGTTGCATATGGGGAAAGATGGATTAGGAAATGCTAAGAAAACTGGGACACGATTTTACTCCCCTCCCACTTCCATGTGGGGCTTTGCATATCATGTGGACAGTTTCTTTTAATTAATTAATTTATGTATTTACTTACTTATTTTGAGATGGAGTCTCGCACTGTCACCCAGACTGGAGTGCCGTGGCTTGTAACCTCCTCTGCCTCCCAGGTTCAGGTAATTCTCCCACTTTAGCCTCCCAAGTAGCTGGGACTATAGGCATGCACCACTACGCCTGTTTTTTTTTTGTTTGTTTGTTTTGTTTTGTTTTGTTTTGTTTTGTTTTGTATTTCTAATAGACAAGGGGTTTTGCCAAGTTGACCAGGCTGCTCTCGAACTCCTGACCTCAAGTGATCTGCCTGCCTCAGCCTCTCAAAGTGCTGGGATTACAGGCATGAGCCATCACACCCAGCCTCTTTTGATTTTAAATAAAAGAATAGAACAGAATTAAACATGTCTGCCTAGGATTTCCCAGATCTTTGTGACTAAAATAACAGAAGAATTCTACCTTTTTCCATAAGCTGTGCCTGCATTAAAAAGGTTTATCAGATGCTTCAGCTTAACATTCAGAATGCAGTAAAATGAATTCTAAATTGTCACATATTTCCATAGTCACAGTATTTCCAATCTGCTGCCTTCCTTGATGACTTGGTCTAGAACAAGATTTCTGTTTTACATTTTTGACCTAGAAAATCCATTTCTTTCTGGTACCTGACTCCAGTATATGGGCAGGTCTCCCAACATCCTGCCTAGATTTTCTTCCCCAAGCCTTCTACTTTACTCTCCTGCATAGGAAGCATGTCACAATTCTGAAGATCACCTAGCATCATAACTTTGTCACTTTATCTAATTTTAGACTTCCCTACTTTCAGAACTTCCTCTTCTGCCATGCTTTCCTTTGCCTGTTAGATCAGAATCTTTGACATTGACACTGGACTGTCTTTAGCTAACCAGCACCGTGCTTTCTATTCTCAATGTTCAATGACACCTGCTCCTACAAAGCTGGCTGCTGCAGACTTTTTTCGATTTTCTATTATCATTGGCTTTTAAGATTCTAGCATTCATCATATTCAAGCTATCAACAGGTTTATCTTCTCCCAAGGCCTCTCTCCATGGCTTGCAGATGCCCACTTTCTCTGTGTCCTCACATGGTCTTTACACCGCACACATGCATCTTTAGCGTCCCTTTCTGTAAACCCAAATTTTCTCTTTTTATAAGAACACTAGTCAGGTTAAATCAGAACCCACCCTAGTGGCCTCATGTTAATGTAGTCACCTATTTAGAGATCTTATCTTCAAAAGGGTTACTTTTTGAGATACTGGGGTTAGGGCTTTGACATATGAATTTTGGGGGAACAAGATTCTGTCTACAACAGGTAGTTGTAGACAGCAGTCACCTCAGCAGTGGCACAGGGCCTGAGATTGCGATGTGTAAGTGTCAGAGTAAGTGATGTGTAAATGGTGATGGCCTCAGAGGAGAGTGACTAGGGTACTTATGCTCAGCTCTAAGATCTAATTATTGCTAAAAACTTTACGATATGAGACTAAGGACTAGTAAATAATGAAGAGTCCACCAATAGGTATTTGAGAATACTGAGTAGTGCCTACATTACTACAAACAAAGATTTGGAAAGGGAAATGCCCTAACTAAATGTACAGGTATAATACAGTGCTAGACCAGAAGTTTTAATACAACTTATTTGAGAGATTCCAGTGATTTTTAGATTTTTTAAAATTGGGATATCATCAATAAAAACAAAAAACAAATTATTCATCAAATCTAAATATGTATTTACTGTGTACTAGGCAGAGTTTTAAATGTTAGGTGTGGGGGTGCACAAAGTGAACAAAATAGACATTCCTGTTGTCATGGAGATTGTATAACAGAAGTGACAGCACACAGGAGATATATAATAAACAGTAATGAGAAATACTACTTCTATGAGTAAAAATAACACTGAATGAGGAGAGAGAGTTACAACAGTGTTATTTTAGTTTTGAATGAAATGAGTGAGCCATGTAAACTTCTTGTGGAAGAGCTTTCTCAGGTTGAGGACTTAATACAAAGGCTTGTCTTGTTTGACAGTTAGTCAGGAAATTAGATTGGCTAGAAGTAAACGCAGGGGGTATAGAGGTAAAGGTATGATGTAGGAGAGGTAGCTAGTCCCCTACCACAAACGCTTACAGGGAAAAATACTTGTCACACATTTGAGATACATGATTAATGTCTCATAAAAGACAATCTATACATTGATAAGAAAAGTACAAACTAAAGTATAAGAACAGGAAAATCAGACACAGGGAAACCTAATATGTCAAAGAAAGCAAAAACACATGCTCAAGGTATCATGCAGACAAAGAATTGCAAATATAAATAATAATTAGATATGATAGTTTTTTTTAACCAATCAGGTTAGTCAAAAAGAAAAAGGAAAATAAAACAAAATCATTAACAGCATTTAGAATGATAAGAACATATATAAATTGTAAATCTCACACATGACTGGTGGGGATATAAATTACTACAGCCATTTATGAAGGTAATACAGTAATATTTTAAAAAAATATATACATCCTCTGACCCAGAAACTCCATTAGTGGAACTCTACCCTGGAGAAAAAGGTGTACTAGTTGGAGATGTGTTTATTGAAGTATATTTATAGCAGCAAAGCCAAAACAAATCTAAAAACAACACAAATTGGTATCACTAGAATGATCACACAAATTATATTACATCCAATTTATGAAATCCTATGTGGCTGCTTAAAATAATGTTTTTAATTATTTCTATTGACCTGGAGGGATATCATGGTATCTTAAAAACAGAAAGCAAACTTATCTACTATGAACTTATTTTTGTAAAATAAACTTAAAGACACTTCTATTTTATATATGTCTATACATATTTCTACATTTATTAGCATAGAAAAAGGTGTAGTAAGATATATATCAAGTTGATAATATCTATTACCTCAGGGAAAATGAGAAAGATGACAGAATTAATCATTATTACTTTTAACTAAAAGAAAAACATATTTGAGAGACATTTGCACTAAATCATATCCTTTCAGAGATTTAAGAAGGCAAACATTGTCAACCATATTTTTGTCTCTACAGCATCATATAACTAGGTTGAACATTTCAATGAATGGTCCATTTTGAACAAATTGAATCAGTTACTTTGTCTTTGATAAACACAGCCTTAATTATATAAAAGTTTTAATTGGATGACAAACTTTATAGACTTATTTTCCATTTATGTAGAGAACAAAAAATTAGAAGACAATTGTCCAGAAGTGACCTAAATTTAATTTTTAAGTGAAACTCATCCATAAGCAGATTTTAACATGGAGAATGACTTAATGGCATCTTGGTCCACTGAGGAGAAATCATTATCAGAGAGTTCTATGGCAGAGACCCCAGAAACAACACTGCAGAGTAGCTCTTATGTACAATTAAGTTCAGTAAGGAACACTCACTCTTACTCATTTCCCTTTATGCTGTGAGTGAGCTCATGTCACACACAATGTCATACCAGAAAGCCTGCAACCATCTTATCTTTGCTTCCAGGTGCCAGTAATGAAATCCTAATATGCTATACCTCATAATTAAATAAGAATGCAAAATGAGGAGAGACAGGAAAAATATGGAATATATAGGGTTTCTCTACGAGTTATTTGGTCTTCAATAATTACTTAATTAGCAGAATTGGATGTGGTTTAAAATTACACAGTTTTATTTCCTTGATTGATAATCAAATATATTTTTCCAATTTTAGAGATGTAAGAGGAATAACTTGAATCTGTCTGATGTATTGAAAGACTATACATTGAAATCGTTATCCTTAAAAAATGAAGTCATAATTGAAAAAAATGCCTAAATGCAGCATCTGATGTTGGTCTTTTTAATTAATCATTACTATTATGAAAATCAAAATTACATAATAGATTGATTGCTGTCACTTTGGTAAAGAGCACATCATACATTCCTTACAGATTATGTGATATATTTATCTGTGAGGCTAATTAGAAAAAGTATATTAGCTGTAATTAGCTTTTAGCTTCAATGAAAACAAGTGCCATTTTGTATAAGGGTTGACAAGAATTAGCTGTGGTACATAAATATCCTTTAATATGTAAATGTCTATACATATGAATTATAGAGACAACATTCTTGGAATTTCATTAAAATAATTTTAAGAATGCAACAGTTTAGTAAAAATTAATCTAATTCGTGAAAAGTAAAAATTCAAATGTAAACTTTAGTTCAATATGTGAGTTCTGGTGACCACACAATAAAGTTAAAGGGACAGAGGATGTTTCTTAGTTGAAATCTAATAAAAAAGGCATATTTTAAAATTATTACATCAAATTCAGGAATATGACAGTTCCCAGCAAAACTTCTGATAACTTTTTCCAGTGGTAAAAGCTAATAGTGATAAAATGCATAATAAATGCACATCTCATGCTTTACTTTGGATATTAACTTTAACGAAATATAGACAGTAACAGAATGGGACTAATAGACAGGTTGAGAAAATTCTGAACCTGAAAATTCTGAACAGAATCAAATTCTGTTGATCCTGAAGTTGTGCCATAATCTTGAGTCATTTCTTTCTCCCTACCAACTGTTCCCAAAAAGTGCCATCTAAGCATGTATTCTGAAATAAAGTTAGAAGAATCAATTTTAAATAAAATCTCTTTTCTTTTACAATATTTTACATTTTCAAACTTTAAATTCTTCTTTACTCAGTGAGGGACAGTTAGTTATATATCAGTAGAAATTAACCCCAATCAATTTTTTAAATGTTGATACAATTAAAATAGAGATTTATCTTCAAATTACATCCTGTCATCTTGCTATACCGTGTTTATTCGTAAACATGTACATTTTTCCCTGGGAAAGAAAGATTTTAGAAGCTAGTCTATGACCTATTTTTCTACCTGTTATTGGGGACACTAATGAGAATGAAAGAAAGCAGGTTAACCTAGTCTCACCCTCTAGTAAACATGCTAGTAATCATCCTCATGGGGAACAAATGAATTAAGAATCCTAATGCATATAAATGTTTTATTAGGTGGTCTATGGTTTAGGATTTCTGGATTTCTTCTACAACACAAATCTAGGGTCTATAAATTTGTGGAATATGGTTCCCTATAAATGTCACATAAGCTATATAGTTATTTGTGCATACAATAGAAATGTTTTATAATTTAAAATATTCCCTTCTGGGTGAGGTAATGCACACACTTTTCAGAGGAACCTCTTCCACTACTCTGGGCCAAAAATGTGAATTTAATGAAAGAAGGACAGACCTTGGGAGCTCCCTTTGGAGTCCTGGGTCTTCCTATTCACCTGTGTCTCTCGAGCGCTTGTGTCTTTGAAATTATTAGTAAAACTCGATACTTCACCATCCAGTTTTTTGTCTTAACTCACTCCTCTCCTTCCACCAACTTTGCATTCTCCCAACTATCTCTCCTGCTTTACCCATCTACCAGTATCGCGTTCTACTTTTTCACAATTCCACGATCCTTCCACCTCACACTCATCCTTCTCTAACATAATTTTAAGATTATTGAGCTAAAAAGAATCTTGGAAAAATCTAAATTAGTGCATTCATTTTATCAGCAAGGATATTGATTTTTAGAAAAGTTGCATGAGCTACAATCATGATATCTAGTTCAGATCTTTTCCACGATATCACAACTCTTGCTATCCACACCACTGACAATAAATTGATAATTTATTATTTGTTGACATGGGTTATCATGCAAATACTTACATAACTCATGACTTTACGTTATAAAGTCTCTGCAGATAGAGATGATATATAATTTTTATTTTAACTATTTTAATTACATATTTGCATCAAAATGCTGAGTAAATCTATGCATGGATGAATTAATAACTGTATCTATGAGTTTTTTACTAATGTTCTATATATTTAAAATCATCAAAATCTCCTAGTGATTTATTCAAATTTCAATTTTCTAGTATTTTCCATCCCAACCTCTTTCTCCTATGTGCCACGCCCCTTCCACTAAGTAGATTCAGATTCAGTAGATTGGTAATGAAGCCTGGAACTCTTTTTTTTAATATAATATGGGATGATGAACCAGGATATGGTAATGATAAACCAGGTTTAAAAGCAAATGAATTAGATGGTTCAATAAGTTGCTTTCTAAATCTAAATTTGAAATTTGTTTAATACATTATTAAAGAAATTATTCACAAATTTAAGGGTTTATTCTACTTTACATGTATTTGTACAATGCATTTTACTCATAAGGCTATCCAGGTAAACTAGTATAAAATCGCCAAGTAAGTGTTAGTAGTAATGTTGCTAGCAGTAACATGGTTTCTAGTGTGATTTCAGTTATGCAAAATTAATACTGTACTATAAGCCAGGAGTTAATTTCCTTTGAATAACAATACAATTGTATAGATGATAATCTCTAAATTATCAGGCCATTATGAAGGCGAGTTCTGATTTGTGATAATTCTTTAAAATAATTCTACATTTTAAAGTTTTGTTTTGTTTTGCTTTTTTAACCTTGTGCATCAAATTCCAGGATGTGGGGTGGTTGTATTTTAGTGATGAGAAGTAATGTTATCCTTTACTATACTTGAATTGTATTTAGCCAAAGTTCCTCTTTGTACATCTGTCAAGCCTCCCTCATAATATGCAGGCTCAGAGCTCTTGGATGTTTTCTCTTTTGAACTGCTTTGAAGGATAGACCTTCACCTCTGGTGGCTTCTGTACTTGACACATGTCTGAGTACAAATTCAACTACTTTTCTTCTCTACTGAATTGTGTAATGATTAGGATATAAGAGGTCATGACTGACATTTAGAATCAGGCCTGTCTCAGAACTCATGCTGTTAATCAGAATTACTATAGTAGGGAAATCTGTTACTTTTGCAGTTTAAGTAATGCTACCATAGCAATGTGCCTGGATCATAGATTCTGAGTCAGCCTAAGACAGTCCTACGTGACCACAGGAAACACTGTACTAAAACCACTTTAATCAATTTGCAAATTAGGAATCACAGAAATGAAAGTATACTTGTTAGCCAAAATAACAAGTCAAAATATATCTCATTCTCCTGACATGTATAGGCTTAAAATAATTATATTCTTTGTTTTAATGGAGCGTGCTTCCTCTAGAAGAGATCAAATGGATGTCAAAATGTCTTGCTTTAAAAAGACTGTCCCTCTCAATGTATAGGCTCCTTTATCATCATGCCTTTATTTGAGAATACAACATCCTTTTCTGGTTAACAATCGAACCTAACTTCTATTTTCTCATGAGTCATTAAAACTTCTTTTCTTATTTATTGCGATGAATGAATCAGTTTCATATTACCCATCAATTCAATCACAAATATTTTAAGATGTGTTATTTTCACTACACTTTTTTGTAAGGATGGCTTAAGGCATCATCAACGATTTACATGAATAAGCTTCAGCTCGATCCAAGACACCCCAAGCAGATAAGAAAGGCATCTAGAAATACAGTTTATAATGATGCCTCCTTGGTTATATTTAAATATATAGCTTTAATGTGAAATGTAACATATCCAGACATAATAAAATACATGATTGAAGTTTGAAAACTGAGTAGTATAAACACTCCTTCCACAGAAAAAAAATTAAGTAACTTGATTTTCGTGCCCCAAGTAAAATGAAAATTGTCCATCATCCCTTTTTCTTGTCTGTTGCTGATGAAGGACACATATTTCTTTGATGTGTTTCAATTGCTCCTCACACTGTATGTAAGAAATATACTCAGAGAATTTATCACAAACATATGTGTATATATCCAAGCTCACAGGGAAATGCTAAGTCATTTTATTATAGAATCAGGAAGAATCTATCATCCCCCTCACCCCTCAATCCCACTCTTGGGCCTTGGATACTGATGCCAGGAAGTATGTAACTGAAATAAAAATTCATTTTGATTTTCCAATATGTGTAAAACAAGTCTAAGTTGCATTCTGAAAACTGCTATATAACAGTCCAAAATTGTACCATTATTTACATTACTTTTGGCTATGTAGAGACATGAGAGACAACATACAATTCATTTTCCATTATGACATTTTAAACCTTATGTACAATTTTATTGTGATATAAACATTTTCTACAATTGTTTAAAATTAAATTCAAGTGAAACAAGACACTCTCAACAGATAGAGCAATAACTCATGCAAAAAATCATAAAATTTAATGTAACAGATGCCCCTTGAACCAGCCGGCAATGCTCCTGAATTCTGACTTGACAGTAAGAGATCTAAAGTTCCCTAGTTATAACTGAACCAGAAAATTACAAATACAATAGCTTATATAATTCAAGTAGTGCCAATAATTCTAATACAATACACATCTTTAACAGCACATGCCAACAGATTATGTTTATTTGAAAGTATTTATCGAACCATGAGTACTAGAACTAAGACTCACTGCTTATCTAGTCCTTTTGGTACCACACTGGCCCTGCTGCTGAAGGATAAGCTTGCTGAGTTTCAGATTCTCTAAATGAAAAGAAACTCCATTATCTTTCCATGAGAGATTATTCTCTCTTATTATTCAAGCTTCATTACCAAGTTAGTTTTTCCTGATAATAATGCCCACACATTTCTTATGTTATTTTTATTATTTCTGAATAAATTTCAAATCATTAATTTCCTTCCTTAAATAGTGCTTTCCTCTCAGATATAGACTAATTTTTAACTATCTTATTCATTTCCTGATCTATCTATGTATTCTGAGTAATTCTCATCTTTAAATCTTTTCTGGATTTCCTTCAATTTGCTCACGTTTTTCTTCTTCTACTAAAATAGAATGGAAACGTCAGGGTTTATTGTCACTAAAATAATGTGGCAATGAACAACCCATCCCTTTTTTGTGTATTGTAACATCAAAATTTAGTCCTTCACTCTTACATTTAGCCTGGCAATCTTGATGTAATTTGCAAAATTCCCAGAAAAATGTCTTATAATCACTATTTTACTCAGAAAATAGTTGAGTGTTATGAGGGCCATATAATGGATGCCTCTCTATTCTGAGAATAGCATCTCAGGCCCCTGATTCCAAAGACACACTTAAAAGAGTAAGCTGTTGAGTCACTCTTATTTCCACTTGAGTCAATAGTACACCATACCAAAATATTGTACATGACTACAGAAGGTTCATGACAGAAATGTTCAACTGTATTTTCTGTAGAATCGCCATATTCTTCATTAGTTTCAACATGTACAACTGTAGCGTAGACAAAAATCTTAACATTTTAACATGTTCCAACCATAACAATGACACTATGGCATTCAACATGGTTCAGACCATTTGAATATTATTTTTATTTGTATTTTTTTTTTTTTTTTTTTTTGAGATGGAGTCTCGCCCTGTCCTCCAGGCTGGAGTGCAATGGTACTATCTTGGCTCACTGCACCCTCCACCTCCCAGGTTCTAGCAATTCTCCTTCCTTAGCCTTCCAAGTAGCTGGGATTACAGACATCTACCACCATGTCGGGCTCTTTTTTTTTTTTTTTTGAGACGGAGTCTCGCTCTGTCACCCAGGCTGGAGTGCTGTGGCAGGATCTCAGCTCACTGCAAGCTCCGCCTCCCGGGTTCATGCCATTCTCCTGCCTCAGCCTCCCAAGTAGCTGGGACTACAGGCGCCGCCACCTCGCTCGGCTAGTTTTTTGTAGTTTTTAGTAGAGACGGGGTTTCACCGTGTTAGCCAGGATGGTCTCAATATCCTGACCTCGTGATCCACCCGTCTCGGCCTCCCAAAATGCTGAGATTACAGGCTTGAGCCACTGCGCCCGGCCACGTCGGGCTAATTTTTGTATTATTAGTCGACACAGGGCTTCACCATGTTGGTCAGGCTGGTCTCGAACTCCTGACTTCAGGTGACCCACCTACCTTGGCCTCCCAAAATGCTGGGATTACAGGCATGAGCCACTGTGCCCAGCCCAATATTAATTTTTTTGAAACACATTATATTTCAGCTAATTTTGAAGCTTCTAGACCTGCATATTTCAACACATCATCTTTCATTGAAAACACTAAATAAAGTATTATTAACACTCATATATATATATATATATATATATATACACTTAAGACAAATGATATTCCTCTCAAAACCAATTTTCTTAAATTTCAGGTAGATATTGGGGATTTAGAGTACAATATGTCATTGAAAATATAGAGTATTACGTTTCATAATATAATATCCTAAAGTGTTACTATAAGACTCTATATTTCAATTCCATATGACAGAAATAAAAGGCACAGAAAAGTTTAATATAATCTAACTTGTATATATTAAATAAGCATTCCTCTTTCTAAATAGTAAAATGAAATAATCAGCAACCCATGACACTTCCAACTTGTTTTATACAGTTTAAGTCCTAATTGTCATCAATCATTAATTTTTTAATCAATCTAAGGCTTCTAAGATGCATGGAATCTGCTAAACGGTTCACTAGCAGTACAATAGAGTGTGCAGTTATGGTCAGTTGGAACCTCAGGCATTGCTTTCATTACCAATACCACTATGCCAGATTTTAATATACAAGAATCTCAGAAAATACCTTATAATCATAATTTTATTTAAAAAATAATTTTGTGTTGGTGAGAGTTAATGGTCATTATCCATTCATATTTCCTAGGTGAGTGTACATGAATCTGAGCTCTCCATATATTCATCCAATATTCAATACATCCCAACTATAAAGAAGGTGGGATCTAGTTCTATTCATTAATTTTGAAAATAAATAATGAAAAATGTAAATTCAATAGCCTTTCATATTCTTTCTCCTGAAGTCAAAGGGCCTTTGAAAACAACATTGCTCAAGAATTTCTCACAAGAGCTTTCATTTTAAGTGATCAATATTTTTGTTAAGCCCACAGATACGTTTTGCTTTCTTCACAGGAAAAAATTTAAGGTGATTTATAATCATAAATGTATTCACTCGAAATATATATTATAGGAGTCATTTGAATTATTTTCATTAATATGAATTAACTAAACCTTTTGTAGTGAGAAACAAATTCCTTCACAACATGTTTAAATATATGATTTTAAATATATCATAGATATTGTTACACTATCCTTATTTTTATGATAAAACTATAATGTCAGCAAATATCTATTTAATTTTTAGTAATGAATCTTAACATTAAATAAATAACTTTATTGCCATTCTTCCAATTCTTCCCTGTTTCCAATAAAAAAAAAATTAAATTTTTCCTGGAATATGTTTTCAGGATCATGTGGCTAAGTTCTGTCTACTGAAAATAATTTAGTGTCTATTAACCCACACTTAGAGTACAACTTCTACAAAATATTTTACATAGTCATTATGAAGCAAAAAATCTGTTTTTGAAAATTAAATAATTCATTAATACACAACTAATATAATTTATTTCATTAATTTTCATCTATTTATAAAAGTATAGGCCATCTCAATCATTAAGTTCATCTATTTAATTTGTTCATCATGTGAACTTATTTTTAAGTTTCTAGTTAAGTTGGAATCGAATCTATTGGGAATATCTTGTGAGAGCATTTCATGAGTTAACCCCCAACTATTTTTAATATGTCACTGATTCTGTTTGTGAAAATATGTACCTTTGGAATTTAGAATTCACAAGCCAACATTATTAATCAGGAAAGGCAAAATCTACTGGCAGGCAGTGTACAGTATAAGTACATGTTATCTGAAAAAATGTGTTGTCAGAACATTTTACTTTTAAAATAAAAATCAGTAATAGAAGAAACTCTCATTAAAGATAAGCAATTATTTTCTCTTAAAATTTGATTAATATCAAAATGATGCTCAGTTACCTAAAAGTACATATATAATATTTCTAATACAACTCCTGTTAGATTAATAAATAAAAACTGATTTGTTTTTCTAAGACCACCAGAGCGAGCACAAAAGAACCAGCAAGTAGGCAAGGCTAGGAGCAAAACTGCAAATTTATTTTTGGTCACCTAGCTTCAGGGCACCAACTGATTTGTTTTTCGAAGACCACCAGAGCGAGCACAAAAGAACCAGCGAGTAGGCAAGGCTAGGAGCAAAACTGCAAATTTATTTTTGGTCACCTACTTTCAGGGAAGAAGGTGTGGAGGGTGAGGTCTGTCGGCCTCCGGCAAAGGAGGCCGAGAGAGTCTCCCAGTGGAGCTCTCGGGCGGAGTTCCTGATGCAGTCCCAACAGGACGGGGGAGCTGAGGAAAGTCCGCGTGGAGCGCTTGCCAGGAGCGGCTTTTCTGGGAGTGGAAGGGCAATAGGCGGGGCACGGGTGTGTCAGGGGGCGTTCCATAGGGGCGACCAGGTAAATCTTGGTCTCTTCGGATTGACGTCACCTGGCGCATGCCGGGTTGATCTGCACCTTCCCGGACGCCGCTGCATTTTCGCGCGTGTGGGAAAAGTTGGTGATGAAGAACCCGGAAGTGTGCCATCTTGCCTCCGTTCGTCCAAACAAAAACTACTCATTAAAAAAGGGTGGGAAGAGATAATGTGCTATATTCTGCTTAAGTTTTTTAAAAATAGATTCGGTTAAATCTAAACAGCTCAGAAATGAGGTTCCAAATTAGAAACACCTTAAATTTTAACTTAAAGGATTTTTATTATAGTAAGATAATACTTTGTTCAACTAAATCTTTAGATTCACATTTTCTTTCTCAACTTAAATTGCTTAATAAACTCAACAAAGCTTATAAACCAAAATAATAAATATCCTTTCTACATTAAAATGAAATCTGTCAACAATGTCCTTTGAAATAATTAGCTCCTACATTTAATTTTCAGAATGTACTGTTTCCATTTTTTTGTTTATCAATTATTGTCAGGAGTTTTTATATAACTTAATTGTAAAACATAATTATTGAAACATATACTGTATTAGTGAATTGTGCAAGGAAACCAAAATTGAACATTTTCTGGCCATTATTTGAGAGCAGGATTCTACTATTCACTATGTTAGTGGTTCAGCAGGCAGAGGAGTTGCTAAAATATGTGAGGGAATAATCAAGCACTTCTAGCTAGAGTCCAAAAAATGATATTCCAGCTTAAGTGTTGCTCATTTGTCCTCAGGAAAGAAACCCTCTTCAGGTCACGTGTTTTTCACTTTGTAACTAGAGGGAGAGTATTAGCAGGAGCAATTGTGAAAGAAAAAACAAATGAAGGAGCAGGAGAGAGCATGCCAAACATGGACCCTATGGCAACTTAAAAAAAGTCCTATAAAATCCTCTCTGTAAGCTATTTTAGATTACCCTTTACTGGACTAAATTCAAGACAAATTTTCCATGAGAAGATTCATTTCCATTTCCAAACTTCTTTTTCATTTGTCAGTGTTCATTACCTGATGTGCTGAGTTTGAAGACAAACTGATATAAGGGAATTTGCAAAGAGATAGATAAGCAGAGCATATGTCCACAAACCCACCTATTCTCTAGCAGTCCTGGTAGGCACATTCAATAGGAAGCAGAAGGACTTTCTCTCAGAACCCAGACTTCAACTACAATCAATGCTTTTGGTTCAGTTTCCGTTTTTGGGAAAGTCTACAAGTTTCCCATGGCAACTTTGCTCAGTCAGCTCTATTTACAGCCTGCCATTTTAGCAATACTTATAATGTCATTGCCTCTTAGCAATCCTCAGGCATTCATAAAAGTAAAGTTGGGGTTCTTGGAAAAGAGATTTTCTTTTGCTATTTTTTGCTAGAAATAATTACCATTTCGACAGGTATCTAAATTATTTCATCAGCAAACACACTTGTGTCGTGTAGAGGAGAGGACAACATACTGTTTAAGAGTAGATATTATGCTTAAAAATACACCAGAATCTGGCAAGACGTGGTGGCACATGCCTGTAATCTCAGCACTTTGGGAGGCCGAGGCAGGCAGGTGGATCACCTGAGGTCAGGAGTTCCAGACTAGCCTGGCCAAGATGGTGAAACCCCATCTCTACTAAAAATACAAAAAAAAAAAAAAAAAAGGAAAAAAAAAAATGAGCTGAGCCTGGTAGCAGGCACCTGTAATCCCAGCTGCTCCAGAGGCTGAGGCAGAAGAATCGCTTGAACCCAGAAGGCAAAGGTTGCAGTGAGCCGAGATTGCACCATTGCACTCCAGCTTGGGCAACAAAAGCAAAACTCTGTCTCCAAAAAAAAGCATCAGACTATAACCTCCTTGTGAATATAAAAGATACTGCTCGTTGTGCTATCTCCAGAGAAACTTGCAGAAGCAATGAATTTGAATTTAAGTAATAAAGTTTCCTAAATACACTACATCTGATTTCTCCATAAAAAGAGATATAATATACTTAACTATTTCAATGATTCCATTAGCACATTACATTCCAGTCTTAACTGGTAGGAATCATACAGCAAAGTGAAAGTTAAATAAACGAGAATATATGCCATCAAGACATTAAGGTAATCCCACTAGATATCACTCTTTGCCAGTCTGTGAACCCACTTCTTTTGTGTAAATAAAGGAGTAATGCTGGCTTTGTTGACCAGGAAGCTACCTATGTTGACATTTTGAAAAACCTTATCTAATGTTCTGATAACATCGGAAACAATCTAAATGCAAAAGGTTGCTTCTGAAAGAAAGCATCTTGTAAATACTACTCTTTCCTTTTCTAGTTTTCTTTAGTTGTTCCATCTAACACTCCTATTAGAATTTTTGATTTATTTAATCAGTCACAAATCAATATTAATGCACACAGCATTTGGAATCATTGACTCAAATACAATTTGCTTTTTAAAAACAAAGTAAAAAAACCACACTGTAAATATATGGAAAAATATTAAAATTTTGGTTCTCAATATACTTACAAACATATTGAGAAGATAGGTTTTTATGTGAAAATTTGACTAACAAAAATGAAGAGCCGAATTAGTACATTTGTTTCAAAAACTCACAAAGCTTCATGGAAAACATAAACTTTGGAGATAAATAAGCTTTGGCCTTTATCTCACTCTGTACACAAAAATTTACCTATGATGAACATAGACAAAATGTGAAATTCAAAACCATATAGCTTTCAGAAGAATGAATAAAATATTTGTGAACTTAGTGTCAGCAATGACACTAACTATATAAGAAATTAATAAATTGTACTTTATCTAAATTAAAAAATTTGCTCACCAACAAACAATGTTATGAAACCTAAGAATTTAAGAAAATGAATAGGCATGACATAGATTAGAAAAAATATATTTCCTATACCTATCCAATGAAAGATTATATCCAGATTATATAATAAATTCCTAGCAGTCAATAATCCAAAGATAAGCAACCCAATTAAAAATAGACTAAAGCCTTGTAGAGAAACTTTACAGAAGACTACAATGAGTAAGAAAGACTAGCAAAAACAAATGTTGATCACTATATGGAGCAAAAAGGACTCTCACGTACTTCTGATGAGAGTGTGAAATAGTAGAGTTACTTTGGAGGACTGTGTTTGTGGTTGCTTATACAATTAACATGCATCAACCATTTTCTCATTGGAAACATTAGAAAGCATTACAAATGTGTGAAAGGAAAATGGATAAGTAAATTACTGTATATTTATAGGATAAGATACTACTTGGAAATACACAGGAAAAACTTAAAAATATAAGCATGAACTTTAAAAACATGTCACTTAAAACATACTAGATATACACATATAACATATATATAATGCAATTCCATAAATATAAATAACCAGAAAAATTAATCTTATAAAAATAAAATTCAGAGAAGGGACATCAGCTAGAAAAGGGCACAAAAGAACTTTCTGGGTGATGAAAATGTTCGAATCTTGATCTGGATGTAGTTATATGGCTGTGTATGATTTATAAAACTCATAGAACTGAACACTTAAGACCTTTGTTTGATTTTGTATGTAAAGTATTCCTCAATTAAAAAAACAACAAAACAAAAAGCTTGCCTCAATAGAATAAATGATTAATTGCCGAGTGATCCAGAAAGAGATATCACTCTGTGCTGGTGGTGTAGCCTTACAATATATTAGGTGAAAAAAAGTTTGAAAAAATATGTAAATTATATAAAAATAATGTTGGTGTAAATATAAATACATAAGAATGATATAAATATATATAAATTATATAAGTAAGACATAATAACTACCTATATAATGATATATACATTTGTACTGAGCCTTAAAGAAGGACTAGAATTTGAATGGTAGAGTGTAGGCAAAAATACTTCTTTCAAAAGACAAGAGAAGAAAGAAACATTCATACACTACAAAGTTTTTCATGTCATTAAAAAAAAGCATCCTTTTATTGTTGATTAAGGTAAAATCCTACTTAGGATATGATTCTGAACCTTTCTGCAAATGTCCTTTCACGCTTAGGTAAATTCCTGTATTTTAGGCTCTTGCGCCCACTTTAACCTCTCTGCCATCAGATAAACTGTTATCCTAACATTGTTTCACTGTTCCTTTCCTTAACACCAAATCATTCAAAGCTTCTTCAAGACCTGAATGAAAACCACAAATCACATTCTCTAAGTTTTCTCTGATTATTTGACCACCCTCTTACTTCCTGATACAAATGCCAGTTAACCTATTGCCTTGATTCTAAAATTACTTCAATGATACAGTTATTTATTACTCTTAAATTTGAAACTTTTTAGCTCTTATGGCACCTGCATACCCTGGCATGCAGAAAGGCTTGCTGGAAGAACATTGTGAGTTTTACAACTACTGATAACGTTACTAGATGTAGAGACATGGCCCTCATTTTGTAGAACATCTTCCCTTACTATTCTTCAATCACACTTGAATTGGATCTAGTCTCCATAAATATTGAACAGAAGGGATGATTATACAACAGTCTGCTTAAGGTAGAGAGCAGATGAAACATTCTATCACCTAACTGTGGAGAAGGAACATGCAAAGATTCACAGCTTAAGTGTCTTAAACGGTAAAATAGATCCGAGAACAGTTTATCTACATTGAATGAGCATCTACTATTTACCAGCCACTGAATGGAGCCCTCTAGAAAATTAATTTTTCATGTTTTTAAGACATTATAGGATTATTTGATGTTAAAATATTTATTAAAATAAATACAACAGTTCATAGAATTAAGCAAATCAATTTTTTCTAATCTAATAGATATTCAGTGACCTTTCTTAGAGAACTATTAGAAATATGGCATTCCAAAGAAGTTTCTGCTTCACCTTGAAGCAATTTAAATTGGGAGATCTTTGCTTCAGACTCCCTGAAGACATTATTCAGTTTATCAGTGCTGTCTGAAATTACTCTCAGAGACAGAGGACATTATTAGTGACCTAGTTTTTGTTTGGTATTTCTTGTTTTTTAATTCACAATGGTGAGACATAACAACCTGACGTGCAGGTTAAGCTTGCTGTGTTCTAAGGGAGCCTAAGGCTGTCACCACAGTCTGTCCATCTACTTATTCACTCTGCCCTGGTTATGTTTTTAAATCTAATGACACTTGCAATGAGCAAAAATGTTCCCCTTCTTCTAAAACATCTTCTCTAAAGTCAAATGGGGGTGGGGGTGTTTGAAAGTATTACTTTTCATAATAGTTATAAGGTATCTCATGATAATATATACATGTTTTATGTTCTAAGTTAGAAATAAAAAGCAAATATACATTCAAACCATTGTCTATATTGACAACAAATGCATTAAAGCTGCATTAAAGAGGCAATTATTTACTGAAAGACAGCTAATAATAGAAATATGAAATATGTGGGTAAAACTAAATTTGCAGTGGACATAAAGGTAATTAGGATGTTTATGCAGTCTTGCAATATCAACAAGTCAGGAAGTAAATAGCAATCAAGATAAATTGATAGTTAAGGACATAAATAAAAAAAAAAAAAACCTGTAAATGAAATTCAAGTGAAGGAACATATCAATCAACTGCATAACAAATATCAATCAAACTAAATTGATTGCTAGGGAATAAGAGCATTAACAAGGCAATCAAGAAAACTCCAAGCCTGTGCAACATAAAATCTCCTGAATTAGAGAAAGTTGAACAAGCAAATTGGTGAACAACTTGAGTTAATAACAAAACATGAGCTAACTCCGGCATTGGAATATTTACTAGGAAATGAAGTCTGCTCTGTAATTTTAGAAGAAGAAAAACAAAGAGGAAGTTTTTTTTAAATCACCTATTTAAAGACCTACCCTGCCATCTTCTGCCTTTTCAGCACTTACTGAAGCAAAATGAAACACACTCTAGTAACACAGCTCTTTCATCCTTATGCATTCCCATCAGATTGAAAAATAATTAGCAATTGGAATATAGGCACCTACAAGTATCAGAGAAACAGTATTCTTCACCTTTGTTAATCTTCTCATGTAGATGAGGAAAAATAGTTTTTCATGAGATGAACATGTTTTAAATTATAATCATCTTCCTAACGAAAAGCAAAAACTATAACTGAAGAACATACAGGGAGAGAATTTGGTTTGGTTCTGTAACTCTTCTGACAATGCCTGTATTTAATATGCACCAATATCTGCCATAGGCTTACTCGTCAATTAGGTTGAATAGTAATTTCTTAAAAACAAAGATTGATTTTTTCCATCTATCTTCAGTAAGTAGTAAGCTTTTTCAGGTCAGGATACTTGTCATAAAAATATTTGAATTTCTCACATCTGCAGTAGTATATATCTCAATAAATACTCCAGATAGCAACATAATTTTATACTTTATCTTGAACAATATAATCATTTCTTAGAAAAAATAAATTGAATTGTTCAAAGAGAAGCAAACTTGCATCTAATCAAACTTCGAGAGTGGCCAGTAGAAGACATGACAGATTACTTATTTCAAAGCTGGCATTCTTATGACATTATGCTACCTTGAATGAATGATAAATAAATCTTTAAAAATAGTCAGGTGACACTTGCAATGAACAAAAATGTTCCCCTTCTTCTAAAACATCTTCTCTAAAGTCAAATAGGGGTGGGGGTGTTTGAAAGTATTACTAAGTCAGCATTAAAAGAAAAAGTGGTTCATTCTTTTCTTAAAAAAAAACAACACTGGGAAGATTCTCTCAAGTTCTTGCAAATATTCTTTGAAAATGATGCATGAATATGTAAATGAAGATAGAAGTATTTTTTGTCAGTTTGAAACCTATTCTCAACATTTATTCATAATAAAAGATGCGCTTGCCTGAGTTTAATTTTATTGTTTTAGTCATCTGTGAAAGAAAAGGTATGATATGTGTTACTTTTTCAAATTATATATACAGGTGTTAATTATTTTTCTGGGAATAACTATCATTCATTTAAAAAAAGGACCAAACGAGTAGAAAAACAACCAGAGTACAACACATTTACACATTATGTTTCAGTTATGCAAAAAAATCTTCAAAGCTATGATCTGTATAATGTATCTTAAGATCTCAGAATAATATCACCAATCAAGCATCAAATTCAAATGTTTAGAGATCAAGAATATAAGTTTCCTACTAGATTGTAATTACTTTATCATCTGAGACTACATGTCTAATATATCTTTTTTACCTTCCCAACCCCTCAGAGTGCATTTGGTAAATGCTATTGATTAACTGACTAACTAAGGAATCTCAGAAAGAATGCTTGTTCCCAAGTTTCTAATAACAAAGTTGTTTGTGCATATAGACCCAGCCAGTTTAGTCAAATAGTCAATACAGTTTTAAAAAATTAAAGTTAAACCTGCTCTTTTACTAAACAACCTGATTTTTCTAAGTGAATGAAATAATTCAGTTAGCAAGGATTTATTTAGCAGGTGAGTAAATTAATCTTTTTAGTAAATACAAGAGTTTGGTAGAAGACAATTGGAAGTTAAAATTCAAACACATGGAATTCGGTTCCATATTTTGTAAAAATGTGCTATAGGTAATGGTTTAGAACATGATGAAGCCATGCTCCCTCATTTTCAGTGCTCCCTCTAAACTTACAAAGTTAAAGGCCCCAAACTTTGGGCTACTTAGTTAGTCTGTGCTTCAGTTTCATCATCTACAAAACGATCATTGTAATAGTACCTCACTCCTAAAATTATCTTAAGGGATTAAATTAGTTCACAGCACATAGCTATGCTATATAACAACGTTAGCTTCTGTTGTT
The DNA here is from genome assembly GCF_007565055.1 of Rhinopithecus roxellana. Classification (NCBI taxonomy): domain Eukaryota; kingdom Metazoa; phylum Chordata; class Mammalia; order Primates; family Cercopithecidae; genus Rhinopithecus; species Rhinopithecus roxellana. The sequence goes on along the minus strand of NC_044554.1, from coordinate 118,559,305 downwards.
CTTCTTAGTAGTAGTAGCAGCAGTCATGTATTTAATTATATAAAAACTAAATGACTTTTTAAAATCACACTTCTACAAAATCAAGTCTACATAACAATCAGCTAACAAGATGATGACATAATCAAAGTCACATATTAATATTAACCCTGAATTTAAACGGGCTAAACACACCAGTTAAAAAACACAGAGTGAAAAACTGGATAAAAAGACAAGACTCAACCCTGTGCTATCTTTGAGGGACCTATCTCACATATAACAACACCCACAGGCTTCTCTAAACTATTATTATGTCTAAAACTGCATTAAAGAGGCAATTATTTTTTAAAAGACAGCTAATAGTAGAAATATGAAATATGTGAGTAAAACCAAATTTGTATTGGGCATGAAGGTAAATATCTATCATGCAAATGGAAAACAAAAAAGAACAGGAGTCACTCTTCTCATATTAGATAAAACAGATAAACCAATAACAAGAAAGACAAAGAAAGTCATTACATAATGATAAAGGGTACAATTCAACAAGAAGAGTTAATTATCCTAAATATAAATGAACCCAACATTGGAGCACTCAGATTTATAAAATGAATTCTTCTTGACCTATGAAAAGACCTAAACAGTCATACACTATAGTGGAAAACTTCAACATGCCATTAACAGCATTATATACATTGTTGAGGCAGAAAAATAGCAAAGAAACTCTGGACTTAAACTCGACACCTGACCAATTAGAACTACTAGACATCTACAGAACACTCCACCGAACAACCAGAATATACATTATTTTCATCTGCACATGGAACATATTCTAAGATTGACCACATGCTTTGTAATAAACCAAATCTCAATAAATTCAACACAATATAATTTGTACCGAGCACACTCTCTGACCATAATACAAAAATAGAAACCATAATCAAGAGAATCTCCCCAAATTACATAAACATATTGAAATTAAACAACTTGCTCCTGAATAACTCCTGGGTGAACATTACAATTAAGGTGGAAATTTAAAAATTCTTTGAAATAAATGAAAATAGGGACACAACTTACCAAAATCTCTGGGCAGCGCTAAAAGGGAATTTTTAGTGCTAACTGTCTTCATCATGAAGTTAGAAAGATCTCAAATTAACTATTGAACTTTGTACCTAAAGGAACTAGAAAAAAAGAACAAACCAATCCCAGGGCTAAGAAATAACTAAAAGTGGAGAATAACTGAACAAAATTGAGATGCAAAAATTCATACAAAAGATCAATGAAATCAAGAGTTAGTTTCTTCAAAAGAATAAAAATGGTTGACAGACTGAAAACTAGACTAACAAAGAAAAAAAGATACGAATAATCAGAAATGATTACAATCAGAAATGGAAAATATTACATTACAAGCCATTCTACACAAATACAAAAGATCTTCAGACTACTACAAACAATTCTATGTGCAACAAATCAGAAAATCTAGATAAAATGGATAAATTCCTGGAAACACAAAATCTCCCAGATTTAATCAGGAAGAAATTGAAACCCTGAATAGACCAATATTGAATTCTGAAATTGAATCAGTAATTTTAAAAAAACCTACAACCAAAAAAAAAAAAAAAAAAAGCCTCAACCCAAATGGATTAATAGCTGAATTCTACCAGATGTACCAAGAGGAGGAACTGGTACCAGTCCTACTGAAATTATCCCAAATTGTCAGGAGAAGGAGCTAATCCCTAACTCATTCTATGAAGCCAGCAACAGCCAATACCGAAATCTGGCAGAGAGACACACCAGAAAATGAAAACTTTAGGCTAACATCCCTGATGAATGTAGATACAAAAATACTTACCAAAAAACTACCAAACTGTGGCCAGGTGTGGTAGCTCTTGCCTGTAATCCCAGAACTCTGGGAGGTCAAGGCAGAGAGATCACTTGATGTCGGCAGTTCAAGGCTAGCCTGGCCAACATGGTGAAACTCCATCTCTACTAAAAATACAAAAAATTAGCCACGCATGGTAGCAGATGCCTGTAATCCCAGACATCTGGGAGGTTGAGGTTGCAGTGAGCTGAGATCGTGTCACTGTGCTCTAGTCTGGGTGATAGAGTGAGACTCCATATAATAAAAAACAAAACAAAACCTAGCATACTGTATTCAACAGCACAACGAAAAGTTAATTTGCCACAATCAAGTAGGCTTTATCTCTGGGATGCAAGGTTGGTTCTACATATGCAAATAAATAATTGTGATTCAGCACATATATAGAATTAAAAGCAAAAACCATATGATTATCTCAACAGACACAGAAAAAGCATTTGATAAAATCCAACATCCCTTCATGATAAAATCCCTTAACAGGCTAGGTGTCAAAGGATCATGACTCAAAATAACAAGAGCCATCTATGACAAATCAACAGCCAACATCATACTAAAGGGGCAAAAGTTGAAAACATTTCCCTTGAGAATTGGAACAAGACAAGAATGCCCATTCTCACCACTCCTATTCAACATAGGACTGCAAGTCCTTGCCAGAGCAATAAGTTAAGAGAAAGAAATAAAAGGCATCAAATAGGAAAAGACATCAAACTATCTCTTTTCACCAATAAAATAATTCTTTATATGGAAAACCCTAAAAACTCCCCAAAGACTCCTAGAACTGATAGGCACCTTCTATAATGTTTCAGGATACAAAATTAATGTATAAAAATCAGTAGCATTTCTATACCAATAATATCCAGGTTGAGAGTTAAATTAAGAACACAATCCCATTTGTAACTAGCAAAAAGTAAAATAAAATACCTTGAAATGCAGCTAACCAGAGATGAAATTCTCTACAAAGGGAACTACAAAAGACTGCTGAAATAAATCAGAGATGATACAAATAAATAAAAAATATTCCATGCTCGTGGATTGGAAGAATCAATGTAATTAAAATTGCCATAATGCTCAAAGCAATTTACAGATTCAGCTGCATTTCTATCAAGCTATTAATGTAATTTTTCACAGAATTGGAAAAAAACTATTTTAAAATTCATGTGGAACCAAAAAGGACCTGAACAGCCAAAGCAATCCTAAGCAAAAATATTATAACAAAGCTGGAAGCAGCAACACCCTCCAACTTCAAACAATGCTGTAAGGCTACAAGAACCAAAACAGCATGATACCATTACAAAAATGAACATACAGACCAGTGGAACAGAATATAAAACTCAGAAATAAGTCCACACACCTACTACTATCTGATCTTTGACAAGGCTGACAAAAATTAGCAAGGGGGAAAGGACTCCCTATTGAATAAATGATGTTGGGATACCTGACTAGCCAAATGCAGAAGAATGAAACTGGAGCCCTATCGTCTACCATATACAAAAATTAAGTCAAGATGGATTAAAGATTTAAATGTAAGACCTCAAGCTATAAGAATCCTAGAAGAAAACCTAAGAAATACGCTTCTTGACATCAGCTATGGCAAAGAATTTTTGGCTAAGCCCCAAAAGCAATTGCAACAAAACCAAATATTGACAAGAGGGACCTAGTTAAGCTCTTTTTCTGAGCTTCTGTACAACAAAAGAAACTATCAGCAGAGTAAACAGAAAACTTATCGAATAGCAGAATATATTCACAAACTATGCATCAACAAGGTCTAATATCCATAGTCTATAAGGAGGTTAAATCAACAACCAAAAGACCAAATAACTCATTAAAAAAGGGCAAAGGGCATGGACAGATACTTCTCAAAAGAAGTACATGCAAGTGGCCAACAAACATGAAAAAATTGTCAACATCACTAATCATCAGGGAAGTGCAAATCAAAATAACAATGAGATACCATCCCACACTACTCAGAATGGTTATTAATAAAAAGCCGAAAAATAACACATGCTGGTGAGGCTATGGAGAAAAGAGAAAGATTTTACACTGTTGATGGGAATGTAAAGTAGTTCGGCCACTGTGGAAAGCAGTTTTGGAGAGCTGTCAAATAACTTACAATAGAACTACCATTCAACCCAGCAATCCCAGTGCTGGGTATATAGCCAAAGGAAAATAAATTGTTACATCAAAAAGGCACATGCATGTGCATGTTCATCACAGTTCTATTCACAACAACAAAGATACAGAATCAAGTTAGGTGCCCATCAGTGGTGGACTGGATAAAGAAAACATGGTACAGATACACTATGGAAGGAATACTATACAGCCATTAAAAAGAATGAAACCATGTCCTTTGCAGCAACATGGAGGGAACTTGAGGCCCTAATCCTAAGAGAATTAATGCAGGAACAGAAAAGCAACTACCACATTTTCTCAATTGTAAGTGGGAGCAACACTGAGCACATGTGGACATAAAGATAGAATCAATAAACACTGGAGACTATTAGAGCAGGGAGGAAGGGAGAAGGGTGATGGGTTGAAAAACTATCTATTGGGTCCTATGCTTATTACTTGTTTGACAGGATCCATACCTTAAACCTCAGCATCATGCAATATATCCATGTAACAAACCTGTACATGTACTCCCATATCTAAAATAAAAGTTGAAATTAAAAAAAAAATAACATAAATAAAATCACAAACTGGCATTTTACATTTGAAACAGAAAATTGGCATAGTTTTATTTGTGCTGAAAAATAGCAAATGCCATCTTGGAATTTACTGCATTTGTTTCTTATTTTTACTGAATCTCAGAAATACATACATATCTATATTTTAAAATAATGTAGGCACAGTTTTATGCATTTAAATAAACTTTCGTTTATAACATAGTTTATTCAAATATATTTACTTTCAGAATTGATTATATTTAAAGTAGAAAGAGTTGGGAAATTACATTTTCTCTTATAAACATAGATTTTAAAATCTAAGCTCCTGAAAAAAAAATATAATCATTCTCTCTTTAATGGACTCAACACATTAACTTTTGCTCAAAATAAAAATGTCTCTTTTTTATGTATTTATTCAGGAAAGAAAAACTGCTATATACTCACTGATGCTCACTTACTCCTGTTCCTGTAAAGTGAATTTTGGGCATCCAGAATCAGTAGCCTGTGTTTCCCCAAATAAACTACCAATTTTTCTTTTATTGTACTTAAATAATTTAATTATAAAGTGAGCAAATGTACTAGAATGAGAAATGGAAGTAATAACTCTAGGGTATTAACCCGAATGCTGTGGGAAGTCTCTATAGAGGTGAGCTGCTGAAAAACAGACGTGCCTAAGACAACTACGAAATGTTTGTGGAAATAATAAAAACTTAGAATAATATCTTGAAATTGATTCTAATAGTCATTTATCCCACTCGAAAAAATCAAAATGAAAACTTATGTACAATGTATTAGGGATGTGGCTTAGCCAAGAAAGTCTTTGCAAGTCCCCCAAACTCAAGAGAAAGTATATCGGGTTTAGAGCTAAATCAAAAGAACAGTGAATGCAGTCATATCTATGCAATTATGACTAAAGTTAGAATATCTAAGTTTTGTATATGTCATTTTTTTAATGATCCCCTGCTTTGAGAGGCTTAGATGACTGTGTTCTAATCACATTTTATAAGAGGTTTCCTCTAGAATTACAATAAGGACATAGGTTCAAAATAAGTTATTTTAGGTTTTAGTAACATACCAAGCCAGCATTAATTGGGATACATGGACAAAGCTTATCAAAAGAAAACATATCTCTAAGTGCTTATTATAATTATTCCAATAATACTAAATACTATATGTGAATTCAAATTCTATTTTCAGCTTAACTGAGTATATATTGTGAGGCCAGTTTATTCAAGTCCCCTAGCTTCTAGCTTCATTTTCTAAAAATTTGTCTTTGGATCAAATCTAACCAAAATCAGTACTCTCTCTCTCTCTTTTTTCTCTCTCTCTCATTCTCTCTCTTTCTCTCTCTCTCTGTCTCTAATATAACCACTTTAAGATCACATAAATATCTGGATGGGTGATGGTAGAGAAAAAGAATTATCAAGAGAATTGCAAATACTTTCTCTAGTTAAGCCTAAAACCATGTATAAGGATAATGGAATGCAAATAGTAAAGTTGTTTTTACTATTTTGAATTTGGAAGCTTGGTTTATGCTGATAATGGATATTTCATGGAATAAGAAACAAACACTCATCCTAAGATGTGTTGAATTTCATAGAAACATAATTTAAAAGTCCTTGAAAATTGTAAGTAATTAAATGAGATGAGAAGATGAATTTTTAATATACTGAATGGAAAATAATTATTTTAAAGCCTTCAGTTTAGATAACTACATTTCAGGCAAGTAGAGTTAATGTCCTATATGCTCACTTTTATTTTAGATTGAAATGCTAACTTTGAAAGAATATTGAAAATGGAAAACTGTTAAGTTCTAATTCTAATGAATTATATGGAAAATAACTTTCACAACACTTTTTTCCTGTTGAAGAAAAAAGTCCATTTTCACTGGGTTTATATCTTTTATGTACCAAAATTAGTCTGGATAATGGCTGAAAAAGCCACTAATAACTTGAAAAAGCAAAATAAAATAGAGTATATAAATGTTATATTGAAAATAGGAGGTCACAACTTCTAGAAGCATTTATCATTAAATTACTTTTTGGGCATTCGGTATATAGTATGGCCATTTTAAATATAATATTTTACCTTTGTTTGCCTTGAACATAAGCAAAAAGCAGAGCAATTCTATAGAATGTTTTTTTCATGGGTCAATTCAATAACACAACTAATCTTCTTTGCATTGTAATTTATTTCCATTAACTTAACAGGAAAGAAAGAAAAATATGATGGCCATCTAAAGTACAAAAGACATTGCATAAATACTTTTTATATCATTCTATTATAGGAATTATTAGTTCATATATTAAATATTTGTTCAAATATCTGTCTAAACCCACATGGGAGTATACTGCACACTCCTCAATAATAAAGAGATTTTCTTCTCTTTTCCCAAACACCGATCACAGTGTCTGATACACACTAGATGCTTGACCAATGCTTTTGGAATGACCAAATTTAATTGAAATTTATTGTTGAAAATTTAATAGCTCAAAATGGAAAAATATTGTCTATTTGAAATAGTCTTTAATCTCAAACTATTTCTTAAGTTTCTGGCTTATGTAAATCTTTGGAAATATTTTGTTCTACATACTTTTTTAAAGCAAGTAAAATCTAATAGGAATGCAATATCCATAGTTTTATTCATTTCCATTTAAATATGTTTTTAAGGTCTCTGAATAGTTCATCATGTGTAACGATTGCCAATTTTTAAAAATCCTAGAATCAAATAAAGCAATCTAAAGAAAAATGTGCACTGAACTAAAGATAAGAGAAGCGATCAAGTTACTTGAATATTCATTATTGTTGTATCATATCGTGGATCATTTTGCACATGGCTTTGAGTTACTAAACATATTGGTTTTAATATCAGTAAAGGCCTCTCTTTATATTGAACTCTTAAAAATTTTGTCCTACGTGTATAAGTTTATACTTTCATGGTGGTTGGGTGAAAATAATATTTTTAGCATAGGGATAATCCTTAGGTATTTAAAGGAAGCATAAAAATATAGAATAGGTCAACTAGAATACCATCCTAATTCTTTCACTTATTTTTTCACCAAATATTTATGGAATTTCTACTGCATGTCAAGCCTTTTCTAGATGATACAGCATTGAACAAAACAAAGCTTACTTAATTTTACATTGTAGTAAGAGCAGACAGGAAAGTATTAAATACTGTTGAAAACAACAGTATTAAATACTGTTAAATACGTAATAAATACTGTTAAAAAATGAAACAAAGGAGTTTTTTTATTTTATTTTATGTTACTTGTTCAGCAAAGGCTTCACTGAATTAAGACAGGAAAGAGATGAGAAATTTGGCTATGGAGATAGATGAGGGAAGTGGATTTCAGAGAGATAAGAGAGTAGGAAGCAGAAGCGGACCTGGTTTGTTCTGAGAACTCCGGGAAAACCAGAATGGCAGAAGCAGAATGAAGGAAGGAGTTGAGATGGAAAATTACCTCAAAGAGACAACAGAGGTCAGACTACGCAGGCCTGGCAAAATATTATAAGAATGTGCTCTTTTACTCCCAGAGAGCTGGGAAGCGACTGAGGAGAAGTGACATAACTGGACACATTTTTAAAGGATCACTCTGCTTCCCTATGAATAGACTATAGTAGGACAAACAGCAGAGAAAGAGAGTTCAAACACTGTAGTTGTTAGCACTTTGAATGGAAATTTTTTTTATCTTATCACATGTAATTTTTTGTCCTATACAATGTGCCTTGTCCCGTGAAATATTCTTATATCAAAATCCTTTGGGATGCAATATAATAATTGTACCCTTTGATTTTTAGGATTTAGATTATATATTTAACAGCATGGTATATTTATTTTTATAGATTAACTGCACTCCATTAATTTGTCTCAAAGACATAGTACCTGCAATACCCACCAATTTTCTCTATTCTGCATCCTTTTCTTCTCTTAACCATATCTTCTCCCAAAAGTACTCAACCTTCTTATGTTCTTGCTACTTTGCTTTAGAGCTTGGCTCTCACAAAGTCATTTGATATATTTCTTAAAACTGAAGAGTGAGTGCTGTGACTCAACAAACCTCTCTGAAGAACATTTCTTATTTTATTTCAATCAGAGACAAAGTCCATTTGTGACATAAGAAAAAGCATATGTAGTTTCAACAGGCAGAATGGAATGGATGTTTTGACTGAATGGAGGAAACATGAGGATACAGCCTTACAAAAGAATACATCTTTTTCTAAATCTTTAAAAAAAAAACTTTTTTCTTAGCAATCCCAGACATCATTGTCTTCTCTGTACACATATCCTCATAGTTACATGGTATTAAGTTGAACAGAAGGAAAATGGCTCTGTCCTTACAGTCAGGAGAAGAGATGCTATGATGTAACAGGCATTTTTCTTCTTTTTTTCTTTTTTTCTTGAGTGTCTCACTCTGTCGCCCAGACTGGAATGCGGTGGTGCGATCTTGGCTCACTGCAACCTCTGCCTCCTGGGTTCAAGTGATTCTCCTGCTTCAGTCTCCTGAGTAGCTGGGATTACAGGTGTGTACCACCATGCCCAGCTAATTTTTGTATTTTTAGTAGAGACAGGGTTTCACCATGTTGGTCAGGCTGGTCTCGAACTCCTGACCTTGTGATCTGCCCTCCTTGGCCTCCCAAAGTGCTGGGATTACAGGTGTGAGCCACTGCACCTGGCCGCATTTTTCAAGACATTATAAAATTATGTGATTGCCAAGTGGCATGTTGTCTGATAGTAAAGTTTACTCAGTGCTTCAAAGCAGTAACAAATCTGTACAGTTCAGAAGGGGAAGGGTTAAATTGTTAACTACTAATAACTAAGAGAAAATGTACTCTGCCTGATCTTATTTAGTTTCAAATTTTAATAGGATTCTAACCTGCCTACAAAAAAAAAAAAACGTTTTACAGGAATAAAAATAAGTCATTAGAAGTAAGCACCTGATTGAGTCAACTTCAGAGGACCCATTTTATCAAATTAATATTTAATTAAGGCACTCCATTGTCCACATATACCTGAGCAGGTTCCACTATTAGATTATACAAGTGGTAACTTATGAGTCCATTCCAACATGCCAACAAAGATCCAGTAAAACTCTCTGAAGAGAAGGAGAGACTCACGTTTCTGAGAGCCTGGCATGCCAAGTGATTTACATGTGCATAGAATCCCTGCATCAAAGCAACAAGCTGAATATTTTTAACCTCCCTTTACATATGAGATGACTGCAATTCAAATCTGATTAACACTTAAAGTTGCACAGCTATGTACTCAGCTCTCTCATTTAATGCCTGGACACTTTCCTCTGCACTTCAAGGAGAGTCAGTTTGCAGAAGAGCTTCTAGAATCCCATAGACAGTTCAAGTACACTTTGTCCAAATACTCTGAATTTTTCAGTGAAATGTCCTTCTTTGTTTTCTGGCTTCTATCTCTCAGCTTTTTCTTCTTTTTGTCTTCCCCTAGTCCACTCTACACTTCCCATTGCTTTTTCTTTTTCTTCTTTATATGAAGTTCTCTTTTCCTTTTTGCTTTCTCTTGAACCACTTTCTTCTGACATCTTCTATAGGTAAGAGGGACTTTGAGTAAGACAATCTAGGTTTAAGTGTGTAAAGTGTGTGACTGCCTTTTAACTGTGTTAACATGCTCAGCTAATGAGAGCAAACGTCACAAAGAGCCGGAGATACTAGTAAAAGCCCACAGGACCCAGAAGACTTTTTCTAATTTTTGTTCTTTCTATTCCCTCCACTTATTCATAATCTTTACCTTCTCTATCTTCTCCAGAACTACTCTGCCTTGGAGATTTCTTTCATCTTTGTTTTTAAGAAAAATTTTAAATTATTTACGACTTAGACACCTACTGATTCTTCAGGTTGATGTGCGTATTAGTTATAAGTTACTAATTCCTAAATGTGCTAAAAGAGTCATTAGAAGTAAATGCCTATGAAAGGGGAAGAATTATTAAATTTCATTTATTTATTTATTTATTTATTTATTTATTTATTTATTTATTTTATTTATTTTTGGAACAGTGTCTCACCCTGTTACCCAGCATACAGTGCAGTGGTTCAATCACAGTCACTGCAGCCCTAACCTCTCAGGCTCAAGTGATCATACCCCAGCATCTCAAGTAGCTGGGACTCATCAAATTTCTTGATGGTGAAGAATTTTTATCTGTTGACCAGCAAGTGAGCTCAGTTATTAGACTACATATGTGATAAATTTGACTATGTCTCTCTTACATAAAATCAAGTCGTAAAGATTGAAACATATATTTACAATCGACCAAGTTTTACAACAATAAATCATTGAATAATAAAATTAATTTTGAGAATGAGTAACACAAGTATTAATTTTTTTAATTGAATATATGCACACTCACATAGTCTTAGCTGAAACACAGAAACATAATTAACAGAATATACAGGCCCAATATCATTTAATTATTTTTAATTTACTCATCATTAAATGAACAAATTATAAAAGGAAGAAACAATTGCCTCTAGTCAGTTTCTTAAACCACTGACTGGCAAGGTGCAATATTTTTCATTATAAAGTCTGTGCTTTTTTTTTTTTTTTAACTACAGTCTATCACCTACTAGTTACAAAATCAATTTACTGGCTCATGACATGTATTTTAAATTATTTAAATGGCATATTTCCAGACCGTAGTTAAATAATTTTATATTAAGTTTGGCTTGATTTTATTATATATATGTTAAATATTATTTGAAAGTTGTTTTAAATAGCCATATATTTTATGTAGGTATATGTATAACTTGCAATATAAAATGTATTCTTACTGGGAACCTCAGATAAAATATTGAACAGTTCCATACATTATATACTAAATGTGTAATCAACTTTATATAATTTTTTATAGAATTATGTTCAATGATTCTTCGTCACTTGTCACAAAATCACCAAACGATGGATAGGACTAAATTTTGATGTGAAAGAGTAAGGGAATTAAAAAAGGATTGAAATACGTTGTTAAGCTAATATGTATAGGAATGCGAGTGGTAGCAGGTTCTCTGTGGTCATGCATGTTAACTAGTACATTCTTTTTGAGTTTTATTAGGAGAAATAAATTGAATTAAACCAATAAAATGAGATATGCTTCAGAGGTTTGTGTTTGCAAGAAAGGGTGAGAGAGAGTGGAGTTTGGGAAGTGCTCTGGACAGGACAATATTTAGGATCCTATAGGGAAGGGCTGCATTGAGCCTTGAGTTTCTGCACTGCATGGCCTATCATTTCTTCTGCAACATGGTACTGACCATCATAAATAAACCAGGTACTCACAGATCCACATGGATTGCACTGTCCTACTTGTCCAGACTCCTGTGTCATGAAATCCCTGGGCTGAGAGACAGTTCATTCTCTAGGTGATTTCTGTCTGCTGGTTTGTGTTGCTAGTGACTGTAGCCACAATCTATCACTCTCCCTGCTTCCTGCTGCTCCCTGAGACCTATCCAGCCTTCCCAGAAGGTGTGATATGGAGAGATAAACACCTTTTTTCTACGTTAGATAAGTTTCTCCACGTCCCTCTTATAGTGCCACTAAGAGCACTGATTTTTGTCTACCTGTTCATCTCCAAGAATATTAATGTATTCTTGCATGTTTTGATCCAACAAACATTTTTTGAAACCCTAAAATGTCCAAACCATGTAAAAAGTGCTAGGAAGAGAAAGAAGCAGTCACAATTCTAACATGAAATGTTAACATATATGATAGTGATCTAACAACTCTACTTGGAACATTAAAAGATAACTTCACTGAAGTGAGGGGCATAGGGCGAAGGGCCAGGAATTTAAAATATATGAGTAGAATTCGGACCAACGTGATCAGAAGAGGTAAGAAGCAGAGGCACAGAAGATGCTCACACTATTGGTTCCATTCTCTATTTGAACTGACCAAATACCATCATGCTTTTCACAGGTATACTTTTTTTCTAGCCATTTACCTCAAATAAGGTTGACACATCCAAACTACATATTCCCCACATTCATATTTGCATTTTGATTTGCTGTTCTGTTATTTGCATTTTTATTTGCCATGACTTGAGTTCAGATTTGATTATCCAGCATTTGACTTATCCAGTCAGGTCTTTACTTCTGGTTTACTTCTCATCGTTGCCAGCCATTTGGCCACTTTTTCTTTTCTGTCTTTAAACACAAAGGTGAGCAAGAAAGTCTAGGTAGAGAAACTGTAAAATGCTATTTCTAATTATATAATTTGTTATTTGTTCCTCAGTTAAAAATTCTAGTGGAGAAGGAATTACTACAAGCGTAGAAATAGAGTTTGGTCTAATTTGAGTTTATCACCTGAAAATAATTTGTTTGGCTTTTTTTTTTTTTTTTTTTTTTTTTGAGACAGAGTCTTCCTCTGTCGCCCAGGCTGGAGTGCAGTGATCTTGACACACTGCAAGCTCCACCTCCTGGGTTCATGCCATTCTCCTTCCTCAGCCTCCAGAGTAGCTGATACTACAGGCGCCCACCACCATGCTTGGCTAATTTTTTGTATTTTTAGTAGCGAAGGGGTTTCACCATGTTGGTCAGGCTGGTCTCGAACTCCTGACCTCATGATCCACCCACCTCAGCCTCCCAAAGTGCTGTGATTACAGGCATGAGCCACCATGCCCAACCGAAAATAATTTCTTATCTGATTCCTGTGGGCAACGAAAATATTAATACATATATTTTTCTGTTGATTGCCTCAACTAAGCCTACTCAACATGACTTTAACAATCTTTCTTACTGAAGTCACTAATATTCAAATAGCTTATATTTTATAGGAAAACAAAATTTTCTGTCTGAGATCATTAGAGTTTATAATGAGATGTTAGTGTTTCATAACACAGACAAAACTAAGTCAGTGCCGTATTTACTCTGAAGATATGTTTACTTTGACTTATTTTCAGTGAATTAACTTGAATTAATTGCTTTCTCATTGAAGAATATAACAAGTTATTTTAAAATCTGTATATTTTTAATTGGGTGAATAAAAAACTCAGTAAGGAAGGCACCTTGGGTTATTTTCTATAAGACCTTTTATAGTATAGTAAGTCTACTCAGGATCTTTGTTCATTACAATCTTATTGCTGTATCATATGAATTTACAAAATTTTAAATCTTTATACATAAAGTATGCCAATCTTGTTCTAAAATAAGTATTTTAAATATATATCTTTTTTGTAATCTCAAAAGAAATCGTAACTCCCAACCTGCAATGTTAAACATAGCCTTAGAACACGTTTACTGTTTCATTGTACTATTCAAGAAATTTGAATTTTTAGAAACACCAATTCACAATACCTTTTGTCAAGTAAAACTCAGTGTTTCAACCCGAATGCATTTTAATCTACATATGAAATCCATATGTTAATTATATCTCATAAAATATGTAAACTAGCAATGTAGAAAGGAAGGACTTGCCTTCTTTTCCTTCTCAAAAGTAGATTTTTACACTATATACATACTTTGGACAAAATGGATTTTATGTACATAGGAGGAGATATGGGTATCTAAGGATGGTGGTACTGGGAGCTAACAGTAGACAGTTAGGTTGTAGCCCCTTTCTAGAGGACCTTGTCTTGAATTGATTGAAATAAGTTGAAATTGATCTCAGAAGTAATGAGAAGTAAAAAAGGGCTTTTAAACAAAAAAGCAAATACTCCATTATGTTTGTTTTGAGAACTGTTAAAGTAGTGGGTAGACAAAAAAAAGGAGAGTCTGGAGGCAAGATGATTGTCTAGGAGCTGAGGCAATTCTTAAGTGAGAGGTGATGCAGGCTTGAATGAAGAATATGACAGTGAAGATAGAGATCAGAGCTGGGCGATATAGTGACAAGGTGAAACAGAATGTCTAATAAGGCTCAGTTTTAGAAACCTTGTCACCTATTTATTGTCCATATTTGGAAATGTATGTAACCTTAGAGTAGATTTTTCTTATGGGATTTTGTATAAGGTGACTAGGTAACCACTGTCCCCAGAAAGTTTTGATAGGATCATTTATTTGGCTTATTTTAGCTGCTCTTCTCGAATACCTCTTGGTGTGCATAAGAAGTGTATGAAAAAAATTGTTGAAGATATCATATATAAAGAATGCAGAATTTCTCTGAATTCAACCTCTTGAACATCTTAGGAATTAAGTATTGGATCTATTTTACACTGATCAAATATCAGAAGCTCTGGCACTGTGGACCAGAATGGAATCTAAAGAAAGGAAAGGGCTCTAAAATGGAACTCACCAAAAATTTGGGATGGGGATGTGTACCTGCATTGTTTACTTAGACTGAGAACTGGAACTTAAGGGTTGGCTCTGGATGGCTCTAGAAGAGACAAGGGTTAAGACTGTGACCATTCAGGACCCACCACTCTGTCCTTTGTGTGCAGTTCTAGGAAACAATGGCCAAGCATGATGATGTGAACCAGTGAAGCTATCACCCTGGAGCAGGAGCCCAGAGGCACGTGTGACCTGTGTTGGGACTAGACCAGCAATAGCATCACTGCAGAGCAAACAAGCACTTAGGCCTCTCTTCAGCACCAACATTGAGGGCAGTGAGGCATCTAGCGTTTGGAAGCAAAAGTAAATTGAATCATCTTGAAGAAAATTATCTTCCACCATATCAAGGGGAAGGTAAGATCTGAAGACTGAGATGTTGGAAATACTGTTAATAACAGTGGGAGAGTCCTCTAGACTGTGGGAGAGAGAAGCGGGGAGATGTGTGACCATATAAATGATACATAACTGCATTTGGATTCCAAGTGAAGAATTTTACATGTGAACAATTAGATTTCTATCATGTGTGTGCAGCAGATTTCTATCATGTGTGTGCAGGGGAGTCATGGATAACAAAGTATCTAGTAGGAGGTTAGAAGAGAAGATGAGATGCAGAGAATGTTAAGATGATGCAGCCATAAGAATGGAGAAATAATATAGGAAGGAGGTGGGGAGCTTGAGAGTTTGGATAATAAATTCAATTTTAGACATTTCTGGTTTAAAAGACGTTCAGGCTATTTCAGTAGATATGAAGGTATGCTGCTAAATAGTTAAATTACTTTGACAATAACGCGGGTTAAGTACTGTTATTTACCCATTTTGTTCATGAATCTGAGGCCAAAAAAGAAAAAACGTACTATTCTTCCCCCAACCTGTTAACTAACTTTACCAGCAAGTGGTAAAGTAGGATTCCAATAGAGACAGCTTAACTCCAGGACCACTGCACTAATCTGGCAGTATTAGAGCTGAAAGGGTATAGGCTTCAGAGGAAGAGAGACTTTGATTTAAATCTCAGCTTTGTCACTCACCGGAGAAGAGAAGCTGAATACAAATACGTTCCTTAATTTAGCTGAGACTCTAATTCTTTATCTGTAAATTTAGGAATCCAAGTTCCAATCTATAGAGTTCTGGTGAGGTTCCATGACATAATGTATTAGTTTCCTATTGTAGTGTAACAAATTACCACAGTTAGTGGTATGAAACAGCACATATTTAATCCCCTACATTTCTGGAATTCAGAAGTCCAAAATTAAGGTGTCAGTAAGACTGTGTTCCTTCTGGTGACTTTAGGAGAGAATTTGTTACCTTGTCTTTTCCAGTCTGTAGAAGCCACCCACATGCCTGCATTCAAGCCCCTTCCGTGGTCCTTAAGACGCATGACTTCAACCTCTGGTTCCACTGTGACATCTTTTGCTGACTCCCATTCCTTCTGCATCCCTCTTATAAGAACCCATGTGATTATTTGGGCCTATTTAGATAATCCAGGATGATCTCCCCATTTTAAGATCCTTAACTTAATCCTCTCTGCAAAGTTCCTTATGCTACATAAGGTAACACATGCACAGGTTCTGGGGTTAATGCATGGATATCTTTAGTGGTGGCATTAGTCAGTCTATCACAGTTTATGTACAGTAAGAGTAAAATATCAACAACAAGCAATAAGTTTATTGAACATCTCTCTTGACTATCAATTATCCATGCACAGCCTTTGAGAAGAATTGGAAAGCAGTCAACTTGTGATTAACTCATAATAGGCATGAATTATAGCTATTATTATCACTATGAGCATTATTCACTTTTAGGAGAAAAATTAATATGCATAATTCTCAGAGCATACCCTTTCAAATGCCCTGCCAAATAAATTTCTCACTTCTGAAAGACAACCTATCTTTCCTCTTACAAAGGCACTGGGCACAACACATAATTGCAATGTCATATTCTATCTTCAATTCCCCATCAATTATAGCTCTAGCATTCCAATTATTTCTTTGGCCAAATGATTAAGCATTACCTCCCAGAGAAACCTCTCTGATAAACTTATCTCTTAGAATTTCTTCCATTTCTGTATCACGTATTCTTTAGGCAATTGTTACTTTATAAATAATTGGGATATCAATATACAAAATCATACATGAAGTATAGATGAATGTAAAAATAAAAAATAAAAATGTAAACATCACCCACTTTATGAAATATTGCTAACCTTTTTGAAGGCTCCATGTGCCTTATTCCTTTCCCTCCCCTGCCAAAAGTAATCAATATCCTGAATTTTAGTTTCATTATTCTTCTTGTTTTCTATGCAAATGAGCTTTCCATTTTAGAATAGTTTACATTCGCAAAACAGTTCCAGAGGCAGTACAGAGAGTTCCTTTGTACTTCTCACCCATTTTTCCACTGTTACTGGCATCTTATATTAGTATGATATATTTGACATAGCTAATGAATCCATCTTGATAAATTACTATGAACTAAACTCTATGCTTCATTTGGATTTCTTCAGAAGTTTTTCACATGGTTACACTAGGGTAGTGAATTTTGGAGACATAAACCAGAGAGATAATCATTCTCAGCACATCATATTAAAGGTACATGTTATCAACATGACTTATCACTAACTACCTGCCTAAGGTAGTGCTTGTCAGGTTTCTCTACCATATAATTACTATCTCTCCTCCAGCTCATTACTCTACTCTTTGAAATTAAATCACAATGTATAGTCTACACACAAGCAGTAAAGAATTATAATCCAATGTCTTGATGGAACAATGTCTACATAATTTATTTGGCATTCTTCTGCATGAAAACTTGTCTATTTCCTCCATCTGTTTAATTATTCAATAATGTATTTATATAAGTACAAACTCATAGATATTTATTTTACACTTTTGGTTATAATCCAATATGGTTTATTCTGTTGCACAACTTGTTCCAGCTTTGACTACTGGGAGCTCTTTCAGTTGTCTTCTGTGTCCTTTTGACAAATCTTCACAGTTTTCTTTACTGAGCACATCCTTACTTTCTGGTATCACAAGACAAGACAGGATAGCCTCATCTTGTATATACCCTGCCCTGGTCCCATAACCATGCATTTCTCGAAGGAACACTGGTATCTTTTGTTGGAGAATGGTATTAGAAACCAAGGATGTGCTCATTGCTAATGGGGTATCATTACTTCTAGGACTTCTGAAGGGAAAGCACTAGGAAATATATGCATGAACACTAATTCACATGTATACCAGCAGAGATCTATAAATATTGCTAGGTATATCTGTCAGTATCTAATTAAGCCAAACATGAAGTCATATTGATGCATCCAACTCTAATCCAGTATGACAAGGTTTATTCTAGCCTTCCTCCTTGCTTATTTGTAACTTCCCACTTCAACAGTGAGAAGCTTGGCTTCTACCATCTGCCATCCATTTACTTATTTGTTCCATTTCCATGTATAAGTATAGTGATTTCATAATTGTTAAATTTCTAATGTGAGAACCAACTTTGTCAACTAGAACATAGTAGTTATATACACTTTCTTTTGGCTTTACTCTCAACAATCTCCATTCATTTCCAAAATTACTTAGGTCAGTTTAAAAAGAAAAGCAAGACAAAATAAAAAATTTATACCACCTTCAGTGAGATTGTTTTATACATTTTAACAGATTTTTTTTTTGTCATTTGGCACTTTATTAGGTGTACCCTGACTTCTTAATTTAATTTTTAATTGTATACATTAAAGTTCACTGTTTGTGTTATTATACAGTTCTAGAAGTTTTTAAAAATGCATAGGGTCACGTATCCACCAGTTCAATAATATACAGGATAGTTTAACCTAAAATATCCCCAGTGTTTCATATATTTATAACCACTCCCCTCCCCAAACCTCTGATCTATTTTTATCTTCATAATTTTATCTTTTCTAGAATGTTATATTATCAAAACAATGCAGTATATATCCTATTTAGACTGGCTTCTTTCACATAGCAATATGCATTTAAGTTTCCTCCATGTCTTTTTGAGGCTCGATAGCTCATTTCTATTTATCATTGAATAGTATTTTGATATATGGATTTACCAAAGTTTGTTTATCCATTTACCTAATGAAGGATATCTTGGTTGCCTCCATTCTTTGATAAATAAAATGTTATCTGATGTTTTTTCTTAGGATTTTCAAACTAAAATATGCCATTAATAATATGTGATTGTGCCAGGTGTGGTGGCTAACATCTGTAATCCCAGCACTTTGGGAGGCTGAGGTGGGTGGATCACTTAAGGTCAGGAGTTTGAGACCAGCCAGACCAACATGGTGAAACCCCATTTCTAATAAAAATACAAAATTAGCTGGACGTAGTGGTGTATGCCTGTAATCCCAGCTACTTGGGAGGCTGAAGCAGGAGAATCACTTCAACAGGGGAGGTGGAGTTTGCAATGAGCTAAGATTATGCCATTACACTCCAGCTTGGACAACAAGAGCAAAATTCCATCTTAAAAAAAAAAAGGATTGCTTAGTTTTTAAATTTAACTCACTGATGCCCACAACTGAGAAATTCACTGTAATGCTTAATCTAAAATTAACTATTTTCCAACACTTACAAAGAGTCTGTTTGGAGAATAGATTGGGTGGTTTTATTTATTTTAGAGACATGCTAATAATAAACATATCTAATTTTCCATGATGTTTGCTTACTTTAAAGAAAATCATCAGAACGCTTCATCCTTTTTCCACATTAAGTTAATCTGTAATAATGTCCCCAATGAATGTTAATTTCAAATTATCTGATGGACACTGAGAATAAAAGTTTAAAAGAGCCATGTAATTACTGTTTCCTCTGTTTTATAAAGTTATTGGAAGCTATTGTCTGTTATATCTTTCAAAATGTCGCTTCACATTATGACACACAGTTTTTCGAGCTAAATGCTGGGAAGTGCTGGTATCTGAGTGTTTTTCCTTATTAAGTTTCCTTATGCCTATTACCTTCGGTAGCCACACTTTTAAGTCAAATCTATTAAGTTCAATACTGTATTTTAATAAGTATTATTTGCATAAGCTTTAGTATAATTTACTTTCTACTGTACAGTTTTTGATATTTTATCCATACTTTGATAATGCTATAATTTACATACCGTATTTTTAAAAACTTAAAGGAGACAGGCAGAGTATGTATTTGTTAAATATATATATCTCAATATTTTAAAAATAATTTTTAAAGAATTTATATAAATAATGGGTTCATATTTCAAAAATAAAATTTTGAATGTGTATAATAAAGCAATATGGATGATAGATGTTCAAATGAGTATGTCCCAAAATGGTAGATGACATATTTTTGAAATGCCTTTTTAAATTTTTGCTTAGATGGTGAGAAAGCAAACTATATTCCTTGGAGGTCAGAAACTATAATAAAATAGTAATCCATATGTGCTTACCATATCAAATGCTGAAACTGGCATTTACCCTGGAGGTATCTTTTGATAGCTGTTGACTGACCTAGATTTGGGATATAATGACCAAAGTGCTTGAGGGATATGAAGCAAAACCTAGGACCTCAGCAAACAGGTTAAATTTAAAACCCACATTAAAACCCCATATAAGCCCCCACAAAAGGCAACACATTCTTCAAATAAACTAAGTTAAAAAGTTACTCTGATAGGAAGACAATGGGAGAATAATTAAAAAGTTTCCTCTAAGAACTTCTGACCATAATTCAACATTTAAACAAGTTTAGAGTTATAAGTAACAATACCAATATAGTTCAAAATGCCTGAACTGAAATCTGAAATTTCAAATCTGAAATTCTCTTTTAATTGATCCCAAATTAGTGTTTCCACTAATGTGTGTTTCCAGAAACAAAGTGACCAGGAGATGAAAGGTACAGAAGTTTAACAAAAACATAAGAGAAACAGAAAACATTTTGGAGGAAGATGAGAGGGAGAAGTTAACACTGAAATACAATAATGGCTAGGATTTTTCCAGAAATGATTAATGATGTGAATTTGCCTTTTTAGGAATCTCAAAGATCACCAAGGATACTTTTTTTTAAAAAGAGTCTGCAATGAGGCAAATGGTAGTGAAACTGTAGAACTTACAAAAGGAGTAAAAGAGAAAAGATACTCTATATGAAGAACGAACACTTAAAATGACAATGACTTTTCAGGCTGGGCGTGTGGCTCGTGCCTGTAATCCCAGCACTTTGGGAGGTCGAGACGGGCGGATCAGGGGGTCAGGAAATCGAGACCATCCTGGTCAACACGGTGAAACCCCGATTCTACTAAAAAAAAAAAAAAAAAAAAAAAAAAAAAAAAAAAAAATTATCCGGGCGTGGTGGTGGGCGCCTGTAGTCCCATCTACTCCGGAGGCTGAGGCAGGAGAATGGGGTGAACCCAGGAGGCGGAGCTTGTAGTGAGCCGAGATTGCACCACTGCACTCCACACTGGGTGACAAGCGAGACTGTCTCAACAACAACAACAACAAAAAAAAAACAGTGATTCTTCAACAATAATGGAAGCCAGAGACATAAGAGAGAAGGAAAAAACTTGTTTATAAAGCTGGAAAGATAATCCCCAAAAAAACTATTTTCTACAAGTTAGAGTGGAAATTAAGATATCTACAGACAGACACAAACCCATCATAAATAAACCTAAAAAACTAATACTCCCTAAAGCACCACATAACTTCAATACTTGAAGTATGAAGAAAAATATCTGAGAAGGAAGGTCTATGATGCTGGAAATAATAGAGATCATACAAATTAGAAAAAATATGTAGATCTAAATAAACACTTACTGCATTCAACAACAACAATAACTAACTTGTAGCATCAAAATTAATATATTTAAATATATTTCTGGACAGTAAAGGCATTTATGTAAACAGTAGGGTGGCTGGAAGTAACGCATGACAAGGATCTTTGGTTTAAAAGGAAGACGGTAAAAATATTGTATAACTTCAAGCTTTTGCATGTTAAATTTGCACATGAGTACAACATCTGCAAGCTGGAGAACCAGGAAAGCTAATGGTGTAACGCAGTTCCAACTCTAAGGTCCTAAGAAACATAGGATGGCACCAGTGTGCATCTCTAAACCTGAAAGCCTAAGAACCTAGCACTCTGATGTCCAAGGGCAGGAGAATACGGATGGCCAGCTCAAGAGGAGAAAAAGAACATTGGCCCTATTGTTCTTGTCCAAATAGTTCTATTCAGATGCTCAATAAATGGATTAGATGATGCCTGCCAACATGAGTGAAGGCAAATCTTCTTAACTCAGTCTACTAATTCAAATGCTAGTCTGTTCCAAAAACATCCTCATGGATATACCCAGAGATAATGTTTCACTGGCTATCTGGGCGTCTTTTAGCTCAGTCATGTTGACACATAAAATTAACCATCTCATAAGTTAGATAAGAACAAGGAGAAAGTTCCAGTCAGAAGATACCAGGAGGAACTTGGGATTCTTTACACCTTTCTGAAACATTAGAAAGATAATATAGGGATCCCCATTGAATATAGCTGTATTAGTTTGTTTTCATGCTGCTGATAAAGACGTAACCAAGACTGGGCATTTTACTAAAGACAGAGTTTTATTGGACTTACAGTTCTACATGGCTGGGGAGGCCTCATAATCATGGCAGAAAGCAAGAAGGAGCAAGTCACACCTTACGTGGATGGCAGCAGGCAAAAAGAGAGCTTGTCCAGGGCAACTCCAGTTTTTAAAAGCATCAAATCTCAGGAGACTCATTTACCATCACAAGAACAGCATGGGAAAGACTCATTCCCATAATTCAATCATCTCCCACTCGGGCCCTCCCACAACATGTGGAAATTATGGGAACTACAAGATGAGAGATTTGGGTGGGGACACAGAGACAAACCATATCAATAGTTCAAGCCAAAATTTGTTCAACTATCAAAGAAAAACAATTCCTGTTAACTCCTGAGTTTTCGCAGGGAAGACAATAGCTAATACTCACGGTAACTTGCCAAATGGCTTAGAGTGCGAAGTGTCTGTTAGCAGGTAGGGCCTCTGAGTAACATCAAAACCTAACCGCACCTACAAATATACATTCTTTCAGAGCAGGAAATCTGTATAGGAAGAGTATCATCCCTAATCCATCTACCTTTACCACAAAACCTCCTAAATTTCAGATAAAATTTTGGAGGCCGAGACGGGCGGATCACGAGGTCAGGATATCAAGACCATCCTGGCTAACACGGTGAAACCTCGTCTCTACTAAAAAATACAAAAAACTAGCCGGGCGAGGTGGCGGGCGCCTGTAGTCCCAGCTACTCGGGAGGCTGAGGCAGGAGAATGGCGTAAATCCGGGAGGCAGAGCTTGCAGCGAGCTGAGATCTGGCCACCGCACTCCAGCCCGGGCCACAGAGCGAGACTCCGCCTAAAAAAAACAAAACAAAACAAAACAAAACAAAAAAATTTGGGAATAAATATGTAACTGTCCCTTTATTTGCATTAATGATCCTATAAATATGGTCCATTGTTTTGGACTAATTCATCTCCTAAATTCTTTTCATATCTTATGGTGAAATGTAAGATATATATCTGTGGTTAATGGAAAACTAACAAAATGCCTCAAATTCCTGAAAAGAACAGATAGATACAAAAGTATTAAATTCAGACTTCCCATTTAAATATTTTCTGCAGTGATAAATTCCAGAGCAAAAGGTTAACTTGAAAAATTCGATAATGAGCATTTTATTTTCTTAATGATCTGAGTGCTAATATTAATTAATAATGCATTATTTTATTGCACATAATGTATGGTGATTTTCAATTTCATTATAATGTTTCATCAGGTGTAAACAGATGCATATAAGATGGCTTTTATATGTTACTGATTTCACAATGAAAAGAAGATATTCTCTCTTTAATCTTAAGAAAGCTTATGAAAAGTAAAAACCTAATTTCTGAAAGATGCAGAAAGGAGATATAATTCCTAATAGACTTTTTATCACAACATTTTTCATATCTAGTATATTGTAATTGTTCGTAGTTGTTCTTTGTACATCTGCACATTTAATATGGTCCAACTGAGGAAAAATAGACTATTCAAGGGGAAAACATAAATTTTCTAATAGAAAATGATATGCAGTTGTACTGAATTATCTGATACGGTCCTCTTATTAGCCAGATTTTAGCAATATTGTATTGTTTAGCCAAAATCAGATCAATACCTCACTGAAGAGGCAGCAGTCACAGAGAAAACCCAGTATTGTTTTATGAGAAAAGATAAATTAGGATAATAAATACAAGTTAGTGATCTCATTTAGACAATTGGACTCTAAACCATAAACATTTCAATACTCAGGGAAAAACAAAAGACATTTTAATCCAAAATAAAAGTTCCTGCTCTCAGAAAGGTAGCAGATAACATAATATGATGCCCAACTATTTTCACTTTGGTGATGGAATCTTTAGTACATAAACATAAACTGAATTTTACTCAAAAATAAGAATAATCCAATATGAGGTGACTAGAAATCTAATGCTGCATTTCAAGTAGGGTTACAAATTATATATGCATTGAAATGTTTCCTCTTTTGCATTGGTTGATGGCAGGATTTAGTGTAGTAATTTATTCAGGAGCACTTTAAGCTCAAAGTGGAAAAACATTGAGAGAAAATTATTATTAGTAGCCTTCTAGAAGGGAAATATGTGCACCCTGATTCAATGGATGAAACTAATAAATATAATTGTATACTGCCACTATGGTGACTTCCACTCGAAGACAACAGAATTCTGGTTAAAATTCATTTCATAATGAAATAAAGAATATCTATATAAGGATGATCATTATACAAGTTTTTCTCACAACATTTAATTTTTTTAAGACAAAAGAGCATGAAAAAATGTTAACTTACAATGCAATTTACTAGGTAAATGATATTGGACAAGAGAGTTATTATATATCAATCTCATTTCTCCATCTGTCCTATAGTAGGTAATATAAATTGCCATTTCAAATATGAAATTTTTTATAAAATGCCACGTTTCTTGTTTAAAATATAATAGTACCTCAACATACAAATAGGAAACCACTGGAGGAGAATCAAGGTCAAATAGGTGTATATAGTGCCATAGATTTTTTTAAACATTAAGATAAAAAGCCAAAATTAGATAGATAGAAGATTGATAGATATAGATGATAAATAGATATATAGATATAAAGCAAAATAAATAAATATGTAAGAAGCAAAAGATAACCTACATAAGTCAGGCATGTAAAAATGAACAAGATACATGTACTCTTCATTTTAAAGTCTCCAATACATTCAGGAAATTAAGTGATATCCTCTGTATTTAAAATACATATAATATAAATAATGGCTACTTATGTAAAGCCTATAAATTATTTTTGTGTAATATTCTGCATTCATAACATTTATCAATATATTTACTTTGCTCTCCTTATTTTTTAAAGGAGGTAAAAAATATGGACAGTGCTCAGGAAAAAAAAAAAAAAGATAAAATCATTATAGAGATATAAAATAATACCCTAAGGGAAGAGTTGAGGTAGCTGGTATTATTTAGTTTGCGAAAAAGTGAGATTAGACATCTGCCTTCATTAGAATCTCCATTAAACTAGATGATTTCTTGAGATCCAGTTTTCTTTTTCTGTAATCTAGAATGTGATTTCTGGAGATCCAGTTTTTTCTGTAATCTATAATGCTATTGTCTTCTAAAATAAACATATAAAAAGATGCAGAAATAGATGTAGTTTGATAAGTGACATATAATTGGTAACCAATACTAGCATTAAGTATATTGACTATTACTAAAACACACAAGTTTCTCAACTTATAGAGCCAGAAGCACACAAATCAGAATTGCCTCATGATTTTTAAAATACGGATTCATGTGTTTCTTCTAGACCTATCAAAACAAAATTTTTGGTGGTAGAATTTCATAATCTGTGGGTTTAATGAGCACATGATTTGATTTGTATGCATGCTAAAGTCGAGAACTGCTTACTTAGAGAACTACTTACTTGCTCCTATACATTTTGTTGACTTTCACCGCCACCATGGTGGTCACCTCCACTTAAGCTAGCCTGAAAGGGAAAAAGAGCTTGGACAAGTGTGTTGAGTAAGGTTTTATGAGTCAGGACTGATAATTGCCTTCCACTCACTTTTAGTTGTCTACAGCTCAGTTATATGGCCATGCTATATGTAACAGTGTCTTGTAAGTCTAGTCTAGTTGTACGCACAAAGAAGAAACAACTCTCTGTCTAATTTTAAACACATGGAAGACAAAGAAAAAAAAGATTATTTTTCAATGTTTGTGAAAGTGTGGTGCATGCAGTCTCTGGAGTTCCCTAGATCCCAACCTGATGAGATCAAAATCTCTGGCAGTGGGGCCTGTAAATAATCATTTTAAACAATTTCCTTATGAGATTCCTAGATATCTTGAAATTTGCGAATGATGGTAGTTGGCAAATGCTTCTTTTGTGTGACAATTCTTTACCATGTTTAACCCAGGGGGAATTTTTTTTTTTAATTTTTTTCTTCTAATTTTGTATAAAGCATAGTCATTTAAAAGACTATTTAGAAGACATTTTTTAATTTCAATTTTTATTTTAGATTCAGGGGGTACATGTGCAGGTTTGTTACACGGGTATATTACGTGACACTGAGGTTTGAGATATGAATGATCCTGTGACCCAGCTGCTGAGCATAGTACTCAATATGTAGTTTTTCAACCCTTGTCCCCTTCCTCCTTCCCCACTGTAATAGTCCACAGTATCTATTGTTCCCACCTTTATGTCCATGTGTAATGCTAAATGTTTAGCTTCCACTTGTAAGCGAGAAAATGCAATATTTGTTTTTCCATTCCTGCATTAATTCACTTAGATTTATGATCTCCAACTGCATTCATGTTGCCACAAATGACATGATCTCATTCTTTTCCATGATGCATATGTGCCACATTTTCTTTATCCAATCAACCACTGATGGGCACCTGGGTTTATTCCTTGTCTTTGTTATTGTGAATAGTGCTGCAATGAACATACAAATGCATGTGGTTTTTTGGTAGAACAATTTATTTTCCTTTGGGTATATACCCAGTAATGAAATTGCTGGGTCAAACGGAAGCTCTGTTTTAAGTTATTTGAGAAATCTCCAAACTGCTTTCCACAGTGGCTAAACTAATTTACATTCCCACAATCCATGTATAAGCATTCCCTTTTCTCCACAGCCTCACCAACATCTGTAATTTTGTACTTTTTAATAATGGCCATTCTAACAGGTGTGAGATGGTATTTCATTGTGGTGTTAATTTGTATTTCTCTGATGATTACTGATGTTGAGCATTTTTAAATATATTATTGGTCACTTGTATGTCTTCTTTTGAAAAGTGTCTGCTCATGTTCTTTAGGCATACATGTTTTAATGAAGAATTGCACCAGCGTTAACTCTAAAAATGAAGCCCTTCTGCATACAATCTTAAACGCTAAGTGAGGCAAATGTGCTCATGAGCTGGTGCTGAACACTGGAGCTTTGGTTGTGTTTTCTCCAACAGAGGCAATGGGGTGAAAGAGAACAGACTCAGAGCTTTGTTTTGGTTTTATTGAGACAAAAATAATAGCATCTATATTAGCTATTTTTTCTACTGAAGAGCTCTTCTCAAACAAATGTTAATACTCTGCACTGAAGGACGATTATGTGAACCTTTATTTCTAAGATAAGACGCAACAGTTGTTCATTTACTTGGCCATTTGGGGTAAGCAGCTAAATGTTACTTACAGTTCCCAGAATATAAGTTGTACATAGTAATCTAGTATTCTTAGTGATCTCTTACCAACACCAACATCTTCCAAAAATAAGCTAAATAAATATATAATGGAAAATTGCAAATCTATTATGATGTTTTTAGAAAAAGAACAAGTTTACTAATTTTTTTTGGCCTAATAAGAAGCACCCTACAATTGGATTCCCCAAACAATTGGATGGATTTATAAGGAAAGAATCTGTAGCCTAAGCCATTTTAAAATACGTTCACAATAATTAGTGAATATTCTGATACATGTTCACATGTCTTGGACTCAATAACTTTATTTATGAAGCAGTAAAATAGTTAGAACACAAAGAGGGTTGATTATTCTATTCTTATACCATGAAATCTCTGCATTCTTATTTAAAGAATTGGGATAAATTTAAATTCTAACAAATATTGATGAAGAATCTGCTGTGGGCTGGGCACCTAGAAGAAAAAATCTGCAGAAACACTGTTCTCATGGTCCTAACTCAACAATATAATCTCATAGTATTTTTATGAGTACAGACTGAAGTTCTTTTTCAGAGATCTAGGTTTCGATTATCCAAAAAATATTATTTGGACAGCAAAAGAAAGTTGTATGAAAATTAGCTTTATAAATATTCTTTCCAAATGCAATCTATTCATTTATTTTTATAAATAACATATAGTCCAGTAAGAATCATAAACCTTCTATCATAATTTTAAATACCTCCATAATAATTTAATAACGATGAAGATATATTCTTTCATTTATCTTTAAAACACTATTTGGGAAATGGAAAGATTAATATGCTCATTTTACTATGAGTTAGAGTTATGAGATGCCTTTTGTGTAATGGTTAGATAATAATATACATCTTTAACTAAATAGTGTTTATTTGCTTCTATTAATCTACCTCGTTAAATGCCTTAATGTTTAAAGAATTTTCAATTAGAATAATGTTCACTAGCCATTAAATTAAGGTAACAGATGTTAGAACAGTACAAGTATTCATACATGAAAGGAAGACAAAAGAAGCAAAATCAATAATCACCATATTGAAAATGGAAAGTCATCAATTTTTAATCAACATCCTCAATTACATTTAAGAAAAATTTAATTAAAATTTTCTTCCTTGGTTTGTCTCATTGTGTATAAATTGCTCCTGCCCAGTGTCTTTCCTTAGTTTACTGAATCACATTGGTAAATTCTACTGCACAATATTTTAAACTTTGAAATGACAAAACCAAAAGAAAATTAAATTAAAAATAAAATTAAAACAACAAAGCAAGTTTTATAAAGAGTTTAAAATATGTAATAAATTCAGTAATTTTTAAATTACAAGACATTGTTATGTATCAATAAGAAAGTGACAATCCAACAGATATTAGACAAAAGATTATAACCATGGTGTTTCTGGGAAAAAATAGAAATTAGTTCATCTATATACAATAAACTATTTCTACTGTAATCTGTTTTCAACTTGTCATCTGCTTTGCCAAAACCAATGATCTCCATTTTGTTAAATCCAGTAAATATTTTTATGGCATTCTTCAAATTCTCACCAAAAGCTGAAACTGATTATGAACTGCAGATTCTGTACAATTCAGATTACAAACTGTACAACTCAGCCTCTTTATAGCAAATTTTCCTTTGACTCTGCTAGCAAAACACCATATTTTCTGAAGTTCCAAATTATCTTTCATACCAGTTGCTCTGGGAACAAATTCCATAAGACTGTCACAGAACAACTTTTATTCGTTAAATACTCCTCTCCCCAGATAAGTGGATTTCTTTTTTCTTTTTTAAGACAGTCTCACTGTGTAGCCCAGGCTAGAGGCTAGAGTGCAGTGGCACGATCTCAGCTCACTGCAATCTCCACCTCCTGGGCTCAAGCAATTCTCTTGCCTCCGCCTTCTGAGTAGCTGGAATTATAGTTGCCTGCCACCAAGCCTGGTTAATTTTTGTATTTTTTGTAGAAACTGGTGTTCACCATGTTTTCCAGGCTGGTCTCCAACTTCTGAGCCTCAGCCTCCCAAAGTGCTGACACTACAGGCATGAGCCACCATGCCCGCCCTTAAGTGGCTTTTCATTCTACCTACACTTTAGACATAACTTGGGAAGCTTTAAAAATTGAATTTCCACAGGGTTGAGTCCAAAAAGATTATTAAATCCTCTCCTAATGTTCTTAATATGAGTTGGAATTTACCGACCCTGGTAAACTCTTCTATGCACGTGGCTTCAATTCTTGTGTGTACACTGACTCCCTTTAGATGTATATGTGTATGTGCATACATACACACATATGATCTCCCAAACATATTCCCACATAAATTCCATACTTCTTGAATAACTTCATACTTTTTTACTATTATCTGTGCTTCCCAATAAGTGTTATAGACAATATTTTTCTAATTGCCCTCCATGAAATTTTGATAATATAAATATACCACATAAATGTTTATATACTATATGCCTTTCCATACTTTGTGCATAAAAAGTAAGATTGTTTTACTCCCCAGCAACCAATGTTTATCCCCTTTGGTTGCAATATCATCCTTGCTAAGGATGCATGGGTAAAACATATTACAGGCCCTTTAAATTGTACACATCGAGAACGGAAGTCATTAACTTTGCTCAAACAATGTCTCCTCCAAAGATGTTTATATCAGTAATTGGCACTAACATTCAATCTACAAGGAAGACTTCTTTGTAATCTCTTGCAAACCACCTGGTCCTTTTTATATTGTTTTCTGAGTATAATAATAATAATAATAATAATAAGAGTTTACTAATTTATCTATATTGGATGTGTGTGTATTAGTTGAAAGTAGCTTTCAGTGTAAAAGTACATTATTATCCAAAATCGCCAATTTCTTCATGATTATTTCAAGTACTATTTTGTTTTCATTGCCAAAAATAGCATAGTATAGGTGATTAAAGAAGTGCAAAAGAAGTCTAGTTTCTATTTAACAAATAGGTTTGAATATATGCCAGACACTCTTCTAAGGATTTTACATATATTGACTTTTGATTCCTATACCATTCTCATCAGGCAGACACCCTTATTATATGCATTATACAGATGAGAATACTGAGCAACCTATCTTCTATAAAATTAAAATTGAGTTGTTAAGACATATATCCACGAGGTAGTAAGTTGCAAGACAAGGCCTCAAATTATCAAATTTTAAAAATGTGATATAAACAATAAATTCTAAAGGGAAATAGGGAAATCTTTGGTGTTATCTAACGGAGAAGGTGAGACCAGAGTCTGGTTTGAAATCTGAATTGAATTCTGACAGAAGGAACCGAAACCCTTCTGACCCAAAGTATGACCGAAACCCTTGTATGACCCAAAGTCACGTAAAAAGTACCAGTGGGTTTATAGCCCATTTCAAATTACCACCACTGGAAGAATTTTAAGTTCAAATGAGATTAATGAGTTATCTTAAGTTAGAGGTAATATCTAAACTAATTATTTATTTCAGTTAAAATGTACATATTGACTAATTTAACAATATACTTAATCCCAAAATTTTACTTGCAATAGCCAATGATTATTTAACCCCATCTCTTTTACAATAGTATTTTTCAATATTTTCTGTCATATTCTGTTGTTTCACCTTTCAAGTAATGAGGAATATTCTCAAAAGCTCTATTTTTGTAAGGAAGAAGTATAAATTCCTTATGTATTGAAACGAGTAACATATTATCACACAACTTTTCATTTAATTCTGAAACAATAAGGTTTACAGAAATATAGGCTCTGTTATGAGTGAATGTAAAAGATAATATATCTTATGAAAATAATAATAGCAATAACAGCAAACATTTATTTAATGTTTTTGATATGCCAAGAATTTTTCCCCTGCTATAAATTCAGTCTCGCTTTTAATCTTCTACTCATTCTATGAGGTAGACACTATTATTATGCTTATTTTATAAAGAATGTAACTGAGGGGGGAAGCTAAGTAACTAGGCCACAATCACACCATAATTAAGAGAGTAGACAGGATTTTATCTCAGATACTTCCAACTCCCAAAGAGATTTTAACCACTGGTTCACATTCTCTTAATATCCATTTAACCCCTAAAATAAGAAAGACTGGAATTCAAATTATAATACCTTCAGATGGATATGTATTACAGATTTCATCTCTTTTAATATAAATTAATCAATTATTTAACAATTCATTGTTTCCAAATTGCTGCTTTCTAATCCTACATACCCACAAATTCATGACCTGGCTAATGTTGATCTCAGGGTTCTAATGCTGAGGAAGAGTGAGAAATGTTCTACTTTCTAGTTCTTATCAGTCAGTATCTACAAAGACTTGATTAGTCATTTTGCTTTCTAAAATTGTATTTTCCCTGGTAGCACACACCTGTAATGCCAGCTACTCAGGAGGTTGAGGCATGAGAATTGCTTGAACCTGGGTGGTGGAAGTTTCAGTGAGCCGAGATCGTGTCACTGCACTCCATTCTGGGCGACAGAGGGAGACTCTGTCTCAAAAAAAAAAAAAATATATATATATATATATACACACACATATATATATATATATTATATTTTTTCAAATATTCTCTGTATAATTTCCTGTACTACCTCAGATGATGTTTTTAAGGTAAAGCTCACTGTGATATGTTTGTCTTTATTACTTATTTTTATTTCATATTTCTAAAATTTCACTTTAATCAACATACTTTTTAAGTGGTATATATTTTATTAACATTTCTAGGTCATTTATATTCTCTTATAATGATTTTATTAGAGCTAAAGCATACATTGAAAACTCCTGGAAATTGACCTATGAGCTAGACACTGCTTTTAATTAAGAAGATGATGAAAGCATAGCCCAGGTTTTCAAGGAGTTTACAACTTTTTGCAGGACAATTGATTAAAACACATGAACTTAACAGCAAACAATACAAGACAGAATTATTCTAAATGCAACAAGAGTAGAGAAGTGAGGGAGTGGGTGGATTAAAATAGACCAAGTGGTCAGATAACTCATTGATAGATAAGGAAAAGTTTGGCCTGGGATCTCCAGAAGTGTCTAGGATTTTTGGTCCCTGAATAAATGACAAACAGATATTTTGATCAAAGGGATAATTGTAAATAAAGGTATAGATGCTGGAATAAGCATTATAGTTTTATTTAAATTAAAGAGGCCTAGATTCATTAGACTCACAGGAGTGCATTCAGAAAGAACAGCGAAAATTAATTCAACTAACTTAAATCTATATTAGAGAATTCAGAAAGAGCAAGTTAGATCTAACGTGATAGGAAAGAGTCACTTAAGGAATTTGTTCAAGAGAGATCACTGATCTGACAGGTCTGCAAAGACTGGGTCAAGTCCAAGAGGTTGCTATGGCAAGCTAAAACTGAACTGTCTTGGTAGGCTGGGAAAGAAGGAAAAGAAATAGCCTTGAGAGAAAGTAAAGAGGGGACATTATTTTATTAGACTAAATGCAAATCAATTCCTCCTAAAAGGGTATGCAAGAAGCATGATAGAAATATCATGGATTCTTTATTTTATTTTTTCTTTTAGGGAGAGGGTCTTGCTCTGTCACTCAGGCTGGAGTGAAGTGGCACAATCATAGCTCACTGCAACCTCAAACCGCTAGGTTAAAGCCATTTTCCTGCCTCGGCCTCCCAAAGTGTTCAGATTACAGGCATGATCATGGATTTTAAAGCACCAGTTCAATTTTGCACAGGTCCATTATTTATCTGCATAATACTGAACTGTGTTTAAAGCCCTGAATCCCACTTAAATGTGTTTACCTATTTTATAGCATTTCAATAAATAAGATGATACACAAAATTTCCAGTTAAGTTCCCCTGAGACACTAAAGAAATAATGCATTTTTGTCTAAGTTTTAAAATTTCTTGTGTTTGAATAGAAAACACAGTTCACCATGGAAATCCGTTATATATGGGAAAAAAACACAAAATTTCCTGCATGTTACCACTTTCACTTCAGTTTTCACTTTTTTTTTTTTTTTTTTTTTTTTTTTTTTTTTTTTTTTTTTTTGAGACGGAGTTTCGCTCTTGTTGCCCAGGCTGGAGTGCAATGGTGCAATCTTGGCTCACCGCAACCTCTGCCTCCCGGGTTCAAGCAATTCTCCTGCCTTAGTCCTCCCTACTAGCTGGGATTACAGGTATACACCACCACACCCAGCTAATTTTTGTATTTTTTCTATAGTAGAGATGGGGTTTCTCCATATTGGTCAGGCTGGTCTCGAACTCCCAACTTCAGGTGATCTGCCAGCCTCGGCCTCCCAAAGTGCTGGGATTACAGGTGTGAGCTACAGCAGCCAGCCCAGTTTTCACTTTTATCATTGTCTTCAACAATTGGAAAAATTCTACAATAGCACCATATTGTGTACTGAAGTTTAAATATATATTTTATGTTTGTGTTTCTTTACAATATTTACATTTTGCTCAGGTCCACTAAAGTATAGTGTAATTATTCTCTTATTAGCATATATTTTCAGCTATATAATTCATGCATTTTATATTATCTTTCACTTGTTATTAATAATTGAAAATTTTAAAAAGCACATTTTTCCCTACTGTTTTCAGGTTTTTGTAGTGCCTTTTTTTTTTTACCAGGGTAAATTGTACTTTTACTCTTGTATTATAATAACGATGTGTTCTCTCCTCTATTCCCTTAACTGTACTGAACTTAGGAGCCTCTATATGCTTGCACAGTCTTCAGTTCAGATTCCCTAAGAGTAGCTTATTAAAGTTCACAGAGATAGTTCAGATTGCCATACTTGATCTCATTTAATCACCTCACTAAGAATGAAAGATAGCATGTTTTATTTTTCAAGTACCTTTACCTATCTGCAAGAGACAATTCAACATATCAATATATCAATCATTTATTCCTAAATGTTTCTCCAGTTTAATAAAAAATCAGTTTATGTTGTTCTCCCTTCCTTGCAGAATTCCGAATTATCAATCCTTTAATAGAAAAATGTTTTGAAATATAGAACTTAATATCAAAAACAAATGACATTAAATTATATCATTACTGAATCTTATTAACACAATATCTTTCCTTATGACAGACATATTAGATGTTAATATCTAATTGCTGTCATCAATAATATAGACAGAAAAAGTGTTTCAAATAAATAGAATACAGGCCTAGAAATAATATCCTAGTTCAGAGCAAATGATTCAAGAATATTTTGTTTAACTAGGCAATGCCTTTTTTTTGCAATGCGTAACTGTTTTGATCAGGGGTCATAAAATGACTCAAGCACTTGCATTCTTAACATATCAGGATTGACTCCCTTTGGTATCTTTTCTCACCTTTTTCTGTACCATAGGGCCTGGAAAGCTAAAAATATGCATTTTCAAGACTCCCTTGCAGCTACACCTCTGAAAGTGACTTAGGTTCTGACTATCATTTGTCATTAAAGAAAAATCATTTATTTGAAAGTGAATTGAGATTGAGAGGGAAGCCGGTGGATTCTAGGAATTCAATGTCAGCTGATGCAGTTCTAAAGAGATAGTGTGGCAGCTTCCTGATCTTGGAATTTCATCTAAGACAATCAGGAAGTGGTTGTTTTCCAATCACCCACCTTTCTAATGGTGACAGTTGGCAGCATCCCTGGAGGGCCTGGTCCGTGGTAGAATTACAGAGGCCAACCCAGAGCCTGTCCTTCAGTACTTCCAACTATCTTATAATTATATATTTCCCTATATTTAAGCCATTTCTTCTTAAAATTGCTAGGTTGGTTTTAGTGATTTATCTGTGGCTGACATCTGGCTGATACATTTTCCAAATACAAGAGAAGCCTAGGTAAGAAGCCTTGGCTGGCCCTGCACTTGCTTGTCTTCCTTTGAGGAGATTTTCCCTTCCCCACTACACTGCTTCATTCTCAAGTCAGTAATACTTGCAAGTCTACCTTTGGATTAAACATGTAACTCCAGGGGTCCTTTATCTTTGAAACATACCCCCACACATATTCTCATACTCAAAAGTACATTTAAAGGAGGTTAAAACCTAACATTGCCACCATTAAAACTCAGAAATTGAACTTAAAGTACAATTTTTGATATATATTTGGTCAAAATGTATTTGTTTTAGCTTATGATTAGGTAATAAAATAATAAATATTGCTATTTACTTTCCCTATCTGATGGAGTGAGAGGGGATATTTTAAAAAGGAGATTTTCTAACACCTAAAGGAAGAGAAAGTAAGCAGGGGTGGGAAATGTTGAAAAGTGTCATAAAGATCAAAGGAGGGCTGACTAACTTCTTAATTTTGCCCAGAGAAAATACCATTTGTTTTAAAAGTAACAAGTTATTGCTGAGAGTTGAAGGACTGATGGATGGGACCCAAGGTAGGTATACCTGGTGGGTAATACAAAGGACTGGAAGAAAGATGAAAGGGAAGCAAAAATAAATGCCATGTTTTATAGTTGTGGCCTATACTAGCCCTATTCTCCAAAGAATTATGCTGAAAAGTTTTTAAAAATATTTGTAAGCCTTATATTAAAGAATTACTGTATTACTAAGATATATAAGATGAAAGCATGTGATTTATAAAAATATGTTGCCTCTGTAGTGTGTGGTGGGTTGAAACTTTTTAAAAAAACAGACTAAATATGCGGATATAAGAAAGCATCTTCAATAGGTGATTCTTCTCACTCCACTAAAAATAAAATAAACAGGCTGCACTTGTGATATACCTAGACTTGAATCATTAAAATGCGATTCCCTTCTCTTTTCTCCCATGAGGAACTGACACCTAAGAAAGCTTTTGAGTCTTTTTCAGCATTTCAAAGCTACTTTGCTGGCTGAAACCTGGGTTTGACTTAGCAGATTCAACTACTGAGTTCAAAGATAGCTGTAAATTTGACCCAATATGTTTTCCTGTCTTTAGAAATGTTGTAAAGCATCTGAGATTAATGGGAAACATGAATAAAAAGGTCTTGGGTCCTGAAAACATCAATAAAGGCAGCAAGCCAATTGAAGCTGGCAGTGGTTGCCCACAGTGTGAGTTAAAAAGATTGCCAAGAACATTAAGCTGATGGGTGGAATAGAGTTTGTTATGTGTGCATGGGAGTATGTGCCTGAATGCTTAAAATCACTTCTACAACCCCTCTTGTGATTTGAAAAGAGGTAAAAATTATTTTCTCCTATTTGGAGAACTAAGGAATAATAGTTGAGGTAGAAGTAATGAGAAAACAATAAATTATGTATTATACTCAAGTACCTTTACTCTGTCCTAACATCAGGTTACTGTTCTTTAGTAATGGATATACATAGCCCAGTTGGTTCATGAGCTGATCAGTGAGCAGAGAGGAGGACTGGAGAAGGTAATTCTAGTTCCAACATCCAAATAAGGGATAGAAAGAAGGGGAAGGTAGATGCAGTCAGGCTATCAGTAAAGGGAAGTCATTTACCAAAGCTATGTACTACCTTTGACACTGAAATATAGAGGACCTTGGCATTCCAAAACATCTTGTCATGGCAGTATTTGTTTTAAAGAAAAGCATAATAGACACACACTCACACACACACACACACACAGTAGAATTATGAATATTGCACATTTATATACATATATATAATAGGTGATTATGCTAACAGACATTATATATTAGTATAAACCAGCAGTTAATATTGAGGGGTCTAGTATCAGATGATCAATTTTCAGCCAGACTCTATCACTTGTCATGTGGCTTGGTACAAGTTACTTAATTTCTCTATATTTCAGTTTAATTAACTGTGAAGTAGCTATAATAATAGCAACCGTCTCATGTGGTTATTCTGAGCATTAAATGAGATACTATTTTCTAGGCATATATAAGAACTCAGTAAAATGTGATTTTTTATTGTTCTTGTCATTACTAGCATTATATTAAACATATTGTTAGAATGTTGCATTATTGGAAGTAAGCAAGGTGTCAACTTGACCGGATGAGGAGATACCAAGAGAAGTGGTACTACATGATTTCTAGATGTGTCTTTGAGAGTGTTTCCCGAGGAGATTGGCATGTGAGTCTGCAGACTTAGTGAGGAAAATCCCCCCTTAATGTGGGCGTGCACCATTCAACTAGCGAAGGGTGCAGATGAACAAAGAGGCAGAGAAAAGGCAAATTCATTTACTCTTTCTTGAATCTGGGACACCCTTTTTCTCTTGCCCCCGGATATTAAAACTCCAGGTTCTCTGGTCTTTGCACTCTGTGGCTTTCAGCCACAAACTGAGTTACACCACAGGCTTCCCTGTTTCTAAGGCTTTCAGCCTTGGACAGCAAAGCAACTGGCTTCCCTGGTTCTTCAGCTTGCAGACAGCCTATTGTCTATCGTAAGACTTCTCAGTCTCCATAATACTGTAAGCCAATTTCCCTAAAAAAATAAAAATAAAAAAAAAAATCGCCTCTCTCATATACATATCTCTTATTGGTCTGTCTCTCTGGAGAACCCTAATATAGCAAGTTTACTCCTAATGATGTCAAGGTTTTTCCTTTACTTAGAGTCTTCTCCACCAGCTATTATTTTTCTCGTATTTCTTACGTACTCATCGTTCCACTAATGAGGGTCTACTGTGTGCATATGGTCACAAAGCAATGTGCACAATTCTGTTGTGCCCATCTTATAAGGCATTCTATAATGCTCCACTTTCACAGAAACACTTGGTGGACTCTTGTAAACTAAATGACCAGGCTTGACTATAATCAATTCTAGGGTCATTATCAGAAGCCAACCATTTTAGTACTAAGTCATAAAGTTAAGATTCATTTTTAAAGGAAATGCCAAGCTAAATATGGGTATGTCCATTATCTATCAATATTCAACAAATCACCCTAAACCTTGTGTATTAGAACAATTATCTATTACTTTTTCATGGTTCTGTAGGTTAGATGAGCTGAGCTAAGAAGTTGTTCTGCTTCAGGTGGCATTGGCTGGGATTACTCATTTGGGTGCATTTTACTTGACTGCAGACCTGGGCAGAAAAGTTCAAAAAGCTTCATGTCAGGGTCACATGTCAGGGCTTTTTGTTTTGTTTTGTTTTTTATGTGACCTCCTTCTCTTCATACGACTAGGTTAGTCATGCTCACAATACTACATGGTGATATTGGGAAGATACACCACTTATATTGCAGCTGAATGCCCCAAAAGAGAAAGTGGAAGCTGTTCACCTCATCTCAGGCACTTCTTTTACACTCTGTTGAGCAAGGTAAGTTATAATCCCAGCCTGAATTCTGAATTTAAGGGGAAGGGAATAAACACAGCCTCTTGATGAAAAAGAAACAAAGTCACAAAGGAAAGGAAATAATTGATCATGGCCATCTTGAAAGACTGTACCACAGATAATCATCGCTTTAACTTATTTTCATAATATTATTTTAAATTACAATTAAATCAAAAGTTTATTAATTATAAGGTGAAATTATATGTATTATTTTCTGGCCTTTTTGTCCAGGTTAAAATTAAATAAGATAAATGATCTCCTGGTCAGTCACCTATTCTATTAGTCTTAACTAGTATAGTTTTGTTTGCTTAGCCAACATTTATTTACTATTCATTGTGGACAAGACATTGAACCAAAAATCGATACATAAAGATGAATTTAAAACAGTGAGAGAATTCACTCTCACAATATTTTTGGAAGAATGTATAAAATATACCATATTACACCAATGTAATAAGTATTATGATTCAGGGAAGGGCAGGATGCCATTTTAAGTAAGG
This sequence comes from Rhinopithecus roxellana, assembly GCF_007565055.1. Classification (NCBI taxonomy): domain Eukaryota; kingdom Metazoa; phylum Chordata; class Mammalia; order Primates; family Cercopithecidae; genus Rhinopithecus; species Rhinopithecus roxellana. The sequence continues at coordinate 118,520,053 of NC_044554.1, read as the reverse complement.
AGGCACATGACATTCAGACTAAGCTGGGAAAAGGGTCAGCAAATGGCATAGATGCCATTTTAAATGGTCTGAGTTACAAAGATGTAAAGAAGTAGAAAAGGTCACTCTAGGCACAGATGGCAGCAAGATCAAAGAGATGGGAGCCATATAAGAGCACAGCTGATGTAAAACCCTAAAGGGGGCTGGCCCTCCATGGTGTGTCAAGGGTGAGGCATAGATAGATGGAACAAAAGTTTTGGTAGAAAGGAGAGAGAGAACTAAGTGGAAATTAAAAGGGAATTCGAGGTCACAGAAGTTTGTTTCTTGTTTTCATTTTATGTATGTATTCATGTATGTATTTATTTAAATTTTTTGAAGAAACAGGGTCTTGCTCTGTCACTCAGGATGGAGTACAGTGGTGCAATCATAGCTCACTACAGCTTTGACCTCCTGGGCTCAAGCATTTCTCCCACCTCAGCCTCAGGAGTAGCTGGGACCACAAGTGCACACCACCATGTCCAGCTAGTTTTTTTTACTTTCTGTAGAGACAAGGCTTCCCTATGTTGCCCAGGCCGATCTAGAACTCCTAGGCCCAAGTGTTCCTCCTGCCTCAGCCTCCCAAAGTGCTGAGATAATGAGTGTAAGCCACCGTAACTGGCCTATTTTTTTTTTTTTTTTGAGATGAAGTTTTGCTCTTGTTGCCCAGGCTGGAGTGCAATGGTGCCATCTTGACTCACCATGACCTTTGCCTCCTGGGTTCAAGCAATTCTTCTGCCTCAGCCTCCCATGTAGCTGGGATTACAGGCATGCACCACCACACCTGGCTAATTTTGTATTTTTAGTAGAGATGGGGTTTCTCTATGTTGGTCAAGATGGCCTCGAACTCCTGACCTCAGGTGATCCACCCACCTCAGCCTCCCAAAGTTCTGGGATAACAGGCATGAGCCACCACGTCCAGCCAAGTTAAACATTTTTATGGGTGGAGAAGAAAGAGACTAGAAGAAAATCAAGTTTGCAGATTTTATTAGTCACTTCTTATGCACTTTCTCAGAGCAGCTCAAATTTGCCTGCCATCTCAGGTCCTTGGCCATTTGCTCCACCATAGCTGCCATTGCCACAACTGACCCTGTGGGCCCCTGTCGACCAACTGCCTGAGACCAACACTGAATCTCCAGTTCTTCCCATTGCTTTTGGTCTCAGATGAAGTACAGGCAAGAGATCTTACTTCTCCAGAGGATACCTGTGGGGCCAGTTGACCCAGGGGAGTTAACATCAATACATTGACAAATAATAGAAAACTAGAGGCAAGAGAAAGTCAGCAGACAAATTCCCTCTCCATCAGCCCTCTGATGAATACTCCTCTAGGGGTGGATTTTCCAAACAGCCTATCCCGAGACATCTCATATGGCCAAGCAACTACTTGGTCTCTGAAAGCCAGCTGTGTAACACATTCTCATTCTCATCCTTCCTAGCATCACTTCCATTTGCCTGACCCTGAAATTGCACATCTCAATAACCACATTACCATTTAAGGTACCTTACCTCAGGTTCTGTTTTCCAAGAAACCTTGACCAAGACAAAAATAGAAGCCATAGCAGAGATAAGGCATATATACATTCATTGTCTCATTCATTGCAACAAAATTTGATTGCATGCTTAAGAGCTTATTACACTAGGCATTTGAAACATGTAACTGAATCAGAAATAGCCCTACTCTCATGACTGTGTTAGAAGTGAGAGGTATAAAAACAAACAAATATGAGAAAGAGTTCTACATGTTAAGAAAAAAAGATGAAGGCAGTAGCATTGAATTACAAAAAGAAAACAGTCATTTCTACCCAGGATAAATGCAGGTGTGTGTCTTTGTAGTGGGGATGGGCAGGGGGTAGGAGAGAAGACATCAAATTCTTCCCAAAAGAATTAACTGCTGAGCAGAGTTTTCAAGTGTGATTTTGTGCAATAAACTTCAGAGATAAAGGACACAGAGCCCCATCCTACAGACACTTACAGTCTAGTGGAGGAGACAGGCACATGATAGCCAATTATAATTAAATCTGCCACACCGGTCTTCCTCTTCCAACCGCCAAGCTTGTTTCTGCCTCCAGACAGACATTTTCACTGGTCTTTCCCTTTCCTTGAAAGTTCTGCCACCTGATAGTCCTGTGATTGGCATTCTCTTAGCAATAAAATCACAGTTCAAATGCCACTTCCTCAGAAAGCCTTACTTGACATCCACTCTAAATAGCCCACTGGTCCCTCTCTACTTTGTGCTACTTTTTACCAAATCACTTTGTTTTATTTCATCTTCAGAAACTACATGTGAAATTCAATTTTTAAAGTATTATTCACTTCATTTTTTCCACCATTAAACTATAAACTCCGTAAAAGAAAAAACAAAACAAAACAGGGCTTCTTTATCTTTTGTAACTCCAGTTAAATGTAACATGGACATAAGACCATGTAACGCCAGTGTCTGGAACATAGTAAATGTTCAATAAATACCTGTTGAATGAGTAAATATAATTATATTAAAGTGGCAAAACAGATTGATATTCAAGCTATGAATGGGCATGGCACACCAACAAAGACAACCAGCTTTTTCTGGAGGACAAGGGAAATGTTTGCATAGGAAGATCATTTGGACGGACATCAGGATTAACAAGTATTAAGGAAGCCGAGGTAGGGTTCGGGGGCAGGGGTATCAGAGCATTGTAGAGAGAGGGAACAGCATGTGAAAAGCTATGAGACAAGAAGCCATAGGATGTATTCCAGGGTTTGAAAACAGGCAAGTTTTGCTGTAGCAACATGAGCAAGGAGACAGTAGTATAAGATGAAGCTAGAAGGACAGGCATGGATTAGACCACTGCAGGGTCTTGTAGACATGTTATAGGCTTTTATCATCATGGCCACTAATAGATATTATGAGGGGAAGTGACATGATTAGGCTTATCATTCAAAAATTTTACTTTAGGGTGCGCCCAAGATGGCCAAATAGGAACAACTCCAGCCTCCAGCTCCAAGCATGAGTGACATAGAAGATGGGTGATTTCTGCATTTTCCACGAGGTACCGAGTTCATCTCACTGGGGCATGTTGGACAGTTGGTACTGGTCCACGGGTACAGCCCAACCAGCGAGAGCTGAAGCAGGGTGAGGCATCGCCTCACCTGGGAAGCACAAGGGGGAAGGGAATTCCTTTTCCTAGCAAAAGGAAATTGAGACACACAACACCTTGAAAATCGGGTAACTCCCACCCTAATACTACGATTTACCAAGGATCTTAGCAAATGGCACACCAGGAGATTATATCCCACACCTGGCCCAGAGGGTCCGGGTCCTACGCCCACAGAGCCTCCCACATTGCTAGCACAGCAGTTGGAGATCTAACAGCAAGGTGGCAGCCAGGCTGGAGGAGGGGCACCCACCATTGCTGAGGCTTAAGTAGATAAAGTCACCAGGAAGCTCGAATTGGGTGGAGCCCACCACAGCTCAAGGAGGCTGGCCTGCCTCTGTAGACTGCACATCTGGGGACAGGGCATAGCTAAACAAAAAGCAGCAGAAACCTCTGCAGATGTAAATGCCCCTGTCTGATAGCTTTGAAGAGAGCAGTGGATCTCCCAGTACGGAGGTTGAGATCTGAGAACGAACAGTCTGCCTGCTGAAGTGGGTCCCTGACCCCTGAGTAGCCTAACTGGGAGACATCCCCCACTAGGTACAGACCGACACCTCACACCTCACATGGCGGGGTACACCCCTGAGACGAAGCTTCCAGAGCAAGAATCAGACAGCAACACTCACTGTTCAGCAATATTCTATCTCCTGCAGCCTCTGCTGCTGATACCCAGGCAAACAGGGTCTGGAGTAGACCTCAAGCAAACTCCAACAGACCTACAGCTTAGGGTCCTGTTAGAAGAAAAACTAACAAACAGGACACCCACACTAAAACCCCATCAGTATGTCACCATCATCAAAGACCAAAGGCAGATAAAACCACAAAGATGGGGAAAAAGCAGTGCAGAAAAGCTGGAAATTCAAAAAATCAGACTGCATCTCCCCCTCCAAAGGAACGCAGCTCATCATCAGCAATGGAACAAAGCTGGACAGAGAATGACTTTGAGGAGTTGAGAGAAGAAGGCTTCAGTTGATCAAACTTCTGAGAGCTAAAGGAGGAACTACGTAACCAGCGCAAAGAAACTAAAAGCCTTGAAAAAAGATTTGATGAATGGATAATTAGAATAACCAATGTAGAGAAGTCCTTAAAAGAACTGATAGAGATGAAAACCATAACACGAGAACTACGTGACAAATGCACAAGCTTCAGTAACCAACTCGATCAACTGGAAGAAAGAGTATCAGCAACTGAAGATCAAATGAATGAAATGAAGCGAGAAGTGTAGAGAAAAAAAAGTAAAAAGAAATGAACAAAGCCTCCAAGAAATATGGGATTACGTGAAAAGACCAAATCTATGTCAGATTGGTGTGCCCTGAAAGTGACAGAGAAAATGGAACGAAGTTGGGAAACACTCTTCAGGATATCATACAGGAGAAATTCCCCAACCTAGTAAGGCAGGTCAACATTCAAATTCAGGAAATACAGAGAACGCCACAAAGATACTCCTCAAGAAGAGCAACTCCAAGACACATAATTGTCAGATTCACCAAAGTTGAAATGAAGGGAAAAATGTCAAGGGCAGCCAGAGACAAAGGTCAGGTTACACACAAAGGGGAAGCCCATAAGACTAACAGATCTCTCGGCAGAAACTCTCCAAGTCAGAAAAGAGTGGGGGCCAATATTCAACATTCTTAAAGAAAAGAATTTTCAACCCAGCATTTCATATCCAGCCAAACTAAGTTTCATGAGTGAAGGAGAAATAAAATCCTTTACAGACAAGCAAATGCTTAGAGATTTTGTCACCACCACGCCTGCCCTACAAGAGATCCTGAAGGAAGCACTAAACATGGAAAGGAACAACAGGTACCAGCCATTGCAAAAACACATCAAAATGTAAAGTCCATCGATGCTAGGAAGAAACTGAATCAACTACCAGGCAAAATAACCAGCTAATATCATAATGACAGGATCAAGTTCACACATAACAATATTAACCTTAAATGTAAACAGACTAAATGGTCCAATTAAAAGACACAGACTGACAAATTGGATAAAGAGTCAAGACCCATCAATTTACTATATTCAGGAGACCCATCTCACATGCAGAGACATACATAGGCTCAAAATAAAGGGATGGAAGAAGATCTACCAAGCAAATGGAAAGCAAAACAAAGCAGGGGTTGTAATCCTAGTCTCTGATAAAACAGACTTTAAACCATCAAAGATCAAAAGACACAAAGAAGGCATTGCATAATGGTAAAGAGATCAATTCATCAGGAAGAGCTAACTATCTTAAATATATATGCACCCAATACAGGAGCACCCAGATTCATAAAGCAAGTCCTTAGAGACTTACAAAGAGACTTAGACTCCCATACAATAATAATGGGAGACTTTGACACCCCACTGTCAACATTAGACAGATTAACGAGACAGAAAGTTAACAAGGATATCCAGGAATTGAACTCAACTCTGCACCAAGTGGACCTAATAGACACGGAACTCTCCACCCCAAATCAACAAAATATACATTCTTCTCAGCACCACATAACACTTATTCCAAAATTGTCCACATAGTTGGAAGTAAAGCACTCCTCAGCAAATGTAAAAGATCAGAAATTATAACAAACTGTCTCTCAGACCACAGTGCAATCAAACTAGAACTCAGGACTAAGAAACTCAATCAAAACCACTCAACTACATGGAAACTGAACAACCTGCTCCTGAATGACTACTGGGTACATAACAAAATGAAGGCAGAAATAAAGATGTTCTTTGAAACCAATGAGAACAAAGATAACAACATACCAGAATCTCTGGGACACATTTAAAGCAGTGTGTAGAGGGAAATTTATAGCACTAAATGTCCACAAGAGAAAGCAGGAAAGCTCTAAAATTGACACCCTAACATCACAATTAAAAGAATTAGAGAAGCAAGAGCAAACACATTCAAAAGCTAGCAGAAGGCAAGAAATAACTAAGATCAGAGCAGAACTGAAGGAGATAGAGACACAAAAAAACCATCCAAAAAATCAATGAATCCAGGAACTGGTTTTTTGAAAAGATCAACAAAATTGATAGACCACTAGCAAGACTAATAAAGAAGAAAAGAGAGAAGAATCAAATTGACGCAATAAAAAATGATAAAGGGGATATCACCACCAACCCCGCAGAAATACAAACTACCATCAGAGAATACTATAAACACCTCTACGCAAATCAACTAGAAAACCTAGAAGAAATGGATAATTTCCTGGGCACTTACACTCTCCCAAGACTAAACCAGGAAGAAGCTAAATCCCTGAATAGACCGATAGCAGGCTCTGAAATTGAGGCAATAATTAACAGTCTACCAACCAAAAAAAGTCCAGGACCAGATGGATTCACAGCCGAATTCTACCAGAGGGACAAGGAGATGTTGGTACCATTCCTTCTGAAACTATTCCAATCAATAGAAAAAGAGGGAATCCTCCTTAACTCATTTTACAAGGCCAACATCATCCTGATACCAAAGCCTGACAGAGATACAACAAAAAAAGAGAATTTTAGACCAATATCCCTGATGAACATCGATGCAAAAATCCTCAATAAAATACTGGCAAACCGAAACCGAATCCAGCAGCACATCAAAAAGCTTACCCACCATGATCAAGTGGGCTTCATCCCTGGGATGCAAGGTTGGTTCAACATATGCAAGTCAATAAATGTAATCCAGCATATAAACAGAACCAAAGACAAAAACCACATGATTATCTCAATAGATGCGGAAAAGGCCTTTGACAAAATTCAACAGCCCTTCATGCTAAAAACTCTCAATAAATTCGGTATTGATGGAACATATCTCAAAATAATAAGAGCTATTTATGACAAACCCACAGCTAATATCATACTGAATGCACAGAAACTGGAAGCATTCCCTTCAAAAACTGGCACAAGACAGGGATGCCCTCTCTCAACACCCCTATTCAACATAGTGTTAGAATTCTGGCTAGGGCAATCAGGCAAGAGAAAGAAACAAAAGGTATTCAGTTAGGAAAAGAAGAAGTCAAATTGTCCCTGTTTGCAGATGACATGATTGTATATTTAGGAAACCCCATCGTCTCACCCCAAAATCTCCTTAAGCTAATAAGCAACTTCAGCAAAGTCTCAGGATACAAAATTAATGTGCAAAAATCACAAGCATTCTTATACACCACTAACAGACAAACAGAGAGCCAAATCATGAATGAACTCCCATTCACAATAGCTTCAAAGAGTATAAAATACCTAGGAATCCAACTTACAAGGGATGTAAAGGACCTCTTCAAGGAGAACTACAAACCGCTGCTCAGTGAAATAAAAGAGGACACAAACAAATGGAAGAACATACCATGCTCATGCATAGGAAGAATCAATATCGTGAAAATGGCCATACTGCCCAAGGTAATTTATAGATTTAATGCCATCCCCATTAAGCTACCAATGACTTTCTTCACAGAATTGGATAAAATTGCTTTAAAGTTCATATGGAACCAAAAAGACCCCGCATTGACATGACAATCCTAAGTCAAAAGAACAAACCTGGAAGCTTCACGCTACCTGACTTCAAACTATACTACAAGGCTACAGTAACCAAAACAGCATGGTACTGGTACCAAAACAGCGATATAGACCAGTGGAACAGAACAGAGCCCTCAGAAATAATACCACACATCTACAGCCATCTGATCTTTGACAAACCTGACAAAAATACGAAATGGGGAAAGGATTCCCTATTTAAGAAATGGTGCTGGGAAAATTGGCTAGCCATAAGTAGAAACCTGAAACTGGATCCTCTCCTTACTCCTTATACGAAAATTAATTCAAGATGGATTAGAGACTTAAATGTTAGACCTAAAACCATAAAAACCCTAGAAGAAAACCTAGGTAATACCATTCAGGACATAGGCATGGGCAAGGACTTCATGTCTAAAACACCAAAAGCAACGGCAACAAAAGCCAGAATTGACAAATGGGATCTAATTAAACTAAAGAGCTTCTCCACAGCAAAAGAAACTACCATCAGAGTGGACAGACAACCTACAGAATGGGAGAAAATTTTTGCAATCTACTCATCTGACAAAGGGCTAACATCCAGAACCTACAAGGAACTCAATCAAATTTACAAGAAAAAAACAACCCCATCAAAAAGTGGGCAAAGGATATGAACAGACACTTCTCAAAAGAAGACACATGAAAAAATGCTCATCATCACTGGCCATCAGAGAAATGCAAATCAAAACCACAATGAGATACCATCTCACACCAGTTAGAATGGCAATCATTAAAAAATCAGGAAACAACAGGTACTGGAGAGGATGTGGAGAAATAGGAACACTTTCACACTGTTGGTGGGATTGTAAACTAGCTCAACCATTGTGGAAAACAGTGTGGTGATTCCTCAAGGATCTAGAACTAGAAATACCATTTGACCCAGCAATCCCATTACTGGGGATATACCTAAAGGATTATACTTATAATCCTTTAGGATATAGGTATATCTATATATAGATCCTTTATAGATATAGGTATATCTATAAAGACACATGCACACGTATGTTTATTGCGGCACTATTCACAAAAGCAAAGACTTGGAATCAACCCATATGTCCATCAGTGACAGACTGGATTAAGAAAATGTGACACATACACACCATGGAATACTATGCAACCATAAAAAAGGATGAGTTCGTGTCCTTTGTAGGGACATGGATGCAGCTGGAAACCATCATTCTCAGCAAACTATCACAAGAACAGAAAACCAAATACCACATGTTCTCACTCATAGGTGGGAATTGAACCATGAGATCACTTGGACACATGAAGGGGAACATCACACACCAGGTCCTATTGTGGGGAGGGAGGGAGGAGGGACAGCGTTAGGAGATATGCCTAATGTAAATGATGAATTAATCGGTGCAGCACACCAACATGGCACATGTATACATATGTAACAAACTTTCACGTTGTGCACATGTACCCTAGACTTTAAAGTATATAAAAAAAAACATTTTACTTTAACTGCAGTGAGATGTGGGGAGATGAATAGAGACCACTGCATTGGTACAGGTGTGAAATGCTGGGTTCTTAGCATGAGAGAGGAGTGGAAGCAAAGTGAAAAGCAGAGTGCAGGACAGTGAATAGTATAATTAGTGTGAAGCAGGAAAAGCTGAAAAAAATGACAGTGTAAACATCCATGAATCAAAGCAACAAAACCTGGGTTCATAGTTGGCACCTATCCAGTACAAGAGGGTGGGTTAGGCCCAGTACAAGAGGGTGGGTTAGGCCAGTGGACATTTCCTGACTGGGTAATTCCTCTCTTGTCTTAGTCAATGCCATGCAAAAATTACATAGTGATCATATATTTCACAAAAATAAAAGTATCATTACAAGTAATCTACAAAGGGGTGACTTTAGGACCCATGGAACAAATTTTCAACTAGAAAATTCTATTACTCTAGATTTTGGTGTATCTACAGTATTAGCTACAGCTCATAACATTGTTTCCCATGTTCCTTGGGTTTAATTTTCCGTTCTGCCTTCTTGTATATCTCCATCATTATTCCTAGGCTGGTCATTTACCTTGACATAAATACTCAGATGCTCTATAATCAGTGTAATTATTCTACTATTGGCTAAATGGTGAGCTTTTTAGGGTAGGGGCTTAGCATTTCATCTTTGCATTCCCAGTGCCAGACATGGTGCCTTGAAAGTATGAGGGGTTTTTCCCCCCAAATTTATGAAGCTCCAAGGGGACTGAGTAGGCCTGAAGTAGATTTTAGATGATCAAAAAAGGTTAAAATATGGGCTGCATAATTCTATACTACATGCTCTTTAGTCTACTTATTTGAAAGCACATAATTCAATCCAAAAGCTCTATTAAACTGAGTAAGTTATTTAGTAAAACATCCCATTTCTCAGCCATGCCAGATGGTAGTTTACTGTAGCGGTGATGTTGCTAGTGAGGCTGGCAGATGGGAGATGTTGAAGTGATTGTCAGTTGTCCTTAGCATTGGGTCCCCCCAACACAGCATTCACTTCTCTTGCTTCTCCCTCCATGCCATGTGGCTGCATCTCCTTCTTGTTCCCATAATTCTAATCTTATGCTACTGAACAATATGAAAGGGTTATTAATGATAGCTGCTGGAACACTCAGCATTTCTCCCTTCTCCAAAATGGTTAAAGTATATTCTACATATCTCAGATTCTTGTAAGAATAAGATATGTTTTATGTGAAAGTATACTGAAAGTGTAAAGAATAAGTGCAGACCTGTGACAGAAGAAATGTTATTACAGTGACACTGTACTGGAGACAGTGGGTATCAAAGGTTTTAGGAACCACAGTAGAAAATGTGACACATATCGCTGAGAGATCAATAAAATCCATACAAAAATATGTGGTAGCTTCCCACCTCTGCTGAGGATAAAGTATGAAATTCTAAGCACTCTATATTAAATGTCTTACTTTATCACTTAGCTATTAACTGGTATTTGTACTATTCCAGTTCCAGCCACTGGATCCTTCCAGAACATGTCTTAATGTCTTTCCTCAGCAGCTCTGCTGGCAAGGTTGTTTCCTTCTTGTGCATTGCTGGCTAGTTTCAGAAGCCTCCTGACTTCATCTTTTTCTTTAATTCCATGGAAATGTTAACGGAGTTGGTGAAAACATTTAACAATGTCTGGCACATGACTAGTGATTAAAATGGTAGCCATTAATGTTATAAGCCCATTTTTAAAAATTACAATACTTCTCATTTATTACACTGGGATCCTCATAACGACAAGGACCGCATCTCACTCATCTTTATGTTCTCTAGCACTTAAAAATATATCTGGAACACTCTAGTAGATTAATATATATCTATTGAATGAAAAGAAACTGTAAATGAGGTAAAGATTAACAGTTTAAACCAAGGCAGTCAGTCAGCATCCTGGGCAGAAATTTAGCATAATTGACTAGTGTGATTCTGTAATAGACTTTGCCCAACTTTATTTCTTTCAGGAATAATAACTTACTTTGCCCATGGAATAAAAAGCATAAAACTGTACCATTCAAAACAACATTACTTAATCAATGTCCTGGTCCTATTTTTATTAAATGGCATTTGAAGATACCAAATACAGACCAAAAGTTTTTCTGGAGGTACACTGTTTTAAACAAATTAATTATTCATATTCCTTTATATCTCACATTGGTTAATGCAGTGCCTAACATATTTCTTTTATTCATGTCTTTCTATTTGTAAGTATCAAGTTCCTTCTTTTCTTCCTCTGCCTCATTTTCCTTTTGTTAGCCAATTCTTTACCAAAACAATCCAATTATCTCAGACACAGGATTGTAAATATGAAACTCAGATTCTCATAACACAATAATCCTGCTGATAAAGAATTCACATGAAGCTTGGGTAACTTGCTTTGATCCAGTTAAAGAGATTATTTATTTGTGGATATGAAGAGTAAAAAACTTACTGAAGTCAGAAATTTCCAGGCATAATTTTGCTACCCACCAGTGTATACATAAAAATATTCAAATAAATCCCATTTTAATTCACTTAATGTATCAAAAATAAATATATCACCTGTAACAATTTAAAGGAAGGATAAAATATACTCCAATGTCAAGCAAACAACTGAAAAATTAAAATATTAAATCAGCTAAAAGATACATGTAAAAACTATAAACATAAGTCTTTACCCATTTTTTATTTCTTGAAAGAAAAAGTTGTCAAATATACTATTGTCCTCTAGAATATTTTATGTTGTAATACTCTGAGCAAGAGCATTTTCTTTCTCTATCAGCTCAAATCTGGTTTCAATTTTCCAAATATTACAAAGCAGAGTTCTTAATTATATCTGAAGTCAGTGTAACCAGATTTTTAAAAAAAAAGACACGAGTGAACATTATATTTTAGAAAGTTTAGATATAAAACATCAAATATTAATCTTACTTTTTCTATAATTTAAAAATATTTATAAAATATTTATTTTTTCTCAATAGAGAAATTTATACAACTCCATAACTTTATTCTTTTTGAAGTACATTAGGAAATTTATAGTTTTTTAATGAATGTAATAAATTTCAGAAATTATCCTTTTGACTAAAAGCACATTTTTAAATTGTTTGTGAATACTCAAATATCCATTATATAATATTAGTTTAAACAATAGATATTAGTTTATATCTAAACAACACTATATTTCCACATGCATGCACATGGACACAGAGTCAAATGTTTCCTTGAGGAAACATTGAGCTGCACATAATTGCTATGGGAAGCATTTCTGTCCTAATGGGCCTGATTATTTATAAATTATCTTATTAATTGTCAGATGTAAGTTGTCAGATCAAAACTGGAAAACATTATGACTGTAAATTATGGTACTAAGTAGTTACTCAAAACTAGTGAAAGAGAGAATTAAAGAGAATAGTATATTCTTATTCCCCAAATAAAATTTTGCTAAATCATGATTCACATAACTCACATAAATCAAGACCCACATAAAAGTAGACTGAATTAATTATTATTTTTAAATGTCTTATAAAATTACCATTTAGAAAAAAGCTCATGCCCTTTTTTAAACTGGCTTATATCAGTTTTTGTAAAACAGATGAAAAAGTGGCCTAATCCAATTTTCCTGCTAAACTCATTGGTTGTATCTGATGAGTTGTCATTAAGTCATAAGTTTTTAAATAAATATAGACAAAACACTAAACCCATATATTACCCATACAGAAACACCACACACAGACACACACACACGTGCACATACACCCACAGCTCCTAAAGTAAGCAAAAATTCCTCATTCTTATTAATTGGATTGGTGAGAAGCGTTGCCTGAAAAAAAAACAATAAAACCTATCTGTTCATTAGACAGAGGTCCAATGATATGCAAAATATATACTTAAATGTCAATATTAATATTTAATGCGTTCATAATGGTGTTCATTTATATATTCATTCCTACACATTCAGGGAATGTTTATAAGCCTCCTCATTAATAATCTTCCATCTCAAGCTGCTTTATTTCCTAAAATTACTGTTGAAAATATGTCTACCTTATAGCTATAGAACCCGAAAAACAAAAAGCCAGAAAATATTGGCATCATTAAGTTCACAGTTGTTGCCGCTGTGTTTTCTCAAATGCATAACGCTAACAGTTATTTTCAAAACCATTATTCTAGAAAATAACTATGTTTCTCCATGCTATAATCTCTCCAAAAGTCTTTCAAATGATATATTATTAATCTCAATATTAGTATAACTATAATTCATTATGGCCTTTCTGTTAATGATTTTTTTTTTATCATGTCTGTACTTGCCTCAAAGTACTCCAGTGTGTTCGCTGTGCTCTACCACTTCAGGGATCCTGCGGTAGCACATCATCTGGCAGCGTTTAGTAACTGGTTTTCTATTTTCATCAACTATAAAATGTTCATCAGATTCTATTGCATGTCCCATTCTCTCTGTCCCTCTCTGATAATCACCAACTGTATAAAAAGTAATGGCTTTAATTTTAAACAAAGAATCATCACCCCATCTCTGTCTACCCTTTGATTTCAAGTAATATTCATGGTTATTTTCATGTTTTTTGTTGCCAAAGTTACTTTCTATCCTTCCAATAAGTGATAAAATTTATCAAATTTAACTCCTATTGCTACAAGAGGCTTTATGTTGGTGAAAGTACCTTGAAGAAAGGAAACTAAGAAAGTAATATCCATCAAGACAAAGTCAGAGGTTAGCCTAATGTGAGGAGAAGAAGTATTTAGACGTTTTTGCTGTTTATGAATTAGTGAAACTGGAGGTCAAGAGAAATAGATAATTATAGGTAAAGAAATGCAGGCCAGGTACCATGGCTCTCACCTGCAATCCCAGCACTTTGGGAAGCTAAGGTGGGCGGATCACCTGAGGTCAGGAGTTCCAGACCAGCATGGCCACAGTGGAGAAACCCTCTCTCTACTAAAAATAGAAAACTTAGCTGGGCATGATGGCACAAGCCTGTAATTCCAACTACTCAGAAGGATGAGGCACGCAATTGCTTGAACCTGGGAGGTGGAGGTTGCACTGAGCCAAGACTGTGCCACTGCCCTCCAGCCTGGGCAACAGAGTGACACTCTGTTTGAAAAAAAAGAAAAAAGAAAGAAAGAAATGCAGTACTTACTTAAGAGCACAGCCTCTGGAATAAAACTTCCTGGTTTGAATCTGGTTCCTCTCATTTTCTGTGTGTGTGAAAATAGCTAAATGATGACTTAAGCTTCTGTTTTGCACATATAAAATGAAGGTAAAATGGGAATTCATCATCGAGTTATTTAAGGTTTAAATATGATAACTTGTCAAATGTCTAACACATTTCCCTGGCTTATAGTAAAAATAAACAAATATTCGCTATTATTATTATATTGAAAGACCCATGAAATATGGAAACCACTACCAAGATATTAAAATGTTAATTCCTACATTTAGTCAAAAAACTAAAAATAGTTGAAAACAGCATTAAAAATATTATTAACTACGTACTTGAAATATTTTCCTTATGGAATTTGTAGTTTTTAAACAATGTGCTAAATCTAATTGTAACAGCCTTCAAAACATTTTAATCTTATCCTTAGCACCAATAAACACACATTTATTAAGTCCTCATGCATGTTTAAAGCTCTGTTAGAATTAAATAAGCACAATCTATTTTCAAGAAGGTCATGCCATCTTAGTATCTATGGTTCTATGCATACTCATCTTTATGAAAGTTATAATACATTGGTGAAATTTTTAGCCAAAATTTAAATTTAAAATTTGGAGAAATTTGGTACATTGATAGTTCAGTGAAAATATATATACATATTTATACAATATTTGGGGACTAACTTTCTATATTTGGGAGTTATATATAGCATTTTAATGTGATATAATGTCACATATTTAAAGTTAAGCATTTTAGAGAGATATTGACTACTGAGCACAAAAAAATCTTTGAATAGAATGTGAAAAATCAATGTTAGCATAATCCAGCTATCTTTCAATGACCACCTCTTTGAAACTGGCATCTCTACATTTCCTAGAATAAATTCACTTTACCAAGAACTCTTGGAGAGCAGTGCCAATTTTAGTTAAGATTTTATGGCGCCTTGACATCACATAACCCTCAACACAAAACTAAATAAATCCTTTACGTATCTCTTCTGCCAACTCCATTAACTCTGCTTCCAATTGTGTTCCTCCTTATTCACCCTTCAGCTGTTAGAAAATCTCACACTGCCTGAGGGCCACTACTTAAGCTTGTCCCAGAATATGTTTGTCTGACTGATGAAAGACTGACTTTTTAATTCCAGAAGAAGGTAAAGCAGGTTATCTTTTCTCCAGATGATTGAATCTTTTAACAGAGACACCAATTCACAGAATATGGATAAAAACACACATGCACAAATATCTACCTAGCGTTGCCTTTCATTCCTCTTTAGTTTGAGCTAGAGAAGAGTACAGGGGTATAGCTTCTTATCACTCCAAGCAGGGGAGGGTCACACCTCTGGTACAGAAATGGGTTGGAGGAGACATGGGTCCTCAAAAAGCTGTATCTTTTCTATTTCAGCAAGAAAAGAGAGCAGTTTTTACCAGTTTAGAGAAGAGGCAGTTTGGTATTGGGATAAAGTGCATAACCTTGGAGTCAGGCTGCCTGGCTTGAATCGAAACCTCATCTTTTACTAGCTGCGTGAATTTGCAGTTACTTAAGTGCTTCAGGTTTCTCATCTGTAACAAAAAAATGTTAGCACCATCCTCAAAGGGATTATTTGATGTTTATATGAGGATTGATGTCTTGTACACTGCTTAAATCATAATGGAACAGAGTAAACACTCATTACATGTCAGCCATTGTTATCAGATGTTTTCTTGGATTCCATCATGAAGAGGGCATAAGTCACGTGTGTGTCTTAGAGAGTCGGTCAGTGGATCCTTTTCCTCATGCGGTCAGTCATTTTTAATCTGAGTCTTATTTGGAGTGGCCAGGTAACAAGGGTTGGGCAGCAGAATTACAATGTGATTGTTGGGTACTCATAAATCAGGCTATCTGAGCAATACAAAGGTATTCAGCCTTCTAGGGCCTTAATCAGTCTAGGTAGAAAAATCCCTGAAGCTGTCTTAAAACACCTGAGTAGAATATCCTCAAAAGCATACACAAGAAACTGTCTCTTGGTTGCTTCTTGGAAGGGAAGCTAAGTCTAAGACAGAGAGGTGTGATGTAACATTTTTATTGTATTCTCTGCTTTTAGAATTTGCTGCTTACCCAGAAAATAAATTAATTTAAAATTTTAAAACATAGCTAAAAGTTGATCACATACTAATTTTTACATAGCTTAGTTGCCTAAATTGAAAGTGCTCTACTGCAATTTGCTTATATCCATTGATTTTTATAGCTAAGGTCAAAGACTTTTAATGCATCTCAGACCACTGGCTCTCCAACTATTCTGACTGTGACTCATAGTAAGAAATATATCTAACCTTGCAACTAGAACATACATGCTAGTTGGAAGCCAGGGATCAAATACAACTTGACTAGTCCTCTGATAATACATCATGATGCATGTTCTTGGGGTGTCAGGCTTAAACTTTGCCTTGTATGCAAGGACAACCAGATGCTGAATTGTGTTTTTGACTTTTGCATTCCCTCTTCAAGATAAAATTTTAAAAACTTATCTTTTCATCTTGGGCTTCATTTCTTCCATGTTATCTACCTAGGGAAAAACTCCCTGCCCTCTTTTCACCACCACCATATGCCAATTAGATTTGAAGAAGCTATCACTGGAAAGCAAGAGATGTTTTTTCTCAGAGCAGATATTTGCATCTCTGACGTTTTTCATATCACATGGTACTCAGTGTTATACCACTTCACATGTAAGAAGCAAGTATGCACCCATTTCTCCCTTACCAAATTTTGTATCACTATTTTCACACATTTCAATTCTGCATATAAATTCCATGATGTGTTATTATTGTTGTTGCTGTAAACAGGTGACTATAAAGAGTATTAAATAATAAGAAAAACTCTCTATATTTACTCATATAGTTACTGATTCATGCTGTTTCTTCCTGTAGAACCAGAATTCCATGTGGTAATGTTTCGCTTCTATTTAAGAATTCCTTCAACTATTTCTTATAATGTAGGTCTGCTAGTATTATACTCATTTAGCCCTTGCTTGTCTGAAAAAAAAATCTTTATTTCATCTCTGTTTTTAAATGGTATTTTTGGTAGGTTAAGAATTCTAGATTTTGGTTTCTTTGTTCCATTATTTTAAAGATGTTGCTCCACTGTCTTTTAGCTTGCATTGTTTCCAAAGAAATCTGCTGTCATTGGTGTCTTTGTTCCTCTCTTCCAAAATGTGTCTTTTTTCCTTTGGCTGCTTTTAAGATTTTATCACTTCTTTTATGCAATTTGATTGTAATGTGCTTTCGTGTGCTTTCTTATGTTTCTTATGTTTGTTGTTGAGGTTCTTAGATCTGCAGATGTATAGCTTGTATAAAATTTAGAAAATATTCAGCTATTACTTCTTGAGATATTTTTATGCCCTACCCCTTCTGCAGGCACTTCATTTATACATATATTAGGCTACCTGAAGTTGTTTCACAACTTACCAACAATCTGCTTATTTTTCTTTTCCAGGCTTTTTGCTTTATGCTTCACATCAGATATTTTCTACTGCTGTTTCCAAGTTCTCTAATATTTTCTTCTGCAATGTTTAATCTTCTGTTAATCTCAACCAGTGTATTTTTCATCTCAGACATTGAAACTTTTCATCTTTGGAAGTCTGATTTGAATCTTTTTAAAGATCTTTCATGACTATATTTAACATGTTCAACCTTTCCTCTAGCTTTCTAAACATATGGAATATAGTTATAATAAATGTTTTAATACCATTTTACTAATTCTCTCATCTATGTCATTTATGGATTAGTTTTGAATGATTTCGTTCTTTTTTTGTTGTTGTTTTGCTTTTTTGTATGCTTGATACTTCTTGTTTGAATGCCAATCATTGTAAATGTTTAAGTTATTGGGTAATAAATATTTTTTCTATAAATATTCTTGATCTTTGTTCTATAGTATGTTTAAATTTCTTAGAAACGGTTTGGTCTTTTTGGATCTTGCTATTAAGCTGCTTAGGCATTTTGTCTAGGGCAAATTTTACCCCACTGGGGCAAAGATTTCTGAGAACCCGTCCCCTGTAAATTACAAGATTTTTCACTCTGGTTGATGGGAATAGTACTATTCCCAGATGTTTCCGCTAATCCTTTTGGGTGTTTTTTCCACAAGTCTCAGATGATTTTCACATATACATGCACTGATCAGAACTCTACTGAATAATCACGGGAGAGTGTATATAGATTTTTCAGGTTTCTGGCTGTGTCTTTCTCTCCTCTAATATTCTATTCTGCAAACTTTAGCCACGTTATATTCCCTGGATGACCAATTTTATCTCCTTAACTCCAGAAAAGAGCCAGGCTCTACCTGAGTTCCCTCTCCCCATGTTGTGCCTGGAAACTTTATCCAGGAAGTAAACTGAAGCACTCACATGACAGAAGGCTCACCGTGTTTGTTTTTACCTCAGAGGGACCTTTGCTCTCTTTGCCTGATGTAAAATGTCTTGAGAATTACTGTTTCCCATATTTTGACTTAAAAAACTTATTTCAAATAGGAAGATAAATCTAGTCTATTATCTGATACAGAATTTCTTCCTATTGTTTGAATCATTTAATCCATCCTAGGCTTGTGGAAAAAAATCTTTGCATTTATTTATACTCAGGTATTTTACTGGTACATTTTTATTATATTTATAATGAAAGGCAGAAGGAGGTCAATTTTTTTTTTCTCTAGGCCTGAATACAAGGAGAACTTAACTCCATAAGTTTAAAATAATTTTGCCTTATTTTTAAATAAGGCAAGGATTTTTAAAAAATAACCTTGCAATTATTTTTTTAAATGTTCACATATCAAAGTGAGGCTTGAATGGAAATGTCCTTCTATAAACACTGAAGACAAGTTAAATTTTAAGAAAATTTAAATTTAAATAATAAATTAATAAAATTGAAATTTTAATTTTAAGAAACAACTTTTAATTAGCTGGCCACAGTGGAGGGCACCTGTGATCCCAGTTACTTGGGAGTCTGAGGCATGAGAATCACTTGAACTCAGGGGGTGGAGGTTGCAGTGAGCCAAGATTGTGCCGCTGCACTCCAGCCTAGGCAACAGACTAAGACTCTGTCCCAAAAAATAAAAATAAAAAAAAACTTTAAATACAATAGTTTATACATTTACTAATCAGTTATTTATATGTTGTTACTCATTATTTATGATTAAAAATATAAAATGTTGGATTAAGCCCACTCTTCTCGTTTTTCTTAATCTTTAATTCTTTAAAAAATAAAAATAAAAAATATTTTATTTTGAATAGATAAGACCCTTTCCTTCTACTCAGTTTTGATCTGAACTTTATTAGAATACTCTGTTCAATTTGAATCATGGTAAATGAAGTGAGATATGGAAAAATAAAATTGGAGAGTACAAAGGCAAAAGCAAAATAAATCACCGCAGTGTTGGGAAATGTGCCTGATGAGAAAAGGCTAAAGGACTAAGTGTACATACCCAAGAAAATTGAAAGGAAACTTAATAGCATGTTTCATGTATATAAAGGAATATTTTATGGGGAGCAGTGAGCAGCTATTTTGTTTGTAAATTGAGGGCAGAACTTCAATAGTCTCCTAGCTGATCACCCTGTCACATGCCTCATTTTCTTCATGCTATGATCTATCTAACACAGGTCTGGAAAAACAGTATTACTCAAAGGCCATTTTCATCCATCTCTCTCCTGTTCAGGAACTTAAAGGACTTTTTCTAACCTACTGCATCAAATCTAAACTTCCAACAACTAGTATCCAAATCTCTTTGTCAAGTAATGTTAAACTTTTCTGCCTCATGGCTCAGCACCTCCCATACTAGTTCCTCTATTTGTGTCACCATTTTTATGACATAATTATTGACCTTTCTTGTCCCTGAGACTCTTTCCCATTTTTTTACCAATCTATATGCCCTTCTTAATCCTTTCTCCTAATCAAGTCCATAATCTCTAAAATTAGACACTGACCTTTTATTTTCAAAAAAAAAGAAAACGAAAATGCATTTTCATATGAAACATTTCAATATAAATATACTGTACAGTCATTTCGGATTTCACAGTTTCTTCAGGTTTTATATCTGCAAAAAGGTTTCTTCCCTGAGACTGATGGTGCGGTTTGCTCACTGCACAACTCCAGGAAAAACTAGGTGCACGGTAACCTCTGTGAGTGCACTCCTTAGCTGTGCTATTCACACCTGTGCAGTTGTGCTTGGGCCTGCATCTTTCCTTTTATTTCTTCATCACTGACAATACTCACGCTACTCATTTGCTCCTGAAGCAAGTATTCAAAGCCATCCCAACTCCTCCTTCTGCCCCCATAATGTGGACACTCTCTGTCTGTTCAGCTTCATCTCTTTTGATCACCTAAGCTTTCATGCTCTAACCCAGCATTTCTCAACCTTGATATTTTTGACATTTTGGCCTACGTAATTATTTGCTGTGGAGGATGTCCTGTTTGTACTGTAGGATGTTTTTGCAGCATCCCTGGTCTCTCCCTATTGGATGCTGTAGTACTGTTCCCCTACTCCTTTTGTGAAAGCCAAAAATGTTTCTAGCCATTGCCAAATTTCCCTGTGGGGGTAACATCACTTCTGATTGGAAACTACTGCTCTAGCCATACCAAATTAGTAATAATTCCCCAAGTGCTATATGCTGACTCATGTCTGTGCCTTTTTCAACATGGTTCCTCCTCCCTTTTATATTATTCCTATATAGGAAAGCTTAAAGAACTTGTATCCATATTCAAAAACAAACCAACTAAGAACCAAAACAACTACTGAAAAACAACCACAACAAGAACAACCACAATAGTTTAGGTGTCACCACTTCAGGAAGCATAGCCAGGTCCTTAGACAGAATTTATTTTTCTCTTCTCCATGCTAAGTACGTTTAGATTTTGCATATTTCCCCACTGCTGCACTCATCACACTTTATCATAATTTATTTTATTAAAATCTACCTCACCTCATGTAATACAAACACTGTGAAGATAATA
Organism: Rhinopithecus roxellana; assembly: GCF_007565055.1. Lineage (NCBI taxonomy): Eukaryota > Metazoa > Chordata > Mammalia > Primates > Cercopithecidae > Rhinopithecus > Rhinopithecus roxellana. The sequence continues at coordinate 118,498,793 of NC_044554.1, read as the reverse complement.
TGAGCCCCGACCATCCCTGTACCCCTACACCTAGATAACTTTATGGAAGACAATATTTAATATTACCTATTTCACTGATTCTCCTGATCAAACCTGTGTGGACACTATTCCAAGTTTATTAAAAACATCCTCTTATTTTATATTTTAATAATTCAGAGGGTTTTAAAATTCAGCTTAAAAATTAGTAGCTGGCCGGGCGCGGTGGCTCAAGCCTGTAATCCCAGCACTTTGGGAGGCCGAGACGGGCGGATCACGAGATCAGGAGATTGAGACCATCCTGGCTAATACGGTGAAACCCCGTCTCTACTAAAAAATACAAAAAAAACTAGCCGGGCGACGAGGCGGGCGCCTGTAGTCCCAGCTACTCGGGAGGCTGAGGCAGGAGAATGGCGTAAACCCGGGAGGCGGAGCTTGCAGTGAGCTGAGATCTGGCCACTGCACTCCAGCCTGGGCGGCAGAGCAAGACTCCGTCTCAAAAAAAAAAAAAAAAAAAAATTAGTAGCTAAAGAAATGGTTTTAAAAATAAGCTTCTAAAGCTAAATATATATTTTTTAAAAGGAACCTCTTATTCAAGGAAGAAATATTTTGATTTCTTAACAAGGCATTGGAAACACAGTTTTTCTTAAACAAATATTTTTTGATGGAATACTAACATAGCTGAGAAAAAGGCTGTGCTCACTGAATGAGACTGAATACTATCAGAGTGAAGAGAATTTTGCTGAAGAGTTTTCTGTGCTTTGCTTTTTCACTTCATTGATATATAGTAATATTTTTTCTTATATTTTCTAAAAGATAGTTAATTCTGCTAAATTTAATAAACTAATTTACACTGAGAGTATCTTCAAGTATTCCAGATACCATGTCAAATTAAGAATAGTTTGCCAAAAATCAAAGGATTGCTTTCCATTTCTTTGCTGCCATTTTCTATTTTCTTCTTAGTTTCTAGAACAATAATTACTGCATATCCTTAAATAATCATTGGTGTGTGTGTATATACACATTTATATATGTATGTATGTGTATATAATTACATATAAAATGTGTATATGTATTTATGTGTATATATACACTCATATACATATACAATAACAACATATGTATATACGCATATGGTAGTCTCACATATAGACATATATACACACATATATACATATATATGGTAGTCTCACATATAGACATATAACCCTTTTTGTTTTTCATCTTCCCTCTGAAAAGAATGTGATACCAAAAAGGAAATGGGCCTCCATTCTTCCTGTTCCTCCCTGGGCCTTAGGAAATAAGCATTGTGTGTGAGCAGTTGAGTTCCAATCCCAGGTTATTTTTCCCCAGGTCATATCTGATTGTGCCAGGCCTCAAGGCGTCTAAAGTCAATGTGTGGATAAATGTCTACTTCCACACTCTGACTAGCACATCCCTGGTGGCACTGAGGAGATAACATATAACATTTGCCCTGAGGTGTTTCTTATCCCCCACTTTTCAATCCTCCTTTTTGTAGCGGCTCTATAAACTTCCAGAAAGCTAGAGATTATCTGGTTTCTCATTGGAATTGTTTTTTCATGAATATTCTTTTTTGGCAGATAGTTTTTCCTACTCAGCTCAATAAGCCTATCTAGTACCTACCAGTGACTCTGTGGGTGGTTTTACAGATGCAAAATGTATTAGACTTGGCTCCAGTAAATCATATTGCAAATAATACTTATTTGAAAATGTAAAACAATAAGAGATTTATTGGACATCAAGAGTTATGGCATTATTAAGTTAATGTCATAAGTAAATAAATTAAATTTTCAACTTAATGCAAAATGTTCTGCCAGTGTCAGCACATCTTTGACCACCAGTGCCTTTCTGCACTGCAAGCTGGTGATATTCCAAAGTCAGAGACTTAAATAAGATCTCAGACTTTTATGTTGATGACTTCTCTCTTTCTCCCCTTTTCTTTCCTTTCTTCTCTTTTCCAGTTTTACAGAAGGCTTACAATATTTTTTTACCAATAAACAAATACGTATTGCTTATTATAACCTAAGAACTAACAGAGAAGAAAAGGACATGCCACCCAACTTTGAGGGCCTCTCCCTTCAGGGAGGAAAATAATTATACCAGCAATCAATTGCAAATTGGAAAGTTCTTGTGAAAAGACAAAAGAGAGGCTCAGGGAAGATTTTAGAAATGAGGTGACTTGTATTCTGCTTTTGAAGGATAATTAAGATTTTTTCAAAGGAAGTGAGATCCTATCTCAAAAAGAAAAAAGAAAAGTTTTCCTGGCAGAAAAAAAAAAAGGAAGAACTGTAGCAAGAGAAAAAAAAAAATCCTGAGCAAAAGTCAGCAGCTTGAAATAGCCAGTTCCATTTGAAAAATAATAGAAACATTTTACGGACCATGCCTGTGGGTTACACTAGCAAAGCATACAAAGCACACATGGTTACCCATTGTCCCTCATCTGGAGAGGAGCTAGGTTCAGGATTTCCAGATTCTTCTCCAGGGACAATACCATCTGGATGATTCAAAGGCTCCTACACCATGTACTAAGATCCAGGTGGACAAGAGGTGGCATATTTCGTATAGTGTGTGTTGTTATTGTGTGTGTATGTGTGCGGGTACGCACATATGTGTGTGCTTTTATTATTCTGTTTATACCTTTCTACCTTGTAAACCAAATATTACACAGAATCAGAAGTTCAACACATAATAGATGAAAATGGAACTGATCTGGCTAAGGCAAGAGCTATTGCTACATGCTTTTCCATTGAATCACCCCTTGCCTTACTAAAACATCAATGTCTCCCTTTGTTAAGTTTTCCAGAAGCAAATCCTGCTCTTCATGGATTTGGAAAGGAGGAGGAAACTAAGTTATTTTAAAAATAAACTCACAGGCCGGGCGCGGTGGCTCAAGCCTGTAATCCCAGCACTTTGGGAGGCCGAGACGGGCGGATCACGAGGTCAGGAGATCGAGACCATCCTGGCTAATATGGTGAAACCCCGTCTCTACTAAAAAATACAAAAAACTAGCCGGGCGACGAGGCGGGCGCCTGTAGTCCCAGCTACTGGGGAGGCTGAGACAGGAGAATGGCGTGAACCCGGGAGGCGGAGCTTGCAGTGAGCTGAGAGCTGGCCACTGCACTCCAGCCTGGGCGGCAGAGCAAGACTCCGTCTCAAAAAAAAAAAAAAAAAAAAAAAAAAAATAAACTCACAGAAAAGGATTTCTATGATGGTTTTGCTTTAATGAGAGAACTTCCATCTCTCAGATCCACAAACATTAAGAGCAGTTTCACATTGTACAGAGGTTTATTCAAGAGATAAAATGGTCTGCAACAATTAAGGATTATTTAACTCCCCATATATCCTATTATAAATCTCAAAATTATGTGTTAAACCAGGGGAAATATAAGAATATGGTATTGGTATTACAGAGATTGACACAAAACTAAAATTTTAAAATGTACAGCCTCCAACTGTATTTTTCACAGCAATATTCAGATGGGGAAGGGAAAAGCACAAATCTACCACGAAGGAATCACGCTGCAGCCACCTGAATTCCCAGATCACTCTTAGCAAAAGGAATAATGGGACAATTGGACATTGTATGCATCAGATGCAATGCAGTAGGTTTACAGAATCACTTGTGAAGAATTATTTCCAAAATACTATAATATGAATTTAAACAAGCTGCTAAATCTAACTTCTTGTTTATCAATAATACAGGGAGTAGAGAAACAGATTGGATGATACTATGAAGCCAAAGAAGAAATAAGACAAATAGGTGGAACTTTCTCTTCAACAAGTCAATGTCACAAAAAAGAGGGTTGGGGGTGATGCAGAAACTAAAGAGACCAGAGAAACATACTAGCTAAAAATAATGCCTTATTAATTGGATCTTGGTTTAAACAAATTAACTTTAAAAGACATTCATGGTTAATTAGTGAAATTGAAAAATGCAAAGAATATTAGACAATATTAAGGAAATTTAGTAAACCTTTTTTGGTATAGCAATGATACTCTTTGGCATTATAATGGGAGAAACGTTAAGTTGATAAAAAAATTTAGGTTTGAGGTATCATATCTGCAATTCATGTTAAAATAATTTAGCAAAAAGGTTATAGAAGCAAATTTGCAAAATATTAACATTTGTTAATTCTACATAAAGGGTTTATGGGAGTCATGTTAGAATCTATATGTTTTCCACATGTTTGAACATTTTTATATTAAAAAATAAGACTTTTTAACCTTTATAAACAATTAGAAGTTTACCAGGTATTGTTAAAAGAGTTTATTTTTTTCTAGATCGATGAATGGCATCAATAGGCATCTTTTTGCATAAAATGTTTTTAAATTAACTTAGAATACTACAATTGCCATTGTGATTCAGAAGTAAGATATAATAAGTTTGACATTTTCTTCATTTGTTATTTTATTATTTATTATTATTTTTTTCTTTTGAGACAGAGTCTCACTCTGTCACCTAGGCTGGAGTACAGTAACGCAATCTTGGCTCACTGCAACCTCCACCTCCTGGGTTCAAGTGATTCTCCTGCCTCAGCCTCCCGAGTAGCTGGGACTACAGGCACCCGCCACCATACCCAGCTAATTTTTTGTATTTTAACTAGAGACAGGGTTTGACTGTGTTAGCCAGGATGGGCTCGATCTCCTGACCTCGTGATCTGCCCGCCTCCAACTCCCAAAGTGCCCGGATTACAGGCATGAGCCACCGCACCCAGCCTTTGTTATTAATTTATTTATTCTACTTATTTAAAAAGTTATTTATAGTGACATCCTAAAAAACATTCTCAGGAAATTAATGAATTTTTTATTTTGATGCCCATAGATCTACTTACTTAAGTTACCAAAATCATTTGAGTTTCAATTTCTTCACTATAAAATGAGAATATTAATAAATTCCTCATAATTACATGAGGAATAAATGAGCTAATAAGTAAATAGTGCTAGAATTCAACAATAACAAGTGAATAATTGAACTGTTGTAAATAGGGATACTATGAACACCAATAATACAATTTTAAATGTTCCCTTACTAGAGTATTTTCCAAAAGATACTTTCTATTACAAAGCATTCCTCAGCTTTTGCTTCTAACAGCAAACTTTATTGCACATGTCAAATTATTAATTAAAAAGCAGAATAAAAATTCAATTTTTTTCCTACAATTTAAGGATTATAGAAATTATTATAAACATATTTCAACTAGAGATGTATTTTCTGTACTGCAGAATCATGAATATTATTTCTATTAGTGAACAAGTAAAATAAAAATTATAAAATGCCCAAACGATTTGAGGACGAATCTTAAAACAGTTATACTACATTTTAAGAGGGTACCAAGTGAGTTTATTTAACAAGCTTGGGTCAGGTTGTACCATTTGTACAAAGGAGTACAATTATTTCTTAAATTCTTAGTTCTTTTGAAGCAGCAGAGCCCACTAAATCTCTGAACTATTTCTTCTAAGGAAAATTGCATACTGTTGAAAAGTCTTAGTTTCCAGAAACATTAGATTTCAGAAACAGACTACCTAATTAAAAAGATTATGTGCATAGAGATCAGGTGGCAACCTTCCTTAATTGATTTTTAACAGTTCTGTAGCTCTAGTGCTGCCATTTGTGGAGCTGTAATTAAAGGTACAGTGTTTCCACTTACACTCTTCATTTTCTGACCTGTTCAAAAATGTCTGCTGCAGGCTGAAACCCACAGTGCAAGGTTTTATTAATAATGGATTTGAGATATAACTGTGATATATGTTCCCCCAACAGAGTTGGCAGTGTTCCACTTCACGGGAGAGCTGGTTTCTGTAATCTCACTTCCCAACAAATGACAATGGCTGAAGCGGAATGAGTGGGAGCTAATCAAATGGAACCAACTTATTTGGCTGGTTCAATTTATTTGTAAAATTGATGAGGACATAACAAAATAATTAGTCTTGCTATTCACAGGTCATTAAGACAACCTTAAGGAAAATCGACAGAAAAATATACAAACTTTGATTTGCCCCATGCTAAAAATATAAAAATTGAGATGGATCTGGAATAGAATAAGACTATTTTACTTAAATATTTGTACTGAATCATTTAATGAAAAAGTACATATTGTTTAGTCCAATCAGAAAGCAGAGCATAGCTGAGATTATGACATATCTCAATCAATGAAATATCTGGACTAATAAAATAATCTTACATGTTAGCTAGACATGCCTAGTAGGCAATTGATAAATTCTGTATTACATAAGTGTTTGATTACCTCTTTCTGAGAAATATAATACGCCCAAAATAACTGCAAAATTCTACTGAATATAATTTAGGCTGAGAAAATTCAGAAGTCAATACAGGATTTAGTGATGCTTATAATGTTTATTATGAATCCCTGGAGTTAACCAAACTATGAGGTTTGAGAGCACAGTCCTCAACTGTCCTTACTTCTGACACCAACTAAAAGCTCAGGAAGGAGGGGTCCCCAAATCATCCTCAGGTTGAATGATTTTCTAGAAGAATTTACACAATTCTCTGAAAGCTTTTGTACTTATGGTTACTGTTTACTACAGAGAAAAGACACAAACTGAAATCAGCCAAAGGAAGAGCTACAGAGTCTAGGAAGGTTCCAAATAAAAATTTCCATTGTCTTCTCCCAGTGGAGTCTAGACATATTACCTTCCCAGAATTGATGTGTAACAAAATGCACACATTACCACTAAGAACGCTCACCCAGTTTCTACGTCCATAGTTTTTATTGTGGCTTTATTATGTGGGCTTTCTTAATAGATTGATTGCCATTGGTTGGACTCAGTCTCCATACCAACTGATACAACGTGACCAAAAGTCCTCACTCTAAGTCACATTGTTGGTCTTCCTGGCATGAATAGCTCCCACTCTAAGACTATGGGGTGTGGCTGGCATCACTCTAAGATCCAGTGTGAATCCAGATCCAGATTCATCCTAAACAATGACATTCCTATTATGTATGATGTAAATAACCTCCCAAAAGCCTAGGGCAAAGGCCAGATCTTTCTTTGGACAGGCGAAATTCTGTGCTACACAATGAATATTAACAATCATTTCATATCTAAGTGTGAAGTTAAAGAAGATAGATAAGAGTTAAATGTACTAGAATATCTTTAGTTTTACCCATGTGATTTTAGCTAGGACAGTATAATAATCTGCTATTTAATATTATATTCCCTAGCAGTCAATGAGTATTTTAAGTATTCTGATATATAACCCTTCCAAATTTGGGACTTATGAAAGCATTATAATCTCAAGTCACTGTATTTTATAGTCAGTCAATTTTGTTTGTAGATCAATATGTACTTTGAGCTGTTTTCTCACTCATTAAGAACCCTTGTTCATCACACTTTATCTCATCTTCCCAAACACAAATACTACAATACTAATTATTGGTTTTCTGTATGTCCAATCTAGTGGCTTATTAGTTAATGTATTCAATTCAATCTCATCTCAGTTCAAAACTATCCCTGAAAAGTTAATCTGATAGAAAATGAGTTAATAGTTAATGTCCTACAAATGAAGCTGAGTTAAATATTTTGAGAATCTTGTTTACTGAGTTGGCTGGTTTCAACACAACTACTAATATCCTCAATTTTAAGGAGATTTACTCAAAATAGTACTTTTAATATTATCTATTGCTATTCTGAAGTAAATAAAATTCATGGCATTCTTATTTTACAGACAATTGTTGCATAAAAAAGGCTAGATATTGTCACTCTTCCAGAAGAAGTTCCATTTAGAACATATTTATCCAGATGGGAAATACTCATTAGCAGAGGACCTGGTAATAGGAAATAATAAGCTGCCAATCAAACAAATTGCCTTCATGACGATGATCATTAGAAAGGAAATGCTTTAGATGAACAACTGATTGAAGGATGATGAGGTCAGAGCATAGCTTTGCCATGGACAGGGAAAAAGAAAAATGCCTGTGTCTGTGGAAAGCTGCAGAACTCTGCCTCTGTGCCAGAACTTTGTTCTGGTCTGTGGGAACATTTTTCTCTAAAATGTGCCTTCTCAGTGGCTATAAATTTGTATGGTACTTTTCTATAGCATTATCTAAAATTCTTTGGCATCTACCATGAAGGGACTATCACAAGAACCAGAGCTTTTAGAAACCTGGAGAACAAATGGCTTCTTTACAAACTCTCTTCTAATACAAAAAGGCTAGTACCCAAGTAGCCAAACTAAAAATAGTCCCCGTTAACAGGAGGTGAGATATTATATGTTCAATGCTCATTATATGCCACGTGCTAAGTATAGATTGTTTGATTTAGTCCTCCTGAGTATCCTGTGAGGTAAAATTATTATGCCTATTTTTGTTTTTAGATGTAGAAATGAGGTACATAAGGGTTGAAGAACCTGCTTTCAGTTAAACTGCTAACATGGCTGGTAAACTATTCAATCTTCACTTTATAGGATTCCAAAGACTGTGTTATTCCCCATACTCCTGTTTCAACTGTTGCAGAATCACAGGATCTAATACTGCAAATAAGCTTATAGATGGAACTAATTATTTCAATTTCAATCTAATTATTTCAATTTCTTGAAGCTAAGAAAGTCAAAGTCTTTAGCTTTCAAAGAATGAGATGATCAGCCTAGCCTTAAACCTCAGATTTGCCACCTAATAGCTGTGCAACACTGAGCATATTACTCTACTTTGTAATACATATTACAGTATTCCTTCTAAGGAAACTAAGAGGTATACCTTATGTTACACCTAATGTAGGTATAACATAACCAATTTATGGGTTTTCTATTGACTAAATACAAAAAAGTATATAAAGCACTTAGCATGTGCGTAATAGTAAGGTGTGGACAACTTAGCAGCTTCTCAAGGTGCCAAATATAAGGGACTCCACAATGAGAATTGATTAAGGTTAGATGCTAGGAACCCAGGTTTTTCTATAACTGTTTAAACTGCAGGTAGACATAAACTGGTCTCAATCCTACTGGAAAAGGAGTGAGGATAAGCTAAGCATATGTTAACCTATTGGCTCAACTATTTTTATAAAGCTAACAAATTGAGAGTTGCGATTATGCCAACTATGTAGTTATCAGGCATTGAAGATGGAAACTGAAGTTAACTGTGATTGTATGTGGTCTAGTTACATGTAATTAATAACTGAAATTATGAATCAAAGGGTGCAAGTTCTCATTCTACTTAAAAGACTTTATTTATGGAGGTTACAATCATAACTCCCTAACACTACCTAGTTATTATAATAATTACAGTTAGTATTTATTGGAAAGCTTAGCATGCTAAGGGCAGGTTTCTGAGACTTCTATATTTATTAGTTCAAGGAACTTAAAAAAGTTCTTTACAAGGTAGGTTCTATTTCTCTCAGTTTTCAAGATTACAAAACAGAGGCACAAAGAGTTTGCAGGGTTTGACCATGGCCCTACAATGTCAAATCAAGAAAATCTGAGCCCCTGCTCTCACCACTATAATGTACTTTCTAAATTAGGAGAAAGTAAAATATGTGTAATAAAAGATATTTAGTATTCTAAAATCTACTTACTAGTATAGGTAATAAATCTATTTTTAACTTAAAAAATAAGCAAATACTTTTTAATTATAGAAAACTACTTTCAAACCCCTTCCAAATAAATACTTCAAATAATTTTCCAAATACTTCAACAAAGATATCCCATGTGTTCTACTCTAAAATATTGAAACCACTGTAACATGTAACAAAACACTTAGCCGAAAAATATAAAATGGTGTTTAAGAATACAAACTTGAGAGACGGTCAACCTGTGTTTAAATTTTGACTTTTTTCACATTAGCTTATGATTTGGGAAAATTGTATCCCATTTTTCATATCTATAAGGAGGCTATAATAGTATTTATCTTATTGTACTTTCCTTACAAACAAATGGCTTGAGCATATCTTAACAGAACTTTGATAGGACCAGGCACGTGATACATGCTTGAATAATGTTGGCTTTATCTGTATATGATATTACAGTGATGAAAGAAGCAATTTTAAAATGTTTTTGTCTGTGAATCCCTTAATACCCTAAAATTAATTGAAAATCCCAAAGATTTTTTTAAGTCAGTTATATTTATCAATATTTCTCATAAAAGAAAAACTTGAAAAATTAGAATACTTATTAATTTAATTCAAAATAATACAGTATTATATTTTTAAATAAATAACACATTTTAGTAGAAAGTAAATAAAATTTCTCAAAAAAAATGAGGAGATTAGCGGTGGTATTTTACATTTTTGCACATCTCTTTAACGGATGGCCATCGAAAGTCAGCTAAATCCTCTTATATACTTCTGAGTACAATTTGTTGCAATATGTTATTTTGAAGTACTTGAAGAAAATTCAGTCTCACACAGACAGGCAGTTGGAAAAAGAGGAATATTTTAATAGAGTTTCCAGATAATTGTGAACATTCTTCCTTGATACTACACTAAAACTTGACAGTTGGTGGTTTATTAAAGCTTCATTACAATGTGCAATCTGAAACCCAATCAATAAATATTATTATACCCTGTTACATGATACTCTGTTATATTAAATTGTATATTCCACTCTTTAAATGGTCTTTCATATTTGCATACTTTTCTACCATTGATCATTGAAAAATATGATTTCACTCAGTTATGCAGTTCTTCCAATATAAACACATTTTATTAAAAAATAAAAAATATGTTTGTTAATATCACCACATCCTTATCAGAAAAATCTAAGTACTGGGAATCTCTCAACTCACAGTGGATGTCACACAAGTTTTCCAAAATTTTGATTTCATTCAAAAGCATCAATTTTATCACTGGCAACCAATACTGATCACTTACTTTCTCTTGAAGTTACAGGATCACTTCTTTCATTTTAAAGTAAATGTATGCCATATAGCCAAGTATGAATAACCATAATTTGTCTGTCAGTTACTCCTTACAAAAAAAAATATATTGTGCACCATGAAGAAAGGGGATTGTTTAGCTCTCAACTCAAACAAGTGGACAAGTACTTTTTTAGGGCAACAATTTTATTTTGGTATGCAGCAGAAAAACCTTATGAGTACTTCCTATTTTGTTACAATAATATTAAACATATATGTCCCTTCTTGCTTGTGGCAAAGAAGGACTAACAGAAAATAGTTTTGCCCTCCCTGAAACAAACAAAAGAAAAGCCAAAACCTATGAATTAAGGTTTTTCGAAACACTGGATATCAGCCAACAAAGAACAGAGTTCCTTGTCAGACAGGAAACAAATGAAGTGATCCCTACGTCGGCCCCCTGTTCACTCCTCTGAATAAGGCTAATGGACTTCCAAAGGTGAAGAGACTTGGAATCTAGGCGGCAAGTGTCTGCAGGACAGAATACTGGGAAAGAGAGAGTTGCATAGAAAGAGAAAGAGAGACAGCATGCTCCGGAAATCTGCCCAGAGCCCCTCGAGCATTCAGTAGAATGTTGATCACCATTCATTTACTCATTTGTACATTTATACATTTTTATGTTTTTATAATTTGTTGATTATTTCTAGTCTTATGCCCTCTAAAGGGTGAGTATTTGAAGTAGATATTTCGTTTGGCAATTTCCTAGAACGATAATAATTTTACTTAATTTAAAAATAGAAAGAACTGTATCTGAATGTAAATGTCATTGTTGTTCTTGCTTGACCACCAAGTGATTTGTTGTGCAGTCCAGAGTGATTCAATTTGCTGCCCCATGGGACTTTTAAGTCTAAGCCTTTCACATCTTTTCCAGAAAATATGTGATCTCTACTTTTGAAATGATCAATACTACCTTATTTTTCTTGTGTTGTGACCCAGTCACTTATTGTGATTCAAAACGTCTGTTAAATTTATCTGTAACTTCAACAGAATGGCCATTTATCCACTAGAAAATGAAGGTTCAAGTCTGCCCCAACAATTCTTCCTTTTGGAACCTGGCTAACCTATTATCTCGAAATGTAATGTTAACTAATTAACGTGTATGACCGCCAGAGGTGATCAAAGGATCATCTTGATCCCTTGCATATGCCTTGGCTATCCCTTTGATATAGTATCTTTCTAAGTGGTTATCATACACCAGGATTGCTTAGTACGAAAATAGCTGCTACAATATCCTGCCATTGATAGAGTTCTTACCTTTACAGAGTATGTTTGGCTTACTCAAATTTAATCCTCTTTACTCTTTCCTATAGACGAGCTACACAAAGATACCCAAACAAATATATATGCACACAATCTGCATATGCAGAGCTTATATGAGCTCAAATATTTATACTGGCTTTTTCTTTGCTTTCATTTTGCTTATAACTAATAACTATATATATGTGTGAAACAATCTTAAACACTGAAAAAAGATCTATGTATATGCATATATCGAATGCCTGTACACACACATTCTACATAGTTGATAAAATAAACAAAAAACAAGTATCTACTATAGAAGTTACCCTCTCTTGGCATCATAACTACATCATAGCAAATTTTATTGTAAGTTTTCATTTAAATTATATTTTGAACTCATGGCTTTTTACAGATTCAAATTATTTTCATTTGAATTCAAGCTTATTCAAGCTTACATTTTTATCCCTTGGCCAGTGATAGCCTCCTTCAGTGGGGTTCTTTGTCCATTCAGGAATAGATTTGATATATTTAAAAAGACGTTTCACTTTTTGCAATAATAGAAAATTCTGTGCTCATTCTGAATGATCTATCCTTCAACAACAGAATGAGATCTCTAAAAATGCCTGGTTCCCCTTTTTTGACTGGATTAAAATTCAACAGATCAACACAAGGGGGCAATCAGGAGTACTGGTGATGTGAAGATGTAGCTATTTCTGTTGCCAGCTTCAGAAGCTTTCAGCAACAGAGATAGAAATGTGATTTCATGATCTTGGGTTCATGCTAACTTCTAAAAATTAATGGAGTATGCTACTGTATCCTGATTTCCTTGCAGAATGTCATTTTATTATCACTAAAAAATGTTAACATTACCAATGTGTAAACTTCAATTTTAAAGTAATATAAAAATAGAATAAAACTCCAATTGATTAAAACACAATGAGTACTACAGTTCCATTCATAGGAGACCACTAAAAGTTCAGTGGTGTCTTTTCTATATGAGCATCATATCCTTGTACAAAAGAAAATGCTGCTGAAATCCAAAGAGGGCTGGTGCCTTTCATATATTTCAAAATTCTGTCATATGTTGTTCTGGACATTTTTCAGGTAAGTATTTCATCATACTTTTATAAGAATATATTATTTTTATTTTTTACCAAAAGCTACACTTCTAGTAACCAAAGTATAAAGAACAAGGAGACTGAATGAGGAAAAATAGTTTGGCAAACAGAGCATTTGACATCAATATAGCATCGTTCAACTTAAGGTGATGTTTTGTTCAATCTACTTTATTGGGATATAATTTATATATAGTAAAACGTATACACAAAGTAAGTGTATAGTTCAATAAATTTTGACAAATGTAAAAACCCATAAAACCATCACCCCAATCAAGATAGTCTATAAATCATTATAAAGTAAATCTCAGAAGGGGTTTATAAGTTTCTTCAAGAACTTTCTATTACTTTAACTCCATTATCCATTATCACATGCATTTTCAATTCTGCACTCACAAGATTATTAGAATTGTCTTTTAATCAACTGGAGATGACTAGTTTTTCTTGTATAGACTACATTGGAATTCTAAAGCATGAATTAATATGTGTGATCAGTTTATTGTCTGAATACATAATTCTAGGTTTTTAGCTACATTCCTGGTTATAATAGCTGTAATAGTCACAATTCAAAAATAATTCACAATATAGCCTACATTCCTTCGTGTCATTTGTATATTATTACATTTGGTTAAAATAATAGTTATCTATAAAGGCATTTTGTGTAAAATTGATCTTAGAAAAAATAATTCCACATAGAAAGTCATTTACTTTCAAGGTAAGTTTAATTTTCAGAGTTCTAATTCTTTCTGATTATAACCTCCCATTTGAGCTTATATTTCAAATACAAGCTAATCTGCTTGGAGTTCACTAGAATGTATTTAAATTCTAAATAGAATGCTGAAAACTAGCCCCATTTCTGGATAAGAGCTTTCCCTGTAATTGTTTTTCCTTTTTTAATTGTACTCTACCTGAAAAAACATCTGATCTCGTTTTCTGAATAGTGTTTCTGATAAAAAGAAAATAAGCATTTTTGGCATAAGTATGAAAATGCACTAAGTTACGTAAATCTAATGGAAATTTCGATCTAGCCTTGATCTTATCACTAAAGCCTTAAGAAAATCACCGCAAGTCTCTGGTTCTCAATTTCCCCACCCTAGTGAAATCAATTCACAAAGACACAATCAAATTATTTGAGAAGCTGGGCCTTCTCACATGAGGTGAATAGAATTAAGGCTCTCCATTAAGTTAATAACAAAACAAATATTCGAGTATGATGACAACTGATGTTTTGCATTATATTATTAGCAGAAATAATGAATTGCTCTTCTAGAACCAGTCTCGTTCAAACTCGCAGACTCTAAATTTTCCTATCTTTTACTGGTCCTAAAATTTATTGAGGGCCAAGTCCCTGAGTTTCTGCCTTCTTCATTTAATATTGTAATTCCCTAGCAACATGCCAGATACATGTAATCACTTGACTTTCTTATAATAGCTGAAGAACCTCAGTTAACCCTCACTACTGTCTTACAAGACAGCAGCTTTCAACCCATTTTATGGATTAGAAAAGTAGAATCAGAAAAGTTAAGTAATTTCCTCAGATTCCCAGAGTAAATAACAGAGGTCAGATTGCATCCTCAAATCTTCTAAAGTTAGAAGGGGGAGATAACTAGTTAAAAAAACAAACCGCTTTTTCCTATAATCCTTGGAACTGATTAATGTCAACAATACTTATTTTTTTTTTTTTAAGCGTAAGATAGAATAGTGAAAAAAAAGCAGAAAGGAAACACTGAAAGAGGATATAAAATATTAAATTGCAAATCTGTATTATGCAAACATGAATTTACAACAGGTTAAAAATAAAAGCATTCAATAAAAACAATCAGATTTTAGCATGAAGATGACCATTCAACTGCCCTGGTCTCACTGCATTAATGACACTGATGTATTTTCAAATTGATGGTCCAGCCTAAATTCCTCAGAGTTCATAGTGCAAGAAATGGCTAGATCAGATATGGTGTAACTATGCTTTTTTCAATTTGGCTATCAGGCCTGTTTCTAAGGTCATTATTATGGGAGAAGGTTGATTTCTGTGCCAGTATTGTTTTGTTTTGCTTCCCCACAGGATGATAATGCAAGCAGTGAGCTAGGCTAGGTTCAGCCTATGGGAAACTTCAAACAGCAATGACTGAAGTCAGTAACACTTAAGATGCGACCAAACACATCTTTGACCAAACAATTTGATTCTGATTCAGGAAATGCCATCAAAAAAATCAAATCAATTTTATATCAATAATCCTTCCCTAGATTCCACCCCCCCCCCACAGGACCAAGACTATTTGTATTCTAATTATAAACCCAGAGCAGAAAGGAAAAACAAACAAACAAAAAATACCTCCCGCTTTAATCTCAGGTACAGAAGGAGACTGTGTTGTGCAGGTCTAAAATTCTCTGATTTCTCCATAAAACTTAAGAATGAGCCACGTGCATCTTCCAAATACAGATGCAAATCAATTTCAAATTACCTTGGGTGGGAAGGTGTGCTAGTTGTCTGCACCTTTAAAAAATTCGGTATGTGTTTTAAGGTATACAAAATATAATGATTAATATTTGATATTCTAAGTAAGCAAATTATTACTAATGTGCTCACTGAAATAACTTTAAGCACAAGCAAATGATTATGATAATTGTTTGTATTTATGGCATAAGAGTACATTAGACAATTTTCACTGATTTTTTTCTGAGCAGGAATAGTACATGTTCCTGTGGAAATGCATCACCATTGACTTCTACAGAATGCATATGCCACAATTGTTTAATTGGGGAAACACAGAGCTCCACCTAATATTCATACAAGTCAATAAATTCCGCATATACTAATGGATAAAATAAAAATAAAGGAATTAGAAAATGATTTCCTTTAGGTGTATACATAATATGTGTAATTTTCAAGATAAAAATTAAAAAGATTAATATATTTATAAAATATTTTCACATCTACAGAACAAAAAGCAGAAACAAAATTTTAAAAGGCAAAAAATGTAGAAAAATTGGCCATATATTTGACAAAATTTGTGAATATGTTTCATATATAAGCTCTTAGGCATCAGTAAGAAGCTATCATTTCAATTATAAATGGTCAAAGAGCATGGTCAGTCTGTCATAAGAATATCTAATTAATGTGATTAAGAAAAAAAATGGAA
Source organism: Rhinopithecus roxellana (assembly GCF_007565055.1). Classification (NCBI taxonomy): domain Eukaryota; kingdom Metazoa; phylum Chordata; class Mammalia; order Primates; family Cercopithecidae; genus Rhinopithecus; species Rhinopithecus roxellana. Next base: position 118,482,440 of record NC_044554.1, on the reverse strand, counting down.
TTCCTGTTAATCAGAGAGTTAGAGGCATCTTCAAATAAGATAATTTTTAAAATAATCTCTAATTATAGTTTTTGATAAAGGTTCAAGAATTATCCATTTTCAAAGGGAGCTGAAATTAAAACATCTTCCAATTTTTTTTTTTTTTTTGGCAAAATGTGACAAAAGCTTTAAAAATGTGCCCTGTCTTTGACCAAACAGTCATTAGAAAATTAACATAAAAGTAGTCATAACTCATTAGAGTGTTAATCAAATGCATCATTTATAAGGTGATATTTAGAAACAACCTAAATATTTAATAATCACACTGGCTTAAATAAATATGGCAGCATTTTACCATAGAATACAATGCAGCTCTTTACAATATCATGTTTGTAGACCTATTAAGTCTTAGGATGTAAGAAGAAATTTCAAGAATAGGCAAATCCTTAGGAATAGAAAGTAGGTTGGCCTTTACCTAAAGCTGGAAAATTTGGGAAGGAAATAGTGACTGCTAATGACTATAAGGTTTGTTTGTTTCCAGGAAAGAAGTTCCAAAATTAATTGTGGTGATGGTTGCACAACTCTGAATATACTGGAAGACATTCAAGTGTGTGCTATAGATGTGTGAAATATATGGTATGTGAACTATATTTTAACACAGCTTTTTTTTTCAAAAAAATGTTTTAATCTAAAGACAACTGACAAACTAAAATATGTGCAACATATATCACAAATAAAGAGCTGATATTCCTAACGCTTAAAGAATTGTTAAAATTTGCGAAAAAGAATATGAAAACCAGTTAGAAAAGTAGGCAAATACATGAATAAATAATTGACATAAAAGATATAAAAATTGTAATTAAACTTATGAAAAGATATTTAACTCATTCACCATAAAAGAAATGCAAATTAAAGCTATATTGAAGATAAAATTTCAAAGAAACACACACACATATGCACCCACACAAAAGGGGCATATATAAAAACTTGTGAAATCTAAATAAGGGCTACAGTGTAGACCAATAATGTTTTACCAATGTCAGTTTCCTATTTTTGGTCACTGTATTCTGGTTATGTAAAATGTTATCATTGAAAGAAGCTGGGTACACTGAAAACATGCTATTTTTACAACATTCATATGAGTCTAAAATTATTTCAAAATAAAAGTTTAAAAAAGATGTAAGGGTGTGTTAGCATTTTGAGTATAAAAAGAAAGTTATAAAAATGCACGAATATAGGATCTCAATATGTTGAAAAACATGGCTTTCAAATGAAATAAAAGAAATAGCATGAAATCTTATCTTTATATGGTGGGTTTTAAAGTGATTTGTATTTGTGTGTATATGTGTAGCAGGTGGATGTTTCTGTTTTTTGCTGAATTTCTAACTTGTACATGTTAAGTTTTGAATTAACTTGAATAACTTTTCACTTTTGTTATGGATCACTTTGTGCTCTGGCTAATTTGATCAGCATAAACACTTTAATTACACAATTTGAGTTCTTAAATGCCCTTTGGCAACACAAGCCCCAGTTTAATATTTTAGTAATCGAGTATGATTTGGTTTGTATGAAAGCCTTCAGCAGCATCTGCGCTATGTTCTCTTTACCTCTTTTTCTCATTTGAACACACTCCTTAAATCTTGCCAGGGCCACACCGTGGCAAAATATCAGTAGAAACACATGAAATTGTAAAATCATAAACCAAGGGATAAAATAGCAGCTTAACTAGCTTTCTTCAAACAACTGAAATAAATGGTTTAGAAATGTATTTGAGATGTGAAAAATTTGATTCAAGGTAAATAAACATGACTATAATCAACATAATTGATGATACTATTACAAAATTAGTACAATAGCAAATATTCAGAGTAAAATATTATAGCACAATTTATGATTAAAACAAATAATCTTCCTTTATTTTCATCTCATAGAAGATTTTATATGAAACAATAAATATTTCACTTTTTAGCATTTTAACAAATGAATGTTTCCAGGCTACACAAGGTCTTTGGAGAGCACATAAATACAAATCACATCAGTCACTAACAAAACACACTTGCAACTTCTCCTCTTTAATTTTTTACCTTAAATTGTGGAAGAGTATCCAGCTTTATTATATGAGACTTTCTTCAATTTACTTAGAAAAAATATTTTAAAATTTTTAATTTATTTACAAAGTTTAATGTCAAATTCTGGCTAAAATGATTTTTCTCACTTTCCCTTTAATAGGATCACCTTGGTTTAATAGTTGCTCCTTCAACTGTCTTCTTTGAGCTTTATGATTTATTAGTTACCAGAAGGGATATCACACCAAGGAAGATTTCCTAAAATAATTGATATTTAATTATAGAACAAGCTCACATCTATGTGGCTTTGTGAGAATTAATCCAGAACCATGACCTGGTCAATGTAGCCTTCACAGTGACATCATAGATCATTTAAAAAAATTAAAAATGTTCAGGTGCAGTGGCACACACCTGTAGTCCCAGCTAGTTTGAGCACAGCAGTTCAAGGCTACAGTGAGCTCTTATGGCACCAGTGCACCCCAGCCTGGGTGACAGAGAGAGAGATCTTGTCTTAAAAATAGAAAACAGTATCTCAACAATAGATATGTGATAATAGATAAAGGATAATGGATGGGATAAGCCCCAACAAAGTAATTACTTCCTTCTCTTTCTCTTTCTCTTCCACATAACAGTTCAGTAGCTGGATAAACATAGAGCTTCTTTTTGTGTATTAGGAACACAGAGTTAAGGCACCCTACAACTACAGAAGATATTATCTGTAAGGTGATCTAATGTTTTTTTCTCTAAATTCTACTTTTAATGGCATCTTAGAAAATGTATTGACCAATAACAGACTAAAGAAAAACAGAGAGCTCTTCTGGTTTCAAGCAAATGTCAGAATGAACAATATATCCGCATCAAAACTGTCACACTTTGTAAATCATATGATCATCTCAATAGATGCAAATTAGTATTTTTATTTTAAACTGTTACCCATTTTTCTATAATTTTATTACAGGAAAATCCTATTATTCAAGCTACCAATTTATAATTCATAAATAACTAACATTTCTTTAGTGCTTTATATGTGGCCAGGCACTCTTCCAAATGACTCAGGAAATGATGCTTAAATTGAAAATGGATGGATAAGAGTTGGTGGGCAATTGGGTATGTGTTTGGCATTAGAGGCAGAGAGGAGGATCCTAGGCAGAGGAAACAACACTAGGGAAGACCCAGCATTGCACGCACATATCAAGGACTCTTCCACTTAAATTGAAGAAAAAAAAAATGCACTGAATCATAGAAACCAGTAAGGGCCTGGGGTAGAGTTTGGAGTTGACTGAGAAGAGGCCCAAGGGAACTTTCTGGTGTGACAGAAATGTCCTATACCCTAATTATATAAAGTTATAAATTTGTCAAAATGGCAAATTGTGCACTTAAAATGGTTGCATTTATTGCATATTAATTACACCTCTATAAAGTTGATTTTTAAAAAATAGAAAGCATTAGAGTTCAAATGTCATTGACGACCTTGTAGGCCATAGTAAGGACTCTGGCATTTTCTACTAAGGAAGAAGCTATGAGAAGCTATGAAGAGAAGAAAAGGTATGATCACATTTGTGTTTCAAATGTTTATTGTGACAATAAGAAAAAAGAGCTTGGAAAAGTATATGTGATGAATAATTAGGAGGCAATTACAATCGTGCAGCAGAGATAGAAAAAAAGAAGATACTTTTTTTCTGATACAAGAAAAGCCTCCAGTTTCATTCTTTTTCAGGTAGCTATCCATTAGCAGGTGAAATCAACAAGACTTATTAAATATTTAGGCAATAATCAGTGGAGAAAGGAGTTCAGAATGGTCCTACACTTCTGGCAGGGTGTGTTGCAGCACTGCTAATGGAGATCTGGCATGCTGTAGAGAGAACAACCTTAAGTGATTTTGAGAGTGGAGGGAATATGAGAGTGGGCAATGGATAAATAACTTAGATTGGGCCAAATTCAGTTTTAGGTCATGAGAAAGTGAAGTGAGATAATAAAGTAAAGATACAAAGCAAACTGTTAAAAGTGCACCTAGGGCCCAAATGAGTCGCAAAAACTAAAAACATAACCCGGAACCCAGACTGGAACACCATAAAGACAAACAGCACCATAAAAACAAACATTAACATAAAAGTTTTCCTGAATATATTCCCAAGTTGTGTTTTAGTTTAAAAAAACACATATATGTAAATGTGAAGACATACATAGTTGCACAACTGCAACTACAAATATTTTAAGCTGAAAGTTTTCCAAGATAGCATGGATCAAAATTTAAAATTGTGTAATACTGTTTATAATTATATTTTAATCTGTATCAAAAATTTTTAAAGTTCCCTAGTTAAAAAGTTTATTTTAAAAAATGTGTATACTGTATCCTTCTCTTGGAAATTAACAGTAAATATCACACTAAAATAGTAAGGCTTCTAAAAGTTCTATAGTTAAAATACGACTTAATTTGTTTAAAATAGTGTTTCCCAAATTTATTTGAATACAATGCCCATTTTTGAGCAATAGGTTTTTGCAGACATAATGTTCACAAAATATAATCTGAAAAATATGTATCTATCCAATTTTAAAAATTATTTTCTGTTTTGTTGCTTATTTCTCCACATGACATCTGGTAGGAATAATGGAGACAATGGTTTTATCTTGGAAACATATTCACTTTTATTATTAAATCCCAAAATATTTCTTTCTGTTAGAAAATTATCCATATAAATCTTCTGATTAATGCATCAGGTTTATATATTTCTTTATTTTAGCATTGTTCTTGTCCTGGTAATACTGCATAAATTTTCCAGGATCTCTTCTGGCTCTGAAATTATGTAACCTATGCAAAATATATTCATCATTTGTCATTTAAAAATAATTCTCATTGCCAAAGTCTTTCTACACTATGAACTTATAAATTAGTATGACTCTATTGAAAAGTAAAAATACTGCTATAAAATAAAGATGCTTTGGAATTCACCCAACCCTAATAATATTCTGTAAAGCCACCATCCAACTAAGACCCATGAGAAATATCTTAGCATAAATTGAATTTATATCTAAAAGCTCCAATTAGACCCCTGTTGAAGTCATTATCATTAGGTTTTCGATTGTGCATAGCGACTAAAATAGCTGTTCTCACTGCATACAATAAATGACAAGCAACATGGAATCATAACATTTTCAAATTGGAAGGCACTTTAGAGATTAGCTATTTCAAACTCTGCAGTTTACAGATGAGGAAAAGGAGTTGCAGGGAGGTTAAGTGACTTGTTTAGAAGCAGTTTTCAAAACTAAAATTTGTTATGAGTAGGATATATTATGTGAGTTAAAAGGTTTTGAAATGTTGTGGAATATTTTCTCTAATTAAATATATAATATCAGTTGTAGAACATTTTTGAAAAGTACTAAGATCGTTGAATTTATTCATGATGGCTGAGATTACAATGGTTTTCAGACAATTCTGTATCATTTACTTCTAAGTATTCTTTTTCAACATAATTCATTTATTATTTCAAGTGCATATATTATTAAACCTTTTAGTAATCTTGAATCATCTGTTATCAGAAATCTTCCTATGTTATTAAAAAGCAAACAGAGTTATTCACAGAAGATTTGCTGGTTTTGCAGTCAAAACTGACTGTAGAAAAAGGAAATGTACAAATAAAATAGGAACTACTTGTTCTATATTTCACCATCTCAGAGGAGGCAGGAATCACCCAAGCCAGCGCTGATACAAAGAGGAAACTGAGTCACATGGGACTTGGCGGATATTGGATGGGACAGAGGAAGAGTTTAAGTGAGCATCATCATCATACAAGTACAGATGGAACTGAGCGAAATTTTCTCAAATGATTTATAAATTTAAAAATTCAAAGTGCTGGGAAAGATGTGAGGAGTCATCCAGACTCAATCTCTTTTTTTAAAAGTGAGAAAAATGAGGACCAGCAAGGAAAAGTGACTTGACCTTTGTATTAGCCAGGGATACAGTGATGCTGAAGGCCAGGCCTTCTGGATTCTGTTAGATTACTTAGACCTCTCTCTACTGTGGAGACCAGAGGACACAGGTATCTGCGGGAAATTGTACATGTGAAGTCAGGGACAGAGTAGCAGGCCAGGGAGCATCCAGGCTGCAACCCGAGAGTGTTGCTGGTGTCTCAGAGTGTCTGGTTGGTATGTCTGCTTCTCCACACACTAGATGCTCAGAGACTAGTGGTCTATGGTCTTTGGACTCTGTAAATTAAAGTCATTTCTTTCTCTAGGAAAATCCTCATCGTTAGTCGATTTTTGGAGATGACAGAGTCCATAGTACATAAGCTGTGGAGTTACCACCACCACTGCCAGGACCTTTAGCTTTGCTGATAAAGTAGCTGATATTTTGAGCAATGTGATTCTGGAAAATGAGATAAATATATTCACTTATACACTATTATCGTCTCTCAAAGGATCCCACTCAGCTCCTTCTGCACTCCACAATCCACCCTTCCATCCAATTTTTTGAAATGGTGCTGCCTTTGAGTACAGAACCAGATGAGGACAAAAATGTACCAGAAAATTTCTAATATGTCATTACCTTTGTTTAGGCTTAGAAGTTTCTAAGGCCCTTTTCAAGGCCAGGATCATTTGGATTTTCCCTCAGTGATATAGCTATACATGATTAAGACTGCCTTCTCCATTAAGAACTTTTATAACTCATTAGCTATTTATTCTAAGCTTCCTTCATAGACCTGTTTGATCATTACTGCTGATTGTTAAGTCTTTGGATCATTTTATTTTGTCGGCCTACTCCACAATTCTAAAGGCTAAGGCACACTTAACTTTCATTCTGGGATAGGGTTCCAAGATCTGGAATGCATCAGATGCAATGTTGAAATCAAGGACAGAGTCAGAAAGTCAAAGATAACACAAAATGAGCTTTATTCACCATCACATTTATGGGAGATTGTGAAGAAATAGATGAAAGGGACAGGAACAGGTAAAGAGGTGATGTTTAAACAACATTGATTTGAAGGTGCTAGATAAGGTAAAGTTTGTATATATGTTGATTTAGTAGCCCTAGGTATCAGTCCGTTCTCACAGTGCTATGAAGAAATACCTGAGACTGGGTAATTTATAAAAGGAAGAAGTTTAATTGACTCAAAGTTCTGCATGGTTGGGGAGGTCTCAGGAAACTTTAATCATGGTGGAAGGAAAAGCAAGCATGTCCTTCTTCACACGGAGGCGGCAAGGAGAAATGCAAAGGAAGTGGGGGAAATGCTCCTTATGTAACCATCAAATATCACAAGAACAGAATGAGGCTAACTGTCTCCATGATTCAATTACTTCCATCTGCGTCCCTCCCAGGACATATGGGGATTACGGGATTACAATTCAAGATGAGATTTGGGTGTGGAAACAAGGGCAAACCATATCACCCTCATATACCAAATGCTTAGCACTCCTATTTCTTTTGTCTTTTCAAATGCTCTCAGAAAAACCGGGATTGTAGAGAAGGCTGAACCAGACCAGTATATTTTGACTTCTCTGCACTGTGGAGACCAGAGGATACAGGCTATTGTACATGTGAGGTCAGAGATAGAGTAGCAGACCAGGGAGCATCTAGGCTGCAATCTGTGAGTTGCCATCTGCAGCTGTCCCATTTTCCTTTCTATCTGGGCATTCAGGCTGCTGCTCATTCTTTCTGGGGTGGCCCCCATAGGACCTCTTGCATTCTGTGGCCTCTTCAGGTCTTATGCTTCCATCAGTGCTTCTTTTTTACTGACATTTTCTTCCTTTTCTTCTCATTGTTCTCTCAAGCCAGTAAGCAAACACCTTCCTTTTCTAGTGTCCAGCCATCAGTGAGTGTATCCCTAGACCCCAACAGCAGAAACTGTCCTTGTCCAACTAGTGCTTTACAATTTGCCACATGCTCATGGTACCTGGGGACTGAGAAGGGTGGTAGCCAATTTTACTCAGCTCATTGCACTGGAAACCACTGCCATTCCCCACTGAAATCTCATACCTGCTGCCTTTCTGCCCACCATCTGAGTCTGGCACCCCCTATCAGACCCCTAACATTCTCCTGGTGACTTTTATCTATTAGAAAATCCTTTATCCCATCTTGAATTGTGGCATCAGTCAGGAGATAATTTGTCAAACATCTTTGTCAGTATAATACATCTGAATCTCAAGTACATGTAAGGTCCATATTCTTGCATTCTCAGGAAAAATCACTGTCCAGGCTGTTTACACCTGTGCAACAGGCATCATGGAGACAGCTGAGCATTTTGGGTTTTGACTATTTTGCTCACTAGTGTATATATGCACTATGACTTCATTGAATGTATTTGTGTATTTATATATTTATTGCGGTTTTTGTGTTTGTTTTTGCGACGGAGTCTCACCCTATTGCCTAGGCTGGAGTGCAGTGATGGTGATCTTGGCTCACTGCAACCTCTGCCTTCCAGGTTCAAGTGATTCTCCTGCCTCACTCTCTCGAGTAGCTGGGACTATAGGCACCTGCCACCACGCCAGCCTAATTTTCATATTTTTGTGTAGACAAGGGGTTTCACCATATTGGCCAGGCTGGTCTTCAACTCCTGACCTTGTGATCCACCTGCCTCAGCCTCCCAAAGTGCTGGGATTACAGGCATGAGCCACTGCACCCAGCCTATTTATTGCATTTTCCTAACTAGACTTACATAGAAAATTCTAACAATATATCTTGCCATCTCTTACACAATTCTTTCTACCAAGTAAATGCTTCATTAGAGCACTCTTGATTACTCAAAATAATGGACAAAACAAATGATGTGACTAAATCAAAGTGGGAAATAACTTAAATTGTGTTTGCTTATATTATTTGTATTTACAAGTGGCCATGAACAAAGCTATTCTTGGAATCTATGCCACTACAAGATTGTGGTGCTGCTGTCAAGTCCTATTGAATTGTACCATTTTCCACCTCACTTCTTTGCAGCATTACATTTTCTTCTCTCTACACTATTGATCAAGAGAATCAATTTTACAATTGAGGAAAACCATCAAACTAAATAGAACTTTGTTCAATTGTTCTTATGCTAAAGTTCACTATCTTTCTGCCCATACTTTCTCAGGCTGAAAGAAGTAATTAAACATTATAGGACAAAAGGTCTTCCCTTTCAGCACCAACTGGCCTGTGGGCTACATTTAGCGGTAACTATAAACAGTAATGACAATAATGTTAATAAACTTTAAGCAGAGAAAATGACTCGATAAACAAGAAACCAAGATTGGTTGTTTTTAAACTATCACGAGGTTAATCGAGGTTGAGTATCCATTCTTTTAGTTCCCATAAAAATAAAGCTGGCTTTGGTTTTCACTTTAAAAAGTTCTTCATACAACCAAGGCTATTTCAGAAGTTTCAACTAGCACTAATAAAAGGTATTTTCTGTATAGTTACATTGCCTTAAGAACTCTGATAAATAAATCACTGTGGTAAAAGGAAAATTGATAAATATAATTAGTTGGTCTTACAGTCCCACAATCCTTCTAAACAGTATTGCAGCTTAATTTGTACAGGAGTCAGTGTCAGTTTATACTAGCACCATACTATAGAGAACATTTTGGATTTCTACCTTAAATTAATTATTGCATTACAATAAAAGAATAGAATGTTTCCAAAAGACAGTGGTGCTCCAGCATTCCTCAAACTTTTTGCTTCTATCTGAAGTAAAAAGTGTTTCAGACAGAGCACAAATAGCATAAATTGCAACAAACTGAAATCAGTACTAGAACAGTAATAAAAATGCTACATATATAAGATGAATTACGTTACATGAGCTGAGTAACAACTGACTTTCCTCAACTAGCCAAAACAGATACTACAGTGGTTTCCTTTGATTTTTATAATTAGTTAGAGATGATATTTTGAAAGAAAAGAAGCCAACATTTTTCTAAAAGAATGTTTGACTTTGGTATTTCTCCTTCAGAAGTACCTGTGAGGAGATGGTTATAAGGTTTTAATTCGATAATTTTTACAAGTTTACAATAACCTTGAATGTGGCCAAAGGATATTATTTAAAGATACTATATTCAATATCATATTCTCCTCCTTTCCATGGTGCTGCATATACAAGAAACACAATTTAAAATGTAAAGCATATCTGTGTTAGAAATATTGGGATTTTATGAACACCATTTGTAATTATTGGCAACACACAGAAAAACAACGGAAAATATCGAGTACAGTCACATATAGATTCATCCTATCTATCTGGTCATTTATTTAATTCTTTCATTTGAAGTAGGATTTAAGTAAATATAAACTGTATTTTGGAATTAATGTGAGCACTTAGCAATGCCCACTAGACTTGGATTTGATGGAGATTTGACTTATTCCCTTGTGACCAGGGAATTAAGGTATATAACAGGTTTTTTAATACACTCACATGGAAAAGGTGATTCTTGACATTTACACAATAGATATGTTTGTATATTATAAGTCATGCCCTAAACCACCTTCTGTAGGCCAAATTCAAAATTTTATTCCAGAATTGACTGAGAGTGATTAGAGATACACATAGACGTTTGAGCCAGGGAAGAAAAGTCAGCCCTCATGAGGTAGCTGTGACATTTTTAGGCTATTATTTGTAGCAGCACCAGCCAAGCCAAAAACCAAACTGCTTTCTGACGATTCTCACCACAGCATATTCACAGGTTTTTCTCCCCTCCCTTCTCTCTCCCATGCTGAGAGGACCCATGCAGATTCCTAGGACACTCAGACCCCTATCAGTTCACACATTGTCACCATCGCTGCCAGTATCCCTTTATCCAACTTAATCTCTTCCTTTCCAAATCCTTCCCTCCTCCTCAGTCCTCATTCAACAGCTGGCAGTGAGAACAGCTATAAGAAAAGGCAACTTGCAGTGCTGCTTTAGAAGACGGCCAGAGTTTCCCACAGGCGGCCACATACATAAGCCTGGGATATCCCACTCACTTTTCCCTTCACCATGCACCAGAACACTCCAGGCATCTAGTTCAAGTGATTTAACAACTGCAAGCCACGCAGTTCAGATCAATTCCCCATGGAAAGGATCAGACAGAAACAACGTTCCTGTGAGACAGGGAGGCTCATGACGTGACTTCTCTTTTTCCCAGGAGAGAATGGGCAGGCAATTGCCTCTCCTGCTGCCTGTGAAGGTCTGAGCCCACTCACTGGAACACCTGAACCCTAGGAATTAAGGCACTGCCAGCAGGGTGATGCTTAAGAAATAGTACTCATCGATAGCTTTCCGAAAGTGAAATATTATACCCATCTCATAAAAAAGTCTATTGTATTTTTTAGACATTTGACTTTTCAAACGTATTTTTGTGGAATGTTTTTTTATCATGAAGTATGGGCTGGCTGTATCCTACAAGAGATGTAACAAGTTATGTATCTATATGCCCTCCTTAGGATTCTTAAATTGTTTTGTAATTTAAAACATTCTCACATTTCAGCAGGACTTGCTAAAAAAGAAGTGGCAAAAATATATATCTTTATTTATTATCTTGTCCCTTCAGGGGACAGCATTTGAGTAGAGCTTTCATTACAACTTAAATGACATTAAGTTCAACCAATTGATTTAAAATATTTATTATGTGTTCAAAAGCTACCTTTAAGAAGCTTCACAGGACAAACTATGCTTCCTGAGCAAAACTTTGAGCAGTTTTATGACCTTGCCAAAACATATAGGTCAGTTCCTTTGAGGAACCTTCAATAAATGCCAGAGTTTCAAGCAGTGGAATCATAATTTGTTTTACTTTTCAGAACAACTTTGCTAAATTTTTTTGAAAAGAATGAAACTTTTAAATTTATATATATTTTTATAATGACTTTCTACCTAGAAACTCATGTTCTTCATATAATTATTGAGGGCAAAAAATTTTAATAGATTTTTTCTGTTCTTTGTGGATTTTTAAAACTTAAGATAAAAGTTTATAGACAAAGCACTTTTATGTCCCTAGGACAAGTCAGTAAGGAGGAAACATTCAAGATGGGTATATATCTTCCAAGACAGCAGACAGAAAGAAGTTGGTGGGATCTATCATGAGGTGCCTGTCTCAAAATGCCTCAGGTACCCCCCTCTTCATTGGAGCCAATAATAAATCAAGGAGACATAGAAAATGTTGACATACTGGCCAGGCATGGTGGCTCACACCTATAACTCCAGCACTTTGGGAGGTTGAGGTAGGCTGACCAGTTGAGGCCAGGAGTTTGAGGCCAGCCTTGCCAACTGGTTAAATCTCATCTCTACTAAAAATACAAGAAAAAAAATAGCCTGGTGTGCAGGCATGCACCAGTGGTCCTAGCTACTCGAGAGGCTGAGGCAGAATTGCTTGAACCTGAGAGGTGGAGGTTGCAGTGAGCCATAGTTGCACCATTTGCATTCCAGCCTGGGTGACGGAAAGAGACTGTCTCAAAAAACAAAACAAAACAAAATGAAAATGTGGATATATTTTCACAGGGTATCACAATGGGCAGTGAAGAAAATATAGTCAATCACTCTACTATCTCCTACTGCTGTTTATTTAAATAACTTGTAATTATCTAAAAATTGACATTGAGAACTATATGAAGAGCCTAAAATGTTCTAATTATATCAACCTTATTGGTTCTGACATACATCTAAAGAAAGAACATAGTAGTACAACAAGAATCATGACCAGCAATTTCATCTAACATTGTGATAGGCATGACAGTTCATTGAGTGATTTTATGAGTACTTTAGTGTTGATACACAGATATGATTAGCATTCCCACTATACAGATAATGATATCAAAGCTCAGAGGCAACACATAGCCTTCTGACATTAATGAGTAACTAAGTGGCAGAGGAGAAAGTCACCCAGGGCTTCTGACTACAAGTCTAGGTTTATTTTTCCCATATCCTATGCTATGGGATCCCCTCATAATGAACTCAAATAATCAAATCTCCTGTTGGAATTTGCCAGTGCATGCGTTTTCTATATTATTATCTCATAATTCCCCATGATACAAAATATTTGTTTAATAGAAGAAAGAAAAAGAAGTAAAATTTGCTGATCACTCACTAAATTGTAGATGGGACATTTTTATGACTTTCATATGTATCATAACAGTATATTAAAATTGACTATCTTTCATTAATATATATTTTTCTAAGAAAAAAATGGACATAATTATTAGTATCCCCTTTGCTTCTAAAATTTTTGGCTATATGTTATTTATAAAATTAGGATAATCCATAATTTATCAGCAATGATTTTATGCCAACTCGAGATTTTTGGTGAAGAAAATCTAACCTACAGATTTTTTTTCAAGTACAATGACATTTTTGTGACTACTAAGTTTAATAGATCATGAAGTTGATATAATGTCATGCTTCATGGACGTTTAATAAAACATTTATTCATTTATTATAGATTTTGCCTTTTTAAAAATAGGTTCCAGGGACAATTTCTTTTCCTCATCTCAAACTTTTTTCTTTTACAGTCACTGAAAAACCTATATTCCCCTAGCACTCTGCTCCAGTGCCTGATAAATCAAGTGGCCTGGGCACAGTGCCAGGCCCTTTACAGACCTCATCTCACAAAATTATCTGTCCAGTAAAAAAGGAATGCTGGGCTACAGATTATAGGTTACAATAGCAACCCTCCACAAAAATCTATAAAGAGGAGAACAATATCCTAGGGAATTCCTATCATACCAGTAATTTCAGTGTTCCTCTATTTGAGTAACAGTTCAGTTCAGGAGGGGAAATTGTAAGATATAGGATAAATGGAAAAAAATAGATTAAATCCTTTTCTCCTATTTAAAAATGTTACTGGAAATCACAGTCAATTATGGATGTTGATACAAAATGTACCATAATACTGGTTTATTAGTTGTGATGAATATATCATACCAATGGAAAATCTTAGGCATACTGGGTGCAGGGTATACAGAACTCTCTGAACAACCTTTGCAAGCCTTCTATAAACCTAAAGCTATTCTAGAATAAAATATTTATTTTTATAAATGCAATTAAATATTTAAAATAGAGTGCAAGTCACTAATAATCTTTTCTGTATCCTCTCCCTTTCCTTCCTTTCCCTTCATGGACAATTCCATCATAAAGCCATTAGGTGGGGCAGTGCTAACTGCCTAGAGAGAGAGTAGCCTTTCAAGGAATGGTGGAATTTAAGCAAGGTGAATGAAGCATCCACACAGGAAGAAGGCGAGCAAAGGGGATTTGGAACCCAGTGTAATAGAAAGGGCATCTGCATGTGAGTGCAGCTTGGCATGGGGTAACAGAGTCTGAGCAGGGTGATAAGAGCATTCATGCAAGAGGAAAGCTCAATGAGGAGTGTTCAATTTGAAGTTGGGTGAGGAGGATATCGCGCCTAAAGAGGGAGGAATTGCCTGGTGTGAAATATTAGAGTCTGAGCAGGATAGCAAGAGCATTCACCAGCAAGAGGACTGGTACGGGGTTACAGAAACCAAGAAGGGTGGAAAGAGTGTCCACATTTTGAGAAAGAATGACCAAAATGGGATTTTGGAGCTTCATGAAGGTAAAGAGGGCTATGTGAATGGGTGTCCTAGAGTGCCCTGACTGAGCATGAGCAGGTTAAAGATGGTGACCATGCAGTGGGAGAGGAAGTCAGCTTGTCATGGGAAGACAGAGCCCCAAAAGAGCAGGGAGGTACATATATGCAAAAGAGGAAGGCTGAGTGCAGTGTGTGGGAACCTAAGCAGGCTGAGAAAGTGTTATCCAGTGGGTGGGACTACACACTGAAAATGTCAGAAAGGTGTCAGAGCCTGAGAAGGTGAAGGAGGACATTAGCAAGGAGGGGCTACCTTGCATGGGATATCAGAGCATGACCAAGTGGGAAAAGGTGCCCACAAGGGGGAAGAAACAGCAACAATGTGAGATTGGTTACATACAAGGGGCATTATATATAATTATATATTATATATTTTTTGGTTACATACAAAGGACATTATATATAATTATATATATACATATATATGTTTACATATAATATATTCTAATAATATATAGAATATATAATATATTCTAATAACATACCTAACATATAGTTATATACATATCCTAATAATAACATAGCCTTATACTAATTTTAACTTATATTCTAATATGGAAAGAACTTACTTGAAAAACTGTACTAGATTTCTGGTATTAAACACAATAAATTGTATTCTATGCCTAGCTTTTGTCCAAGTTGTTTTTTGTTATACTGAGTTTCTACAGAATCATATGGATAGCATTGATAAGAGATTACAATTAAATAATAAAATAACATTTTTAAATGTTACATATAGAGGATATATAAAAATATAGAGATTTTATATATTTTATTATATAACATTTAAAATATTATTTTATTCTAATTTATCTATGCCATGCATATATGTGAGAATATGTAAGAATATACATAATACATATATGTATGAACCCATATATACATATATGTAAGAATATATGTATACACATACATATATATAAGAATATATATATATTATTTTTAAAACAAGAAATTTGCAGGACAAGATTAATCCCCAGAAATCATTCCACTAAAAGCTCAGGATGATAAACAGGGTACTATTCAAAATTTTTCTTGTCTGTCTTCATTTATAAACTTCACATGTTTGTGTTTTTTCAACATGAAAGAAAACTAAGGGGAAACAAAAGTAAAAAATTCAAGTTTTTCTGTAAGAAATGAAGGAGAAGGAAGAAACTCTTATTGGATGTCAGAGTTTACATTAGGCACTTAATATTATCATATTTTGCTTTATACAACAACTTTAGGTAGGCATTGACATCTATTCCTATTTTTTAAATTAGAAAATTGTCTAACAGATTTCATTCGTAGCTTAATGATCCAATTATAATAAAATATAGAGGCCAAATTTAAACCCCAAATTATCTTTACATGAAATCCATTACTTTTCAAAGAATTAAGTTGCCTCAACTGAGTCTCATAATAATCTATGAGTAGAAAAAGTGCTGTCATCATTAACCTTTGTGTGTGTGTGAAGGGAGATAAGAGACAGTAACTGGTTCATATGGTTCTATGACTAGAAAGATTATACATCAAACCTCAGAATGGAAATAAACTTGCTCCGTAACAGAGTCATGTAAGAATTAAAATAACACATTATTCCAAAGAGTCTGCATTCTTTCATGCATTTATTGAGTCTGGTTAAATAATAGCCAGAGGTACACCCTTTTAAAACTGTTTGATCTTTGGAAACATGTATAAAAGTATATATACTGTTCTTTTACCAGAAATATGAAAAGTCTTAATCACTTGACAAAATGTTTTCCAGATACATCATTTACTGACATGATAATTAGCCAATATCCAAGAGCACAATATATAACATATTAGAGCCAGAAAATAAGTACTATAAATATCAATTCTGCATATATTTCTCTCAAATCAGAATTTTCACACTTCCAGAAATGTCTTATCTTTGTTTCTGCCTGAGTACTATTTAGCTTGATGGAGCATCGTCTATGCATGTCAAGAAATCACTACAAAACCTAGTGAGTGCAAATTCACTATTTTTCTTTAGCATTTAAAAATCCAAGTAATTATGATGGACTCTTGCTAAGGGTGTTAGAGCAGTCAAGTGTATAACAACTATATAACTAATTTAGCATCTTTAATAGATAAAATACCCTATAGATAAGAAAATACATAAGTTTATGTGGATCTTGAGAATATCTCCAACTTACATTTTAAAAAGGATGGGTATGACTTTAAAAATTGTCCAAAGTTTTTAGTATTTAACACAATAAACTTCTTTCCTATGTCTAGACTTTATCCAAGATACATTTTGTTATGCTGAATTTCAATAGAATAATATAGACATCATATATTGGTAGAGAGAAAATAGTTTATATCAAAAACATGAAGAAATTGATGCCATGTAAAAACAACTACAGTAAGAAACCTTAGTCTAGATAAGAAAATATAATAACACTTCAAAATATTTAGCAAAGTGAACATAGAGAATTAAACATGTTTTTAAACTTTACATAAGATTTATGGGAATTTTTTTCAATTTTAAAATTAAAACATAATTGACATTACATGTAATTCACCATTTTTTAATTGTAGTAAAAAACACCTAACATAAAATTTACCATTTTAATTATTTTTAAGTTTACAGTTCAATAGTGTGAGGTATATTCACATCTCCAGAACATTTTTGTGCAAAATAGAAACTTTATATCCATTAAACAACTCCCCATTTTCCCCTCTCCTTGGTCCATAGTAACCACTATTCTACTTTCTGTTTCTAGGAATTTGACTAATTTAGATACCTCACATATGTGGACTCAAACAGTATTTGGTTGTATGTGTGTGTGTGACTGGATTATTTCACTTGGCATAATGTCTTCAAGGTTCATTCATGTTGTAGTGTGTGACAGGATTTCCTTCCTTTTTAAGGCTGAATAATATTCCATTGTGTATATGTATATATCATATATACACACATACATATATATACATACACCATATTTTTTAATCCATTCATTCATCAATGTACAGTTGTGTTGCTTCCACTTCTTAGCTATTGTGAATAGTGCTGTTATAAACATGGATGGGCAAATATTTCTTGGAGACCCTACTTTTGATTCTTTTGGCTACATATCTAGAAGTGGGATTGTTGACTCATCTGGTAAATCTATTTTCGTGCTTTGAGGAACCTCCATACAGTTTTCCATGGTGGTTGCACCATTTTACAATCCCACCAACAGTGTACAAGCATTCCAAAGTGTCCACATTCTTGTCAATACTTGTTATTTTCTTTTTCTTGTTTTTTTTTTTTTTTTTTTTTTTTTTGATAGTAGCCATCGTAATGGATGTTAAGTGCACACTTATTTACATGGGTAATGGACACTCTATTACCAGAAATATTAAAGACAAAATTAAATGCCTTTTGGACTCGATAAAGGTCAATTTCTTTTGGAATGGATGAAGGACAATCTTCCTTGGATTCAAAGAGATGGATTATTGGCTGGTGCCTAAATACTCAACTGTTATACCATCAAATCTATATTGGCTGTGTTAAGAAAGTCTGTACCACTCCTACATGATTTTAATTACTCTGGTAGAGGCTACTGTAACAACAGCAGTGAGGAAAGAAGGGGAGATTTCCAGTGTATATGAGAATTTATCGACAAAAGATATTACATGGTATATGATCATCAAAAAGTTCTCAAATTGGTGTTTTTAAATTTTAATTTAAGTTCTGGGGTACATGTGCAGGATGTGCAGGTTTGTTATAGAGGTAAATGTGTACCATGGTGGTTTGCTGCATCTATCAACCCATCACCTAAGTATTAAGCCCAGCATACGTTAGCTATGTTTTCTGATGCTCTCCCTCCCCGTCCCACAGGCTCCAGTGTGTTATTCCCCTTCCTGTGTCTACATGTTCTCATTGTTCAGCTCCCACTTATGAATGAGAACATACGGCACTTGGTTTTCTGTTCCTGTGTTAGTTTGCTGAGGATAATGGCTTCCAGTTCCATCTATGCCCCTGCAATTGACATCATTTCATTCCTTTTATAGCTGCATAGTACTCCATGGTATATATTACCACCTTTTCTTTATCCAATCTATCATTGATGGGCATCTGCGTTGATTCCATATTTTCGATACTGTAAATGGTGCTGCAATGAACATATATGTGCATTCACCTTTATAACAGAATGGTTTATATTCCTTTGGGTGTATACACAGTAATGGGTTATATTCCTTTGGGTATACACACAGTAATGAGATTGCTAGGTCAAATGGCATTTATGGTTCTTGGTCTTTGAGGAATTGCCACACTGTCTTCCACAATAGTTGAACTAATTTACATGCCCACCAACAGTGTAAAAGTGTTCTTATCTCTCCGCACCATCTGTTGTTCCTTGACTTTTTAATAATTTCCATTCTAACTGGTGTGAGATTGTATCTCATTGTGGTTTTAATTTTCTCTAAAGATGAGTGATGTTGAGTTTTGCATATGTTTGTTGGCTGCAAACTAACAGCCATACAGTTGGTATTTCTGACGACCCCAATGCAACAGATTGATGTAATAACAGGATCTTTGCTAGGTTTGGTCAGAATTAACGTAAGAGCACCTCACACCTTAAACTCAACTGTTTCTGATAACAAAACTAGCATCTATTTGGTTTGTTTTTTAATGTTTTTTGTTTGTTTGTTTGTTTATTCTGAGATGTGGCATTCTAATTTTGGTGGGTTTCTCAGTTTATCCTATCAAGGGTTTAACTAAGAAGCAACTCCTGGACATAAACTGGTTCATCTTTCTGTAGGATAACTTGAAAATATGTGTCAAACCCTTAAAAAACACATAATTATTTTGCCACATATTTTACATCTGAAATTACTTAAATTGTAAACTGAATTAACTAAGATTTAAAGATGTTCATAGACTGTTGCTTATTTTAACAAAAAGTAGGCAATTTAAAATGCTGAAGATTGGAAGATTATTTAATAAAGTACATTTGTACATTGGAATTTATGCAGCCATTAAACATAAAGCTATTGCTTTATGGTTTATGCTTTACCACTTTTTTATGCTTCTTTTTTTTTTTTTTTTTTTTTTTTTTTTTTTTAACGTGAGACAGGGTCTCACATTGCTTACTGAAACTGGAATCTCCCTGGACTCAGATGATCCTCCCATCTCAGCCTCTCAAGTAGCTGTGACTACAGGTGTGCAGCACCACACCTTGATAACTTTTTTGGGGGATTTTTGTAGAGATGAGGTTTTGCCATGTTGCCCAGGTTGATCTCAAACTCCTGGGCTCAAACAATCCACCTACCTTGGTCTCCTGAAGTGCTAGGATTACAGGCATGAGTCCCCGAGCTCAGCTCTTTTTTATGATTTTCATATACTTTTACATTGTCTTTAAATATATTTTAAAGTACTTTTAGTTCTTATATTTATTTTACTAATAACAGGAATTCATAATATGTTACTAAGTGGTAAAAGGAAAGTAGAAAACCATAATCATAATACAAGGCAGAAAAAAAGCATGACTGTGTGAGTGAGAGTGGGCAACATCATCAGGGATACATGTTAACTACAATTCATCATGTTTCAAACTAAACACATCTATACACAATTGCAGTTACAGAGGAGTATCACGGAATATGGATAGTGGTTAATTTATCTAGGTTATGAGATATAAGTGAACATCATCTTCTTGTTGCCTATGTTTGTTCTTTAAATTTTCTATAAGAAATGTATATTACCTGTGTCATATAAAACAATAAAGGAGTGGAAAGTTGGCATGAATACATGAGAGCAATTTCTCAGGTTGGTCCATAGCTACTTGGCCTTTGGTCTCAGAAAGGTCAGGATGGTTACTGATATTGAAGATGGCCACCTTCCACTGCTAAGAGAAGCAACTGTGCTGAAAGGCTGGGAACACTTGGGGCAGGAGGCAGTCACTCTTAACTAACTATATGTGTTGACTTCTATCTCCTTACATTCTCATAAGGGAGAAGACAAATCAATACTGTCAATAAAAAGTGTTCCTGTGTCCTTGAGAGAAGCTTTTATGCCTAAAAAATTTCATCGATTCACTTTGGTTTTAAAGCTTAATATTAAATTTGTCAAATTAGCAAATTCTAAACCTGACTTACCCTTAAGTTTTGAAAATCAATTTGCAAATTATTAGTCTAGTATATTTTAATAGTATGTTATAAGAGGATTTCAATGGATCATTGGCCCAATTTTTAAAAATCCTTCCTTTAAAGACAATTCCTTTAAAATTGCCTGGCTGACAAATCAAATAGCTCAGAAGGAAGGTAGATAGGTAGATAGGTTGGTAGATTGGTAGATTGGTAGGTAGGTAGATAGATAGATGACAAACAATAATAGATTCTGTATACATACATAAAATCTCAAATGTTTCAATGCCATGTAAAACTTGGAAAGATTTCTATTTAAAATAGCATATCTAAATCAATTATTCAGTTATACATTTTAAGATGGAATTAAAAAGCTAACCCGTTACTTAGTAAGGCAGATTCTCTTTCACATTAGAAATCCTTAAAATATCAAGTGTGTACACCATTTCTTAATACAAAAATATGTTGCCAAATTTAGTTAATTTAGGTATTTCTACTGTAAATTATAAATCTTCCAGGGTTAAAATAATTTTATCTAAGAAGGAAATAATGATATCACCACAAACAGTTTTGAGGTTACCTTCTTAGTCAATTGAAGATCTGTATTGATCTGGGATTTCAACCCAGTTGCTGACTGTATTTTGCCAGTGTGACTAAGGGTCACCTTGAGCCCTATGCATAGTCTATAAAAGGGATTTCATAACTTACCAATCGTTGAGTTCATAACTCTTATAAACCACATAGCCTTACCTAATTTTTAAGTTGTTTAACTTTCATCCTGCTACCAGTACCACTTAATTAAATCTAACATGTTGAGTCACTGCTGCATTCCTTTCTGAAGTCTTTTCAGATGCTTTTCCAGGAGGACCAAAATTTCATTGTATTTTACATATTTTTCACAGCTTTTAATCACAATGTCTACTGACAAATATTTATATATTCACATATATTCTAGAGATATAATGTGAGAGTTAGAAGATGTTTAAATCTCAGTACACTGTTCAACTTAGAGGTGAGGAGATCTCACTTCCTTCTTGCTACTCTACCCTCTACCCTAGACAAGATGACAATATAATACTTACTGACAACGCCTAGGAAAGAAGACCTACTTAAAAAAAATCCAGACTACTTTTCTAGTTTACCTTTTTTTTTTTTTTTTTTTTTTTTTTTTTGAGATGAAGTCTCACTCTTGTCCCCCAGACTGGAGTGCAATGGCGCAATCTCAGCTCACTGCAACCTCCATCTCCCGCGTTCATGTGAGTCTCCTGCCTCAGCCTCCTGAGTAGCTGGGATTACAGGTGCATGCCACCATGCCTGGCTAATTTCTAGTAGAGACAGGGTTTCACCATGTTGGCCAGATGGGTCTCGAACTCCTGACCTCAGGTGATCTGCCCTCCTCAGCCTCCCAAAGTGCTGGGATTACAGGCATAAGCCACTGTTCCTGGCCTGGTTTTCTTTTCAGAAGAGAGAAAGCAAGTACATATTTGAATGTAAGCCTGATTGCTAGGCCTTCAATGTGGTGTCATTTGAGGTTCACTGTATTAGAGCCACCATGCTGCTCTTCACCCTATGGCTCACACTAACAGCAACCAGATAGTTTACAGCTTAGTGAAGCCTTTTCCACTTCGGCTGTAGGAACTCTTTTGACAAGAGAATTTAACAGTGAAGAAGAAAAATTGCTGCCTTATATTTTGAACACCTTGTTTATACTTTCCTGAGGGCAGAAAGGTAAAATAGACTTGATTATGCAAAAGACTTTACTTTAAATACAATTATTTACTGATTCTCAATCCCAAAATCATGCTGAAAATCTATAAAGCTGTCTGTAATCTTATGGAAGAGTTACAGCTTGAGACCTTTTGAATTCTATAGCTCTCACCAACATAGGAGTGCTCTAGTTTTATCTATACCATGAATAAAAAGACACTGGCACCCAGCATCAGGATTATCATCCACTTACTCAGAAAAAAATTAAAAGATTAATTTAAGATAAATAGATGCTGGCTTCAGACACACTGATTGTATTTCCCAGATATTGCTGCAGCAACATTCTCTCCTCTTAGAGGTTATAAAGTATTCAGAGCGATCATTCTTTTCTACTCACGTAACACAAAGCATTGAAGATTTAATCTAGCTCTTCTGTATGGTGTGGTTGAATTTTATTTGACTTTGCCATCACCCTACCCATACAAAATTCTTTCTCTTTATTTTTTATAACATAAACTTATTTTTGTTCCTTTTATTGTTCACCTTTATATTTTATTATAGAAAAAAATGCTTAACTATAAAATAGTAAAATTATGCCAATGAAAACAAATTTGAAAGTCAAATGGAAAATAGCAATTACAGCCTGAAACTGTTTTAAAAGTTTGCAGAGCACAGCTATGCTTTAGTTTTCCCTTAAAATATTTCATTTTTTTCTAAAGATTGGCTTTCTGAAATATAGGTTAAAAGTATAAAGTCATCTTCAGTCAAAAAAGATATATAATTTTTATTTTTTAAGTCACAAAGAAAACAGTTTTTTGAAGGCAGAGAAGATACACACTAGGCTAGAGACCTGCACTTGAATTCCAATATAATAACATGACCATGAAGAATTTTCCTCTTTTTAAGAGGCATAGGTCTTGGAGAATGACCTTATAAAAAAAATGTAAAAGTAGCCTGGTTCTCAAATAGATCACTGGAGGAAATTTCTAACAACAAAGATGAGTCACTGAACACAAGTCACACCGTTGGCCTAAACCTCTAGAAACTTATTAAATATCACCTGCCTGAACCTTGTGAGACTGAGATCCAAAATCAGCCTTCAGTGTGGTCAAGAGTCAAAGCTTAAAAGTATGCTTTCTTTCTACTATGATAATGGCTTATTACTGAAAAGTTTTAAGAACTTTTCTAACAACACACACACACACACACACACACATACACAGACTCAAATGAGATAGGCATTAAATATGGGTCCATGGTAGACAGATGCATTATTTTGAGAAGTAGATGAGAGATTTAACCCATATAACAATGACTAGGCTAGGCTATTCTCTACCTTATATTAAGGTAGAGAAAATGCCAGATATGAAAGTTAACTTACACTTGCAACTCTGTTAATGATTAAAACAAAGTTACTCTTCCCAGGGAACCAAACCAAAAAAGTGTGGCCTCTCTTAAATCCAAACTATCTTTAATGAAAATGATAATTAGGAACAAATATAATCACAGCAACTGCAATCTATACTCAAGTTCTATGGCTAAAAGAGTCGACAATTTTAAGAATTGGGCAATTCAAATAATTTTAATATTTGACTCTGAAACTAATTATATGATTTTGAGAACTTGCCTTTATAGTTATGCTTTTATTCACCTTGTATGATTAATGTTTCGATTTTTCTGAGTATACCACAACTGAACAGTGGAAGGGATATAGACAATTTAAAATTTAAAAAGTTTAAATAGAAAATACATAGAAATAATGATTTCTACTAGCTAAATCAATGGGTTAGAAATAAGGTCCTCATAGTTAGGTCTGCCACTATCTTACAAAATGTGTCACTTAAAACCTCCTGAGTTAGGGAAAAACACACACACACACACACACACACACAAAGCTATTATCTATATTTCAGCACACAAGGCACACAGAGACCAGAACAGCTTTGCCTAGGAACTCTTGGAACACATACCACTATTGAAATGGTTTCCATGAGGCCAACAGTGGTACATATATAGTCAAGAGGTACTCGTCATTGAGACAAAGAACTATAATGACAGGTGAGACATGGATCAGAGAGGCATTCATGATGATGATGGAGGACAGGTGCCTATACGTCCCATACCACTGCATTCTTACTCTAGACCCCTAGGAATGTGCTGTCCCTAATGAAGCAGGCACCATCAACACGGTGCTCTACTTCATCACTCTATTAAATTTTCACAAAATAGTCTTCACAAAAAAAGTGACCGTACATTATGTTCACATATATTAAAACAGTGATACATAAGCCTCTCAATTGTCTACGACTGCTAATGTTAGTAGGTACAGTTTCCAAGAAAATGTGAAGGTATCTTGAGTTAAAATAGGCAAAGGGGCTTTAAATTTAGTGGATGCTGGGAAAGTTTCAGGATAATAAAGGCTTGTTGGATAAATTAAA
The DNA here is from genome assembly GCF_007565055.1 of Rhinopithecus roxellana. Classification (NCBI taxonomy): domain Eukaryota; kingdom Metazoa; phylum Chordata; class Mammalia; order Primates; family Cercopithecidae; genus Rhinopithecus; species Rhinopithecus roxellana. The sequence continues at coordinate 118,457,638 of NC_044554.1, read as the reverse complement.
GGCAATCTGCTTAGGCATCTAGGACATACTCAATATTTAAAAATATTTTATTATGTTGTTTTTACTGTACTGCTGCTCTAGTTACATAGAATAAAAACAATACGTTATTTAGACTTAGATTAATATTACTGTTATTTTAAAAATAAATACATTTTAAAGTTCTAAATTCTAGCCTAGACCCTCATTGCATATTTGGAATACAATGATGTTTTAGTAGGGCATACCTGACTATAAAATTTCTGTCTTCCCAAAACTAGTCACCATTAAATGTGTAACTCATCATATAACTTTATTGCTTAAAATATTTAATGGTTCTCAATATTAAGTGTCATAAAATTCAGGTTCCTACAACTTCTTTCAGAATAGCTCTAGCACCACTTTATCTACTGCAACTTTTATAATATATTAAAAAATACTCTAGTGTGAACTATTATCTCACTGTTTTAGTATTTCAGGTATACATGCTTTTTGACAATTTTACATGTAAGCAATCTGAAGTCAGTAATATTGATCTCTTTTTGTCATGGTTTTCTTAATTGCAAACGGAGTATGTTATGTCAGTGGTACCAAGTTCCCCTCCAGCTCTAAACTTCTACTAGTCAAATTTTCTCCATTCCGTGTGACAATTGTTCAAAGCTAAACCAAAAGGAAGCATTAAAATAGATATTAGCTTATTGATATCACATTTTAGCATAATAGGTTATATGGGCCTGAGTAATGAAACTGTAAAGCTACATAATAAATCATAATAAAATTTGTATGTGTAAAGCAACTTTGCTATTACACCAAGATTTTAAGTCATAAAAAACTAAACTCAAATGTGTTGTGTTTATGTCACCCCATCATAATGTGCACTGTGTGTTAGTTAAGTCATAAAGCTTTAGCATTCTGTCTTGCAAAGAAGCTGAAAAAAAAAAACTGATTAAAAGAAGGTAAAAGAAACATAACTGAGAGTTTAGTGTTATCTGTAGTCTCCAAATCTCTGTATAGAAGTTGACAATCTTAAAACATTTTCAAAGCATACCATACGGCATTCCATTTTCAGATTCCACCTTCCTGCCTGGACACAATGATAGAAAAGACAAAAAGAAACCCAGCATGCTAGTTTTTAATAGGTAAAAACCTAGGATTACTATACTACTGTTAATCTACTATCTTCCTCCTCTACAGTTTACTATCAGAGTGCTTTCATTCTTCTTACTGACAAATGTGGAGAAGTGGTCTACCCTCTGACCACTTATTCTCCTTTGATCCACTCAATGCTTACAACCTGGCTTCCCTCAGCTATTTTACCAGATCTACTTTTCCTTTAAACCCCTAGGAAATGTAATTCCCAATATTAAATGGTCACCCCAGTCCTTAAGCTTTTTTATCTTTGTTTAGAATTTTACTTCAACCACCAACTTTTAAACCTTTCTCCTGCAGGGACCTTCATAAGCCTGTGTTTTCTTAATTCTCTACCTATTTCTGATTTGTTGTTGCCTCTTTCACTGCTTCTTATTTGCCTGCTCCCTATAACTGTATGTTCCACAATGTGCTTCTCCACCTTCTTCTTTCCTTTCACTATCTCATGACTTCATTGTTTCCCATGGTTTCAGTTCTACCCTCAATGCAGACAACTACCAAAATTGCATCATAAGTCCAGATTTCCTCCGATCTTCAGATTCACAGTTACATTTATACCTGGATTTTTCCATGGCCATTCCACTTCAAGATAATCTATACAAACTGTTTTTCTTCCCAAATCTGGGCATCCTCCTGTATCTTCCATCTTTATTTAAAGAAAAAATGTTAGTCTTCCCAGTGACTGATATTCAAACCTGAAGTGTCATCTCTAAATCCTTGCATTCCTAACCTCCCATATCCAGTGGATCAAGTCTTGTCTACCTTGGTGACGGCTCGCACATTTTCAGTCTTAGCAACTGCCTTAGTTCAGACTCTATCCAAATGGAGCAAATTCTTTAAAGACTCACCTTTTACTCGGTAGTATGCAAGGTGTCTGGACTAAAATTCCTGGACTGTGTCTTAGTAACTGCCCTGTCTTACACCCTTATATTTTCCTATCTTGACTCTTAGTAGGTCATGATTTCCCTGAGTGAAGTTTCTCTTTGTTCAATTTGGTTCATGATCCATCATTTTACAAGTTTTACTCAATAGCAAGCTTTTAGGCTAGACTATCCTAGACTTACAAACAAAGCAACACAAGTATCATCATTCACCAAACCAAAGGGATAGCCTTATTTTTTAATGTTATTTTTTTCTGAACATAATAACATAGACACACTTGAAAAATTTGGAAAATACAAAACAAATAGCAGTCCCAAATTCTACCAATCAAAACATGGCTAGATTTCTCTCTTTTCTTGTTTCTATGACTTTTTAAAAATAAGATTGGGAATCCAATGTAAACTTAAAATGGCTTTCAGAAAACCATTTTAAAATTATGCACAGTTGCAGCCTGGAAAACTTAAGGTGGTGCCTTATCATATCAATGTTAGGAGCTTTATTTAGTGCATCTAATGTAATTGGCAATTGCAAAATCCACTTTGCCTGCATATGTGAAAAATACAGATGGTTATCTTGTTGGCCCTATGAAATTCTGTCCTTAATATTCAGTATATACTCCACCTTCATTAATTTCTTCTGCCACAATGTTCTGCCTTAGCACTCAGTTGCATTCTTTTCCTTTTTTTCCCTGTTCATTATGATTTAAATCTGAGGACCATATGAGGGTAGAAAATATTATCTTTTAAAAAATTACCAAAAATTATATAGGCAAACCATTTTCTTAAAGTTGAAGGACAAACGTCAAAATGTTATTTTCGTTTATAATCTTCTCCCAATCCACTAAACAGAGTTTGGTTAGATCTCAGAGAAAATTACATTCCAGAGTAGTTTTGTTGCTTTTTTTTTTTTTTTTTTTTTTTTTTTTTTTTTGTCTTGTCCCAGAGATAGAGGGCAACTTTACTACAATTAGTAAGTGTGGTACAGAATTTCATGCAAATGAGGTGTGCCAGCAGTGTGACAATTTTAACATATTTTAACAAAAACAAACAAAAATGAATGCATAAACTTGCTGCTGCTTAGACCACTGTAGCTTCTAGGACCCAGTTTCTTTTACTGATTTAAAAACAAAAAAAGTTGTGCCTGAACAAAGATATTATTAGCTCACTTTCGCACTGTTATAAAGGTACTACCTGAGACTGGGCAATTTATAAACAAAAGAGGTTTAATTGACTCACAGTTCCGCATGATTGAGGAGGCCTCAGGAAATTTACAGTCAAGGCAGAAGGTGAAGGGGAACAAAGAGCTTCTTCATATGAGGCAAGAGGGAGAGAGCACAGCAGATACCGCCATTTTTAAAGCCATCAGATTTCCTGAGAACTCCTGAGCTATCACGACAGCAGCAGGAGGGAAACTGCCTCATGATCCAATCACCTCCCATCAGATCCCTCCCTCAACACATGGAGATTATAATTCGAGATGAGATTTGGGTGGGGCCACACAGCCAAACCACATCAGATCCCAATTTTATTTTTAAATATCTATAATTTTTTTATATTATGCCATTCGTTTCAGTGAATAACTAGTTTTTCTTCCCTTGAAATATTCTTCAAAACTAATTTCAAGGGCATCATAGTAGTTGTTCATTAATACATATATTCATTTTTTAAAAGTTTTTTTCTATAAAAACTATCCTTATATTTCAAATGTTTGTCAGTAATTTTATTTCTTTTTAATTTTTTTCTTCACTTAGCCTCAACTTGAAACTCATAATTTTATTTACTTACCATGGGATCTAGAAGAGGCATTACTTAGTCAAAGAGTAGATTTTTAAGCTTATGATTTACATTTGCAAATTGGTTTTCAGCAAAGTTGAAACAATTTATTGTTAAGCCGGCAGAAGATAAGAGTGCTCACTTGCCAACTGCAGAGTTCTTAAAAGGACTCTGGGTGCCTCTAGTATTTCCCATCTCCAATTCCTCTGCACTTCACGGCAACTTCCTAAACACAGTTATGATTATGGGTACTCAAGAAATTCTTGTGATTCTCTACTATCCACAGAGTAAAATTCAAACTTCTGAGCGTGGCATCGAAGTCCTCCACAAACTGGTTCCAACTTACTTTTTTTTCCCCCGTCTCCTCCCCACGACTCACCCTCTAGCAGTTCCACTCCTGGCTACATTTAGAATCACCTGGAGAGGTTTTAACAAACATACACACCAGGGTTCCATTCCAGACTAATTAAGTAAGACTGGGAACTGGCTTTTTGAGTGCTGGGTGGGTGCACCAAAATCTTGCAAATCACCACTAAAGAACTTACTCATGTAACCAAACACCACCTGTTCCCCAAACACCTATGAACATAAAATTAAATAAACAAAAAAATCTCCACTAGATTATTCTAATAGACAGTCATGATTTGAATCACTGTGAGTTAGCCTCTTCTTTCTTAAAGTGAGGTATGTAGAGAGACTGGGAGACTACTGGTCAAAAATACAAATTTTGGGGTCTCATTTTAAGACTACTAATTAGACATTTTAGGCCTAGAGACCAGGAATCTTCAGTTTAACAAAATTTGCAGATTCTGTGGTTTGAGGACTAGTGCCTTAGCTAAAACACATTTTTTCCATTTTCTTAATGATGTGCCACACTTCCTATCTTTAACATATGCCCTCTGCTCTTTATGCTTTAAACACACACACATACACACACACACACGTCATATCTATTTTTTAATCCCAGCTTAAATGCTCATTCTTCCAGCCAGGTTTAAATGTTGCTGAATTTTGTGCTTTCATTGTTTATATCTTTGCACTCTTGTATACGCCCATCCAGCCCTGTACTAACATAGTCGTGGGGATCTTAAGATCCACTAACAGAATTAAATTTTTCATGTGCAGATAGAATATCTGATTCACAAGAATATTTCCATAGAGTCTGGCACATTTGTCTACAAATAGTAGATAGATGAATACTATGTTAAATGTTGTAATCAAATAACTAAATGTTCCTAACCTGCGCTCTCCTTGATAAGTAATTACCAAACACTGTTCCATAATACTATTGAGGAGAGTCAATGAAAGAGAAAGTAATCTAGTTTGGGTTTTTGTTTTTGTTTTTCATTTTTTTTTCTTGGAGGGGGTGTATCTTTTTCAATAAATATTCAAATACCTAGTGATTTGATAACTAAGCTAACTCAGACTTCCTTTGCTAAATCAAGTATATTTTTTGTCTACTCAATAGCTTGTTATATGTGATCTTAGTGAAAGCCTCTACCCAAGTTGTAAGCCATTTATTTAGATGATTAGTTCTCTTTGGCTGGTCATTTTGATATAAGATATAAAGTGAAAGGAAATGATTTAGAGTGTTTTGTTTTGCTAGGACCCAAGCACAGGTGAGAGTTTAAAGTCTGGTATCCCAGATGGAAATCAACTTTAGTAAATGCACAACCTCACATTTTAAAGGAATGAATGTGAGACCAATTCATGAAGCTGTCCCTCAATCCTGTTTCTCTGAAGGCCATGCTCAAATGAAAACTCTTTCACTAAGGTTTCTAAGAAAACTCCAAATTTACCCTTTCTAAATCGGTGTTTCTAAAGCACTAAATATCATTTGCATGGTATTTATTGTTTTTCCCTGTTCTGTCTCAAGAACATCTCAGATTCATGTACATTTCGTCACCTGTACCTGACTCTAAGCTCCTGAAATTAGGGAGTAGGTATTTTTCAGACTTACATTTCTTATAGTGCCTAATGATATTGCCTGGCACACCAAAGGCATCAATAAATCTGAGACAAATGAGTACATAATAACAGTAGATAAATGCTGCTGAAACCTAGCTATAATGTAGAAGTTTTTATTTAAATTTACTTTATCCAAACCATAAGCTATCTTTTGGTTTGGATATCATCTCATCTCATAGACAAGGGGAAGAATTACACTATGGTCATGGATAGAAATAGTAGATAATTTACCTCCTCTTTATCCAGGTAGACAGAATATGGAGGCTGCTGAGAGAAGATTTTGTGTGCAAAATACATAACTACTCTACATTTTAGTTTACTCCTCTATAAATTGTAGAAAAGTTTCTATCTATCATATAGGGTTACTGTTAAAAGTAGCCTGGTTACTGTATGTAAAAGTATCTAGTGCATGGCACATGATGAATAATAAATAGTATTTAGCTGTTTTAATCCTTTCTGTCTGGCTTACAAAAACAAAAAGGACACGATAAGTTTGTTTATTCAGAAGCATTTTGTTCTGAAAAATGAAACCAGGGCATAAAGTATATCAGTAATAGTAAGGTGTACTGTTTGACACGAGTTACAAGTACATGCTATGTATTAATGTGAGATAAGTTGAATTAAAAAGGTAGATAAGTAGAATAATTGAAAGAAGACTTGGCATCCTAAGCTTCTATTAAGGTTCTGTGACTTATCGGTTGTTTGAACTTGAATTTGGATAGCTATTCTAAACAGATCATTCTGGGTAGAATAACACAAATGCTTCTTTATCCAGATACATAGACAGATAAAAGAGTTCTCTTCAGTCGCCATCTGAGGGTAAATAACTTACCCTTAATAGATGGCACATAAGGATTGTGGCACCTGGGCACTTAAATGCTGAATGTCCATTGAGCAGAGAGTATACAATTCTAATTACACATGACAATGACTCAAAAACTGTCTGAATTGCATGTTGCTTCTATTTCTATCTAGTCAGAACTTACCCTTGACAGTTCAGTGTGACTGATGAATGATAAGGAAATAAATTGCCTTTAAACTTTTCAGGTAGCCATGTGACAACGAAGCTCAAATTTTGAGGAAGCAACCCAACAGAGAAAAAAAAAGAAAAAGCATTGAAAATGTAAAATTACTTTGCGAAAATTGAATACAGATGTCAAACTATCCATGGATATTGCAAACTATTGCTTCTGAATGTATTAGTTTGAACGACACAACATTGTCTCTACTTGCCTTTTTTGACTTACAGTAATGATAGTTCATATGTTTTTCAAGATAACAACAATTAGGCTTTGTTAAGATATTATCACTCTTTTGAAGAAAAGATAGCTTAGTTGATTTTCTATAGAGTTAGGGGAGAATAATAGAAGAATGAAATATCATTCTTCTATTAGGTTTATATTGGAGGAATCTAGATATATGAAATGAAAGGAAAACAAAAAGCACACATGGTAAGAAAGGTTACCACTAAGCTTCTTTTGATAGGAGCAAAAAGGGGAAAGACAATATCAGAGAGATATTGTGTTGGCAGTATTGATCAGAGTGGTGAGCTATGATCTAGAAGAAGGGGGAAGTCATCAAGGTTGTGATACCCATGGAAATAGAAGTCTTAAAAAAGAGATTTGGAGAAAGCAGTGCACAATAACTAGATCTGGAGGAGAGTGAGCAAAGCCAGAAGATAAAGCAAGCAGAACTATGAAATAGTTTTTATTATTTATTCTGAGATTCAGGGAATCCAAGAAGATAGTGGGAATCAGACCAGGTGAGTTAACAATCTTGTTCAAAACTCTATAGTACATCACTCCCATTTGCTGTGGCAATTCTTTATATTTTGAGAACATAATTATAATAAAAATATGTAAATGAAATCAACAGAAAGTTGAGGTGGAAGAGTACATCCTGGGGTTAGCGTTATCTTGAGGGGTAGTTCTTGACCATGTTTGGGAAGAAATTGGACTGTCAGTAAGGAAAACAGTTTCATGAAGAGGAAGAATCTTACCTGTGTATAAAAGACTAGTTTGAGTTTGTGCACTGAAAAGGGGCTCCTGGGTGGCAGTGTCTCATAAATTCTCCTACTGACTTTCATCAGTACCTGTGTTAGGTAACAAATCACACCGTTGGATGTCCCCATGTTCTCTCTGGCTTAATCCATCAATGGGAATTGGAAATAAATACCGGAAGTCCCTCTGGACGTGGTGAAGGCAGAGGCTTTGCCTCCCAGGATTCTATGGAGGGGAAATAAGCAGGGAGGACTTTGTAAAATCAGAATCTTTTTAACCTTATAAAGTAGATGTGTCAAAGGGCTTACGGTTTCACACTCTTAGCTGAATTTTTGGGGTGGAGAAACCTAGAAATACTGTGGATAGAGACCCTTATTATAATCCAAATAAAGAAGTAGGACTATGAAAGAGATATTGTAAATCAAGAACTCTTAAGGCATATTAAAGTGAGTAAAAAGACTTAGTAACAGAATAGAGTTGGAGTATATAACTTAGGGGAAACATGAAAAAATAATACCAAGGATTTTGGCCTGGGAACTGAGAGGAAAAAAAGTGTTAATTTAGACACAAGTGGGGTATTTGTAAAGGAAAACATGTTCAATGGGGAAAATAATTGTTTAAATGTTTTCGTTTTAAATTTGAAAAGACAGAGTTACGTCCAAGGAGAGAAGAGTTGTGAGTAAGTGACTGGAGATAATAATTTGAGAATTTTCTGTGCGAAAATAATCTAGAATGAGATCCCGGTTTCTTCTTCTTTCTCAACCACAATCAACTAGTTGTGTCTACCTTGAGCCTCAGATTGTAAAAGATTTTTAGTCCACAGCTAAGCTCAGCAGGAAAGTCCCATGATCACTTTCCAATTTCAATCGTGCAATCTAGTGGCAAGAGTGACTGTAAGGACCACTTACCTGCCCTCACAAAAGAGACATATAGATGGTACTGAGCTAACTGGGCAAAGAAGTAGAGCAGGCATGAGCTCAGAGCCTCAGCATTTTCCAGAGTTGGAAGTGGGAAGGTATTACTGGGTGAGGCCACATAGAGAGATTTAGAAAGAAATCCAAGAAAGTGCAGTATCATAGAAACCAGGAGAGGAGAGAAGGCCATAATGAAGGCTCCGGTCAACATGGACACATTCTTCCAGCAAAGCTGTTAAGAAGAATGAGAGTGAGATAATAACTAGACTGGACAATGACATGGTTTGGCACCATGGTTTACATCTTGGAAAAGATTGTATTGCTTCAGGGAGTGACAAAGTGAATCACAATGAGGAAGAATAGTCCATTTTTATGTATTACACAATTAAATAATTATTAAGTCACCTCTCTACCTTCATTTACTTAGATAATTTATCATTGTATTTTCATTAAAATCAGATCATTAGTTTGGATAGTACAGACCTCAGGGAAAAAATTACTCTTAGGTTTGTTAAAAATTGAATAAACGTGTTTTCTAAACTTCTTTTAAAATTATTGTTTAGAACTCACGTGGATGCAATTTTAAGAGATGCAGCTCTTAAGACACAATTTTAAGAGGTGCATCTTTTAAGATACAATTTTAAGAGGTGCAGCTCTTAAATTCACATTAAGTAAACCAAATCTTACTATAGAAGTTTCTCATCACAAATTCATCATTACATAGATTCAGATATGTGTTCTTAAAGTCTTTAGTTAGTGTCTAAGTAGAACAGAGGAGTTCTACAACCACACTTTTTATTTATCAAAAAGAAAATAAGAAAGGAAAAAGATGTCCAGATTCTCACCATCTGTCTGACTTACAAATGCACCTGACTAAAAATAAACCATTCAGGAATAAGCCATTCACACTTCCTCTGCAGTGACTTTGAAGTGTTTGTCGAGATACCCGTATTAAATTAAGAAACTTGGCGCTCTGGTCCTTTAATGGTGCTGACATTCTGACTCACATATGCCCGAGGGAAGGCAGAACACAGGACAGCTGAGAACACCAGAGAACTGGCAGTTGGGAGCCTGATGGAGGACAAGCAGGGCCTGGAGGACAGGTACATGACAGAAGCACAGGAAAAAAAAGAAAAATAGTAAGTTGACCTGGAAAACAATTTGAGGAGATTTGTAAGCAGAGTAAGTTAAAGTAGCAGAATACTTTCATGTAGCCCTTAACAACAACAACAACAAGAAAAAAAAATAATAAAGGGGGGGAAAAAAAGAATCATTTCTGAGATTTGTCGATAGGAGGAAAAACAAAGAACCAAAACTTTTCCCTTGAAATGTTTACTGTTATTAATCAAGGAATATTATTAACTATTAGGGTCCTGACTAAAGGTTACATAGCTAATTAGGACTTAGAAAGCTTTGGATTTTTAAAAAAGAGTTATAGACCAGTTAGATTTATAAAAGAAATTGGAAGAATTACCATAAAAATACCTTTTTTAAAAATTTGTCTTATAAGGACAATCTGTAATCACCATTACATGACATTTACAAAGTTTTTTCCTAGGATATGATTTAGCTCTTTCATTGTAAACTTTTACAAAAACTCTATAGTTTGAGTATTGTTTTAACATTATCTTTCATTTCAAAGATATTGTTTCCTGATAAAACTGGCAAAAGATTGTGATTTTGCTATTTAGTAACATTTGACAAACTGTGATTTACTCTTTTTTTTTTTGTCAGAAGAAATGAAAACAAGGGTTCATCACTACAGAGGCACCCTGACAGCGTAAATATCATGAAAAGCTAAAAACTAGAATCATCTGGTAAAATAAATAAGACTCATCATGTCCTTTTCGGCCCGTAACCAGAAGGGCAGCAAAAGGCCTTTGCCACTGGGGCCTCATCTTTTGCTCCAAGTCCCACGTAGCAATTACCTGCACTTTCAAGAGGAGAAACAACGACTACACCTAAAGAAATTCCTTCTTCATAGGATGTTTCTAGTGGCCAAGATACAAGCAAAGGCAGAAAGAAAAGATGTTGCTGACTACTATGAACAAGTGTTTCAGTCAGTTTTGAAACATCACCTGGGAGAAACAGTGACAGGATTGCTGCTCATCTATCCTACTTCCATTCTGCATATCCTCGAGTCCTCCAGCGACACTCTCTACCAAGTGCTTTTAGATTATATTGGCCATGACAAAGATGAAACAGAATTTTTTATTCAACAAATGAAAATTATAGTCATTTCTCATAACATTCCAATGAGGCTTTTTATGCAATGGCATGTTTCAGTGATAAAAGTGCCAGTTATGTATCTCGATGATGTGACACAATCACAGTCCCTAAAAGAGGTCATCACAGATTTTCTCACACAAACTCATAAACTGTCACTCTATCTTTGCAAGACTATGAAAGTAGGCACTAAAGGACCAGGCGATAACTTACACCAAGTTGCACCTGACCTACTCCTCCCAGAACAAATCATAACGTACTTGTGTAAATCCGAAGAATTCATGGACCCAGCAACATTTATAAACATGTATAATAGACCTATACACATCATTCTGGATTCTGAGGTGGTATGGCCTGCTCCTTCACGTTTCTAGGATTGAGAGGGATAATGTGCTCATGTCTCTTAAGGAATTTGTGCTACTTAAATAAAGAAGAAAACATTCTTAAAGTTACTTGTCCCTTTTAAAAGAAAAGAAACAGAACATTGCAATATACATGGAGGTAATATATTAATCTTCACAGAGTATGTTAAGCTAAACTTTAAAATGTATCTATTTGTTGTGATATTAGAGTTCAATACATTATTTTACTAGGTAGATGGGTTTAATAAGTTTATCGTAAGTTCTCAAATATTAACATCATTTTCATGAATTGACACTTTTCAAAAACAAAAAACATGGATGAAAAAAGACGAATGGAATTCAGATTATCATCCAATCCCTCAACAGTTAACGAATAATCATGACTACATACCAGAAGTACAGTGTTCTGAGGGTACAAAATAGAGAAGAAAAACCCCGCCCTTGAGTTGCTTGCAACCTAATGTTAGAGGAAAGTACATGTAGAAGTAGTTATGATATGATATGTAATGTAATATAATATATCATTATAGTAGCAGTATATAGGAAGGGCTTTGAGAGCACAAGTGAAGAAATAATCACTGTAAAATTCCTGCATTCAGAAAACAAAATCTAATTATCAAAAATATTTCCAAAGCTCACATATTCTGGCCTGTACAATCAAGAGTATTGAGACCATTATAAAGCTACAGAAAACAATAGCTATTTGGAATGACAAGAAAATACATTATCAGATGGCATTGTGCTACTCCATGCAACATCATTTATTGAACATCCCTCTATGTTACAAACATTGGCCAGGCGCTAAGGGATATGGCAGGGTACACAGAAAACATTATCTGCCCACTATTAAAACTTACTTCTAAATGATTTTATGTAAAATAAAAAATCTGGTTATTTTCTCAATTCACTTTCTAGAAAGTAGCTAATTATATATAATTTCTATATGACCAATTTCAAGTTGATCCCTTCTTTTATCCAGATGAGTACTTTTTGCGTTGCTTAAAAGTTTTTAGCTTGTTTAAACAATTAATTGACATCAATATTTTGAATACTGCAATGATATATGTCCCAAATTACCTTAATATCTTATGAAACAGACTTTGGAGTTAATGAAGAAAATACTTATATCATAGTTTTAATTTTTGTTATTTATTTAATTTTTAGCTTATTTGGGGACAAAACCAATCTCATTGTGCACCTCAAATTTTTCGTTTGCAGAAAATTTTGTTCTGCATATGAAAATACTGACCAAATTTTATGTAACAAACAACATGCATATAATATACACAAATGAGATGCATCATTGTTATATAACAGAATCAAATTTTAGGAAAGACCATTCTGTTTTCCAAATTTTGTAATACATCATTAATTAGAATGGTGTTTTTCACTTTTAATTGAACTTGAAGTTTCTTTCAAGTTAGTAATAGAAAAAAAATGTTTTAGACAAAATGAGAATTCTTCTAGCTAAGAAAGAGTATATAACTTTCAAAATTTATATCAATTTAGAAAAAAAACCTACTATTAATCAGCAATATGCTATCTATTCTTTAAACTGTGAAAAAGACACAGGGGCCCATCAATAGTAAATGATCAGTGATAAACTGACTGGAAACGTAAGTAAATATTTTCCCAGCCAAAAAAGGAATAGAGAAAATGTTTAACAAAGATATACTCCTTGGTCCAGGATTAGAATGAATGTGAAAGTGGTTTGGGAGAGAAGACTAGCATATATAAGAGAATAATGGATAATAAATGTTTATTGGATCAGATAGAATTTCGTTAGCAGGGTGAATTTTGTTTGGGAATAGTATTTTCTAAAGTTAACTAGTGAATAGAAGTTTGGGTTTTGGATAAAAAATTGTATGTTTATAAATAAGAAATAATGGCATATTGTATTTTCCGGAAATGGTTACTGCAATATATCCAATCCCACATGCCTTTCTTACAACATGAGCTTGATATTCCTCCCATTGTGTAGTGGCTTCTAACTCTCTCCCCTTGAACACAGGCAAACCTCTTCAGTGACTGCCTCAACCAATAAAATACAAAAGAAATGATTCCGTGTGATCTCGAAGGCTAGGTCATAAAAATGTTGTGCGCTTTGCCTTGCTCACTTGAATGCTAGCTCCTGGAATTCAAACACTATGCTGTGAGAAATCCAGCAATTTCAGACAATATCCCGAGCTGAGGTCGCAGCCAACAGCCCCTATCATCCACTAGACATGTGACCCCAGATCTCAGGCCTCCAGTAAACCTGGGAAGCCAGCTCAGCTGACATTGTGTGGAGAAGAGATGAGCTGTTTCCACTGAGTCCTGCCCAAATTGGAGTTCTGTGAACATTAGTGATTATTGTTTATTTAACCACTAAGGTTTGGGTGAATGATTATGCAGCACTGTGGAAAAATAATACATATGTAATTGGGAAAATAATATACATGTATATAAGCTCTTTGTATCATTTATTATTCATTAATTTATGTACCAAAATTTATTGGATAGCTACTGGTAAAAATGTACTAGTAGGCCAATCACTGTGCTAGTCACTGGATGTACAAGTAGCAATAAGATATATATTCACCACACTGCCTGGCATAGATTTTTTAATGGGTCTATAATACTTTTTGGTGTGAGAAATACCAATAGAAACCTAATTCACTAAGCCAAAAAGAGAATTATTAACAATCTTAATCATTTTTGGAAGAAGTTACAGGATATCTGTCAATGATAAAATTGCTGATTTACTTAGTATATCGTAATTTTAAAGAATTCATGAAGGCTCAACTATGAACATAACTGGAAAATAAACACATTGTGACTAGAAATAATTTCAGTTACTTATTTATTTGTTCATTTTTGTGAATACATCAGAATGAATTTATTCAAATAAATTTACCCCGTGTAGGAGTCACTTCTGGAAGATTTGTATTTGTCCAGCTGAAAACATTTTGTGACTCAATGGCAGTTGAATAAAGCAGGTTTATAAATCAAAGGGAGATTGAATATTTTAATTATATCTAATTTTTGATCTCCAAATTGTCATTACACTCCAACTTAATTAGTAACTTTAAGATTTGATCTCCATATAGAATTTTTTTTTAATCTATACTCACTCTCAAAGACAGGTCTGCTGTCACTGAACATATTAAAAAGAGAGTGACAATGCTTCTAAGGGGAAGCACAAATTGTTTTCAGTAACAAATGAGTTACTGAGATACTTATATAGGTTACTAATATAATGTCTTTAAATTGGTCTCATTTAGCTGTGTATGTTTGGGTATATTTGATAAAATCCAGAAATCTTATCTTCATGCCTTGCAAATTTAGCTTAATGAAATCTAAAAATGTGAACTTTTAAACCTTAGTATGACTCATAAGGTAATTCTTAATGGAAATAATAATGGAATGAAGATACATGCATGTATATGTTCATCACATCCCTATTTACAATAGCAAAGACATGGAATCAACTCAAATGCCCATCAATCATAGACTGGATAAAGAAAATGTTATATATATATGTGTGTGTGTATATATATATGTATATATGTGTGTGTATATATATATGTATATGTGTATATATATTTATATGTGTGTATATATACACACACACATACCATAGAATACTATGAATATATACTATACATAAAAAGGAACAAGATCATGTCCTTTACAAGGACATGAATGGAACAGAGGGCTATTATCCTTAGCAAACTAATGCAGGAACAGAAAACCAAATATCTCATGTTCTCACTTATTAGTGGGAGCTGAATATTGAGAACACATAGACACAGGGAGAGAAATACACACTGCAGCCTGTCAGGGGTACGAGGGGAAGGAGAGCATCAGGGTAAATAGCTAATGCACATGGGGCTTGATACCTAAGGGATGGGAAGACAGGTGCAGCAAACCACCATGGCATACATTTACCTATGTAACAAATTTGCACATCCTGCACATGTATCCGGAACTTAAAATAAAATCAAATAACAATTTTTAAAAATAAAGAAAGCTATAATTGCCTTACAATAAAATTTTAAATACAATAAAAAGTACATAATTTAACCCAAACAGAAAAATGAATATTTAACAGTGTGAACATATAATATTTAATATTCATGTAAAAACAAACATATAACATATATAAAGCCAATGATCATATTACATTCAAGTGGTGTGGCTAGCACCATTCTAATTCTTTTCTTTTTATATGAATACTTGACAATAGACTGCCCTGTTGATGATCCTATCCTTGTTTCAGAGTTGACATTGAAGAAGGTAATAGATTTCTTGCAGAATAACTTAAACATTATTTGAAAGGAAAAACTCTTCCAGGGTGAATTCTAACATTCTACTATCATCACTTTAATAAAAAAGGCATCTGGATACCTTCATGGAGCATCATTGCTTAATACAAATAGAATTTGACATCCAGTGACTGTATCATAACTCTACAAACACAAAATCACATTTCAATTAAGTTAAACCTATCACTAGCAGTTGAATGTCCCAATTTCCACAAGGAAGTGGAAATGAAGCAGCCTATCACCAACCTCACATAGCCAAGTACTTTCAAATCATTTCGTATTGTACTAAATAATTTAATGCAGAATTAAAGTTCTCCCCCTTGTGGTCAGTTACTTAAATTTCCTGATTGTGGACAGGATGTATGTAGTAAATACAGTGCACAGATTTTAAGAGCATACAGAGAGAACCCAAGAAGCACCTTTCAAATATCTGTTTGACTCTTCTTATTCCACAGGTAAAGATTCTG
The DNA here is from genome assembly GCF_007565055.1 of Rhinopithecus roxellana. Classification (NCBI taxonomy): domain Eukaryota; kingdom Metazoa; phylum Chordata; class Mammalia; order Primates; family Cercopithecidae; genus Rhinopithecus; species Rhinopithecus roxellana. The sequence continues at coordinate 118,441,615 of NC_044554.1, read as the reverse complement.
AGACCTAAACACATAAAGGTGTTTTGTCAATGGTAAAAGGAAGTATAACAGTATACTGGTATAACTGTAACAGCAGTAACAGTAAAAGCAAGTTAACTGTATTCTCCCATTTAGGGTCTTGTGATCATTAACTTCACCACACTAATTATGCCAACATTTATTCCTCTACAAGTAAGTAACTTTAAGCAAATTATGCCTGTCTACTCACTTTTTCTCATTAGTTTAGAATTTTTAATTGGTATGGGCAGTTTATAGTATCTGAGAAAAATTTTATATTGGCTGGCCTCATGTTGAGTTACTATATAAAAAAACTAGTTCTTATTACTGTTCTCTGTGTTTTCTTATTTATTTGAAAGACCAAGTTCGATACATTTTATTTTAGTTATTTGTTTTGTTGTTAATTTCTAACAATGGTTTACTTTGGATTTATTAAAATGCTTTCGCTAGTATGTTTCCATATAGATAGAAACTTAAAAGAGATTTTCCATATAATTTAGACAAATATATTTTATTTAAGCATAAGTAGCTATAAATTTCAAATGAAAAAGAAACCATTTTTAACTGAATGTGAATATTTATAGAATTAGTTCACCTATATTTTCAGTTGAAAAGATTACCGTTTATCCTTAAAGAGGATATGAAGAAAATAATAGTGTTGTCAAGGCATTCTTCTCTTTCCCTGATCACTCTAGTTGCATGCTTCTCTAATGCATTCTAATTAATGCCATGACCTCAACTCTCATCTAAGAGATAATGACTTCAAATACATATTTATATCTTCACTAATTCATTTAACAAATATGTATTCTACAACTATGTTGTCTGCATTGCTGCCTACACCCTGAAGATACAATGGTAAAAAAAAAAAACAAGGCCAGTGTTTCCAGTGAGCATATACTCTGGAAGAGGAAAAAAAAGCAAACAAATAGAGAAAATGATTTCAGATGATTTCATGTGCTCTAAAAAATGTCATAACATTGACAGTGACTAATGGGTCTGGTTTACATTTGGTGGTCAGTGAAGCCTTCTCAAACTGAGATCTGAATGAAAAGAGCTGGGATGGTAATGGTCAGAACATTCCATATGACAGAAAAAGTGCAAAGGCACTGGGGAAGGAGCAAGCTTGGTGTGTTGAAGGACAGAAGGAATACCAGAGAGACCAGAGTACTGGAAGCAAGAGGGGAGTGAGGTTGGTGAGAGTGGCCAGAGATACACTATGTAGGGACTTGTGGGCTTAATTAGGGGGTCTGGATTTAATTCTATGTGTTTTCTTCACTGCTACACCAAATTCCACCTGGCCTCCAGGCCCCATGCAGGGCCTTCTCAAGAAGTCCCACTGGAACTCCACAGGCATCTGCATCTCCACATGCACTAGATGAATGCATCATTCCCTGCTGCCACTATTCCTTCAACCTACCCCTCCCCACCCCCTCCTTGTTGCTATAAAATGAACCACTCTCCAAACAGCTGCTAAGTCAGAAATTCAAAAATTATCCTAGATTCCTTTATTTCTTTGTATGATTGACAGCCAATCAATTTAATCCTCATTTATTTTCCAGGGTATTCCCACTGTCTGATCTTGTTTCTGTGCCCTGCTTAGGCATTTTTCTGGCTCCAATTTCTTCTTCCTACTCTCTCTTCTCAGTTATATCATGTTTCTCTTAAACATAAAGCCAGCATTGCATAAGGTTTAATCAAGAGAGCCATTCTGGTGTCAAATTGCTGAATTGAAACTGGATTCTACAACTTTGTAGAAGCGTAATTTGTTTCTTTACCTTTCTGTACCCCAGTTTCCTCATCTGCACAATGAGAGTGATAACAGGATCTATATTTTACGATTAAGTAAATTAATAGCAATTTTCTAAGTAATAAAATTCGTAATATTTTTAAGTAATATTCTCATCTTTTAAGTAATATTCTCAGATTCATCTTTTACATATACATGTAAACTCCTAGTAATATAAGGCCTTTAAACTCAATGGGAAGGAACGTCTTTAAAGAAGTGTCCATAAACACTTATTCACAGAGTTCACTATTTGGTTAACAGTTAAATTCACAGTAATTTGTGTATAGTCAGCACTCAATAAATGTTATTCCCCTGATCAAAATTTTTCAATGGATTCCATTTCACCTTCAGGATAAAAAGCAAAATTACATAATAAATAATCTGTGAAGTCTTGATTCTCTGATCCATGCTTACTTTGCTCCCCAGACTCACCTTATGGTTTTCTCTTGTCTCTTTCTCCTTTCTCATTCTCTTTTCTCACACTTTGTTCTCCAACATTTCCCTAATTTTTCCGTGCTCTTTGCCTTTGTCACCCTTCCTCACTTCTCTTAGCAAAATTCTGCTCATCAATCAAATTATGTCCTCTGTGAAGACTGGCAAATTCAAGGAACTTTTTTCTGTTCTCACTTGACATGGTACTCAACCGCATTCTAGCAACTCTGCTGCCATGTTTGTGTGCACACTCATCTTCCTGCCAGCAGCTTGTAAACAATTGCCATGGCCTTTTTTTCATTTATATCTTTAGTGCTTCATCACAAAAAGGAATCATTTAAAATATCTGTAAAAATTATTCCACAAGGTTAATTTTACTTTTATCAAAAGTGTTATGCAATCTCATAAACAGGCCATTATCAATATTTTCATTATTGAAATGGAAATCAAATAATTTTTGTTGGATTTATCAAACAGAAATTGCTCCTTCCTGGTTGGATATCTCCATATTGATATCTTCAGATGAGGTGTAGGTCATATAAATTATATTAAGTCTTATTCTTTGTTGAAATAGCTAGGTACCAACAGTATTTTCTGATATAAGTGAGCAACTCCTAGGAAAGAAAACAGAATAAAAGCAGTTTGATAAATTAAAATAAAGGAGGAATTACCCCAAAGATTATTCTTAGCCTGAAATCTCCGATATCTCCCCTTAATCTTATATCTGCATTTAGTAAAGAGAAGAAAAATCAGCAGTGCTTATTGAGCTTAATTTCTTCCCCTAATCAAATAAAAGTCATTCAAACATTAATCCAAGAATTATTTATTGATTGCCCGTTATATGCACAGTCATATCCTAGGGACTGTGGAAGACACAAGCACATAAAGGGCTCTCTGTAGCCCTCCCCAAATTCACTGGTATAGCATCTACTCTATTTGCAATTAAAATGTAGGTGCCAAGGTGTCCTTTGGTATTATATTGAAATAGCTTGCCCACTATTTCTCTCAATTGGTACTGGGAGTACCTGACAAATATTACATTTTATTTTCTCTCTGCATTTAGTTATTCAGCAAGGATGAACTGAAAAATGGTGTCAGGCACGTTGCCAAGCATCAGCAGGGGTACAATCATAAGCAAAATAAGCATAATTTCTACCTTAGAGAGTATGCAGGATCTTTCTGCCTTCACCCCAGACATATAAAGAAGTTAAAAAATTATAACTGTTGTCATGCTGGAAGTCCAAGTTTCAATGGTTTTCTAACTTCACCTAATTTAGAAGATCAGGGGATGCCTCTAAGAGAACAAAGACACAGAGATTTCTGAAAGTTAAATAGAAGTAAGCCAATTAAAAGTCAAGGAGTAGGAGGGGAGTGTTCCTGGCAGAGGAGACTGTATGTACATATCTATATATGTATGTATTCTAGCAGAGGGATATTCTAAAATCTGAAAGCAAGAAGATCCATACCATGTTGGGAGAACTGAAAGAATTTCTACAAGGCAGGACCTCAAGTACAAAGGGGAGTCATGAGAGATGAGGCTGGATAGCAAGGTATGCGGTCAGATTATGCAGACATTTAAACTGGAATAAAGAAGTATGACATTATCTTAATAGAAATGGAAAGCAGTTTTATTTTTCTCAGAGACATAAAGATATTTACACAGAGTACTGTACCATATCAGAGGAGCTGGAAAACCACAGCTAAGCAAGTTCTACTCACAGAAGCACTGTTTCTTTTTTCTCACATGACCTTGTTCTTCCTGCTAATACTAACCAAGTGATGGTTGCATAAACATAAGTAATTACTTTACAAATGACAATAAGGCAATGTTTTCCCACTATGTTTCTAGAAGCATCAAAATATCTCTTTGATGAAGAAGACTCCTAGTTGATTAATGGAAATAAAATGCCTGTGTAAATAAAATTACATATATTTGCATATTTGAAATATAGAGAGATGGAGATATTAGTGTATATAAATACATGTGCATGTATGTACATATATGTGTATATATAACTATATTGAACTAAAGAAACCAATTAAAATTCATAAAATGGCTCCTAATCAAGTGGAAGAACCAGGGATTTAACTATCAGTGTTTAACAGTGCTGTACAAGAAAGGCTTTGCGTAAATAATGCAGATTATATCTATTAATATTAATGTCCCTCCTCTGATCTCTTTCTGATAGAGCTGCCCATGAACTTTTCTCAGAGCGTCTCTTTCCATAGCTCCCTGAGTGAGATACAGATGTGTGACCCTGTCACCCTCTCCTCCCCAACCCAATCTCTTTTTCTCCCCTTTCTTGCCCTATTACACAACACACACACACACACACACACACACACACACACACACAAAAGCTGGAATAGTTACTACTTACAAATGGGTGTAGAAAGCCCATTTGTAAGGCAGCAAATTATGAAGCTAACATAAGAAGCAGAGATGAGATATTTGGAAATAGACTGTAAACAATGAGTCACCTCAGCTCCCAATTTCCTTTCCCATCTTGGCCAAGGCCTGGAAACGTTTTCTACCCCTGAGTCTTCTCAATCAATTAATTCTTTTTTGCTTTAGTCAGGTAAAGTGTTGTGGGGTTATTTGTCTCTTGAAGTCAATAAGAGTAACCTGAGGATTTTTTCAAAGCAACCTACTCACACATAGCAGAAAGAATCCCAGGTTTCACATTTGAGGATCTGCGTTCAAATCTCAGATATTCCACTCGCTAACTGTGACTTTGAGTAGTTTATTTAGCCTCTGGGTCTCAGCATTTTGTAAACTGAATGAGCACACAAATATTAAATACAATAAATGATATAAGAAAATAATCAGCAACTCCATAAATGTTTGTTGAATTAAGTTGTGTTTGGCATATAGTCTGTTGGCTGACACGTTCCATAATACAGTTATGATGATCAGCTTTGTGACAAGGACATAAAAGGGTTTGAATTCTGACCAGTGTCCCTGGGTGACCTCAAGAATGTTAGTCCAATTAGTTAAGCTGCTGATACATAATGTCTCTGCAACAAGGAGTCAGTAGGCTGAAGATACTCTAGAATATGTCTTAGCAAGACAAAGCCCAGGGTAAGTCCTTAAGCAGGCTTCTGCTGCTGCTCTTAATATCCTCAGGAAGAATATGAGCTACACTTCAATAAACGCTTGAATACCAATTCAGATAACCAGACCCTGATCATTTAATTAACTTCTATTAGTATGCATTATGGAAACCCTACTTATATTCTTCAATAATAATGTGAATATCAGAAAATTACCCCACTATTTCAATTAAATGGCTTAATATACATATGAAGGATTTTTTATTGTTATTTTAAAGAACTCAAATTCTAAGATTAAAAGAGACTTGTGTCAGTTTTACGGGGTTTTGTTTCCATTATATGTTTCTAACAAGAAATTGGTTGCTTAACTATATGTGCCTAGAAGAATAAGATGATAATACTACTGTGCCTTATTGCCTGATGTATAAATTAGTCTCTAATATTCATACCTATGAACAGAATTAGTATATTATAAAATAAGTAAAAGTGCATACTGATAAGGGAAGCAAAATACACATTTTTATTTCTTCCTATGAAGGAAGATAACTAAGAGCTTTCAAATTATATCATTATTTGCAGTTTATGTGAGATAAAATTGTTGAAAAGTATTTGCTTCACTTTTGAAGTGTTACCCACTTTCGATGTCTTTGGGTTCTCAGAAAGTGTCTTTATAGTTTTTTGTAATTGCCAATTAGAGTCTTTACCATTAGGCCACATACAGTGGTTTATGCCTGTAATCCTAGCATTTTGGGAGGCTGAAGTGGGCGGATCGCTTGAGCCCAGGTGTCCGAGACCAGTCTAGGCAATATGGTGAAACCCTTTGTCTACAAAAAAATCAAAAAATTAGCCAGGCATAGTGGTGCACCTATAGTCCCAGCTACTCAGGAGGCTCGGGTGGAAGGATCACCTGAGTCCTGGGAAGTCAAGGCTGCAATGAGCCATGATCGTGCCACTGCACTCCCTCCTGAGTGACAGAGTGAGATCCTCTCTCTCAAAAAAAAAAAAAAAAAAAAAAAAAAAACAACAACAAAAAAGACAAAAAAGTCTTTACCATTAATTTCTTACTAAAAAATAGGGTCTGAATATCAGTTAATTACACATACATATTAACTGCTGAAGATATGAATATATCTCTAATTTTTAGTTTTTTGAGGAACCTCCAAACTGTTCTTTTTAGTGAATGTACTAATTTACGTTCCCACCAACAGTGTACAAGGGATCCCTTTTCTCCACATCCTCACCAGCATTTTGTATTCCCTGTCTTTTGGATACAAGTCATTTTAGCTGGGGTGAGATGACATCTCATTGTAGTTTTGATTTGCATTTCTCTGATGATCAATGACGTTGCACACGTTTTCATATAACGTTTATCTTTTAATTTTGTTGATTATGTATATACCCAAATTTTACTTTTACTTAATATTTACATTTTAACCCACTCTAATCAACTGAGATTGAATGAATGAATGACCAGTTGGACAGTTTATTGAGTATCTTCTAAATCCATAGACCCTGCAGCACCTTAGGGCTATCAAATACTTGGATAAAGAAGACACTGATCCTGTTGCTGGGGGAATCAAAGAAAGGAGAACAGATATGTGAACCAACAATTTAAATGCCATTGTTCTGTAATAAAAGAATGTGAAAATTTTCATGGTGGCACAGAGAGGGAATAATAGTCAATTTTCAGAGAAGTAGTTTCACATTTGAGCTTTGTAATTTGAAAGCCCTGGAATGAAGCCCCAGCACTCTGTCATGTAATGTCATAAAATGTAAAGTTAAAGTTCGAGTGTTTCATTTTATCTACAAAATGAAAGATAACAGTGTCTCCAGCTTAAGGTTGTGTTAAGGATTAAATATGACAACATGTGAAAGGCTGACTTTAGCACCGTATGTCCAGCATATAGTGAGTGCTTCCTGCATGTTACTCTGATTGTGAACTGGGCACTAGGGAGATATTTAGTCACCAGGGAAGCTTCACAGAGAATATTCACAGGAGTTACTAATGGAAAAAGGAGAGAACAGACAGTGAGCCAGCCATAAAACCTTCCTCATCCTCTGGCCTCAGTGTTATAAATCCTGGGATTATTCATGAGTTGATACTGGTTCAATAATTTCATAATGTTAATGGACACAAAAAATCCATGGAATACTTGTTTAAAATGCATAGCCCAGGCCCCACTCTGGACATTTGGATTCATTAAGTCTAGTGTGAGGGCCTAAAATCTTCAACTTAACCCTGTTTAAACAACAATTGATGGAGATGAGCCCTAAAGCCATTCTAGCTTGATTTTATTAAAATTAAGTTGCCATACTTGACATGTCATTTAATAGTCTTTTTTGCCATCTTTGTATCTCAGAATCAGGGAAAAGTGACACACATACACAAAAAGTACTTACTTTGATTACTTTTAAATAACACAAATTGTCCTCTCTCTAGAATATTCAGAAATTTTAAAATCCTGATTTTTGAAAATGGAACCTGGGAGCCATGAGCAGAAAGATCAGAAATGGGCATTTACCACATATTTATTTGTTTAATGTGCACTTTTCATGCTAGACTGCACATTCCATTGGAGCAGACAACATGGGTACCTTATGCACATCGGTTGCTCCACCAGCCAGCACAATGCGAGGCACCATTAATCAAGAAATACTTTCAGGGTAATGCCTGCATTCCTTGGCAGGATATAGGAGTGGTAAGAGAAGTGCAGGGCAGGGGTAGATTGGAGATATATTTAGGAATGAAAATTAGCAGTTTTCCCAATCTAATGAGGGACTACAGAAAAATATTCTCAAGCTTCAAGCCTTGGCTGCTAGATGAAGACAGTGTCCCCAACCAAGGGGGAAGCGTGTTTGCTGGAAGAGTAATTTTGTTTTAAAGATTATGTGTTTGAGGTTTCTAAGGAAAACGATAGCCAGTGAATAACTACAGATGTATATGAGTCTAAAATTCTGAGATACAGTAAGCGGAATAATGCTTTTCATAGATGTCCATGATCAGGACCTGTGAGTGCTGTCTTACAGGTCAAAAGGGACATTATAGATCTGATTAAAACTAAAGACCTTGAAATGGGAAGAGTATCCTGGTTTATCCCAGTGGACTCAATCTAATCATCAGTTCTTTAAAGCAAAGAGTTTTTCCCACTGCAGAGAATCATAGAGATGGCAGCATGAGAGGAAGTTGCTAGCTTGAAAATGGAGATAAGTTGCAATGAGCCTAAGAATGTGGGGAACTTCTATCTAGAAGCTGGAAAAAAACATTAAAATGGATTCTCTTTTGAGAGAATACCTCTAGAAAGCAGGGCAGCTTTATGTATAACTTGATTTTAGCCTAGTGACACTGACCCACAGAATAGCAAAATAATAAATTTATGTAATTGTTTTCACTAAATTTGTGATAGTTCATTACAGTAGCAGTAGGAAACTAATACATGAGGTGTGAGTTGAACATAAATATTGTACCCATTCTTCAGATTTCTTTATAACAGATATATTTCCTTCATTAGTTAATGCCACTTCCTCTCAGTTTCTGCAATTTTTTTTTTTTTTTTTTTTAGATGGAGTGTCACTCTGTCACACATGCTGGAGTGCAGTGGCACGATTTCGGCTCACTGCAACCTCTGCTTACAGGTCTCAAGCTATTCTCGTCCCTCAGCCTCCAGAGTAGCTGGGATTACAAGCACATGCCACCACACCTGGCTAATTTTTATAATTTTAGTAGAGATGGGGTTTCATCATGTTGGCCAGGCCAGGCTGATCTCGAACTCCTGACCTTAAGTGATCCACCCACCTTGGCCTCCCAAAGTGCTGGGATTACAGGCGTGAGCCACGGCCCCCGGCCAGTTTCTGCAATCTTATATTAAATGGTCTAAATACAGTGCTGGGCATTTGTCCGATAGCATTCAACTCTATTCTCACTCTTTCCACTTTACTCTGGGACTGCATGCCTATAAACTGTTGGCTTGAAGCCAGTAAAGTACCTATCCCAGATCCCCTTGCCAGCTGGTTTCTGGTTGGGTCTTGCAAAGGAAAGGACTGGTGGGAGAGTAGAAGTTAGTAGAAGGAAAGAAGCCATGATTAATTTTCTTCTGCTTCTGTGTCCAACTGCCTTAGCATCTTAGCACTCATGAATTTTAGTGGTGGCAGAAGCAGCACCAGGCCAGTGGTTGCTTCTCTACAATATCAGCATGAGCTCCCAAGGTCACTTTAACATTTTTCATAAATACTGCAAACAGAATGAAACTAATACATAATGAATGTCTAGAGATAGAATTAATTGTCAGTGTATCAGATAGCTAATTTAATTACTCCAGGTAAGACGTATGAATTTTAAACATGTTCTAGAAACAGCAGCTGCTTCCATTTCGTGGTCCATCTAAGTGTTTTTCAAATCAAAGTGTTCGGGGCTTATGCCAAAAGCACCTTTCCTGCCGAGATACAGAGGAAAAGAAAGAAACTTTCACCATTCAAGACTTTTCTCCCACCTTTAAATAAAGTAGTTCTGCTTATGTCTATTTTGCCTGGCTCCTAGAATTTCCTTTGAACAAAGGATATCATAGCTTTAAAAATAAAACAACCACTACCTGAAATACACTGGTCAAGTATTAGTGAGTTGTTTCCAAAAAGGGGAGTAAGAAATTTTGAGTTTGCAGTTCCTTCCTTGCCTCATCAAACACAGTACTCATCAAGATCAGAAATTAAATCCTAGGGCTAACCTAATATTTGTGACTTAATGAAGAATTTAGAACTTCATGTACCCAAAGTTGTCATACAATGAGATCACATGTTGTATTCCAGTTACTACGTATTTGGTTTACTTGTAAGACCTTCAGACTTAGGAATGCTTATGTACTATATAAATCCACCCAAGGCCACTCTTTATGAATATTTTAGGCCAATTATCATTTCTCTTTAACTGTGCTTTCTCACCTTCTGTATTCCCTGTGGAAGACTGGTTTGCTTTATCACTCCAGGGGTGGAATGCATCCTGATGATCATAGAGATTTAAACAGAGTGATATACAAAAACGAAAACAACAAATCCACAGTAAAGTGACCTGCTATTGGAAGAAACACAGAAAGAAGATTTATTGTTTTTTAGTACTTTTCCTTTAAAACACAATTTCACAAATCTTCTTTCAATGATGATAAGAAAGCAAATCAGTGGTGGTCACCAAGGATTCTTCCAGGGATATTATACACACTTCCTAAATGTATAGTATGTAGCACATGAATATTGAAAGAAGAACATTAAATGTGGTTTAAAATACATGATCAATTCTTTAAATCTATTTAAATTCATTAAAGTCAGCATTGTTTGGGCTTTATCTACAATCTTCTTGGCAATAACCCTGTTTCCATAGTGACAAAAATTTGTATTTTATCTTCATGCGTGCTTGTGGAAGTATAACAACTTTTGTAATAAAGTTCACATATTATTTGCACATAAATTTCATTTTTGTGAAAAGTCCAAGCTACAGGTTTCTTTCCTTTAATCATTTATTGCTGTCTTGCCATTACATACATGATTCACATGTCCTCTCAAATAATGACTACTCAACAAAGGGCCATTCCTAACCACTTGCAAAAGAGTTCTAAATATACATGATGATCAGATCTTTGAATATTGACATGTGATATTAAGGAAAAGATAACGAAATACTTCACAGATGTCACCCTTCATATAATATATGTGTTTTATTAGCATAAATCCATTCATTTTTGCCTAATCAGTATTCTGGTATTTATTTGTTTCAAATGGTTAGTAAGTTTGCTTTGGCCAAAGTGAAACAGAAAAGTGAAGCAACAGAAAAATTGTCCAGTTACCTATCCACACCAAGAAATGAGGGCTTTATTTCAATAGTTTGCTGTCAGTTGAGCTGCAAATATGTGTGTTATTTACTAAAATTCCTTTTAATATTAATTTTTAAAATAAGAGGGGCAAAGCAAGATGGCCGAATAGGAAAAGCTCCAGTCTCCAACTCCCAGCGCGAGCGACACAGAAGACCGGTGATTTCTGCATTTTCAACTGAGGTACTGGGGTCACCTCACTAGGGAGTGCCGGACAATTGGTGCTGGTCAGCTGCTGCAGCCCGACCAGTGAGAGCTGAAGCAGGGCAAGGCATTGCCTCACCTGGGAAGCGCAAGGGGGAAGGGAATCCCTTTTCCTAGCCAGGGGAACTGAGACACACAACACCTGGAAAATCGGGTGACTCTCACCCCAATACTGCGCTTTAAGCAAACGGGCACACCAGGAGAATATATCCCACACCTGGCCGGGAGGGTCCCACGCCCACGGAGCCTCCCTCATTGCTAACACAGCAGTCTGCGATCTAACCGCAAGGCAGCAGCGAGGCTGGGGGAGGGGTGCCTGCCATTGCTGAGGCTTAAGTAGGTAAACAAAGCCGCTGGGAAGCTAGAACTGGGTGGAGTTCACAGCAGCTCAAGGAAACCTGCCTGTCTCTGTAGACTCCACCTCTGGGGACAGGGCATAGCTAAAAAAAAAACAGGGGAAGCAGCAGAGGCCTGTGCAGACACAAACGACTCTGTCTGACAGCTTTGAAGAGAGCAGTGGATCTCCCAACATGGAGGTTGAGATCTGAGAACGGACACACTGCCTGCTCAAGTGGGTCCCTGACTCCTGAGTAGCCTAACTGGGAGACATCCCCCACTAGGGGCAGTCTGACACCCCACACCTCACAGGGTGGAGTACACCCCTGAGAGGAAGCTTCCAAACTAAGAATCAGACAGGTACACTTGCTGTTCAGTAATATTCTATCTTCTGCAACCTCTGCTGCTGATACCCAGGCAAACAGGGTCTGGAGTGGACCTCAAGCAATCTCCAACAGACCTACAGCTGAGGGTCCTGACTGTCAGAAGGAAAACTATCAAATAGGAAGGACACCTATACCAAAACCCCATCAGTACGTCACCATCATCAAAGACCAGAGGCAGATAAAACCACAAAGATGGGGAAAAAGCAGGGCAGAAAAGCTTGAAATTCAAAAAGTAAGAGCACATCTCCCCCTGCAAAGGAGCGCAGCCCATTGCCAGCAAACGGATCAAAGCTGGTCAGAGAATGACTTTGACGAGATGAGAGAAGAAGGCTTCAGTCCATCAAACTTCTCAGAGCTAAAGGAGGAATTACGTACCCAGTGCAAAAAGAATTGACAGCTAGACTAATTAATGCAGAGAAGGTCATAAATGAAATGACAGAGATGAAAACCATGACACGAGAAATACGTGACAAATGCACAAGCTTCAGTAACCGACTCGATCAACTGGAAGAAAGAGTATCAGCGATTGAGAATGAAATGAAGCGAGAAGAGACACCAAAAGAAAAAAGAAGAAAAAGAAATGAACAAAGCCTGCAAGAAGTATGGGATTATGTAAAAAGACCAAATCTACATCTGATTGGGGTGCCTGAAAGTGAGGGGGAAAATGGAACGAAGTTGGAAAACATGCTTCAGGATATCATCCGGGAGAACTTCCCCAACGTAATAGGGCAAGCCAACATTCAAATTCAGGAAATACAGAGAATGCCACAAAGACATTCCTCAAGAAGAGCAACTCCAAGACACATAATTGCCAGATTCACCAAAGTTGAAATGAAGGAAAGAATCTTAAGGGCAGCCAGAGAGAAAGGTCGGGTTACCCACAAAGGGAAGCCCATCAGACTAACAGCAGATCTCTCGGCAGAAACTCTACAAGCCAGAAGAGAGTGGGGGCCAATATTCAACATTCTTAAAGAAAAGAATTTTCAACCCAGAATTTCTTATCCAGCCAAACTAAGTTTCATAAGTGAAGGAGAAATAAAATCCTTTACAGATAAGCAAATGCTTAGAGATTTTGTCACTACCAGGCCTGCCTTACAAGAGACCCTGAAGGAAGGCCTAAACATGGAAAGGAACAACCGGTACCGGCCATTGCAAAAACATGCCAAAATGTAAAGACCATCGAGGCTAGGAAGAAACTGCATCAACTAACGAGCAAAATAACCAGTCAATATCATAATGGCAGGATCAAGTTCACACATAACAATATTAACCTTAAATGTAAATGGACTAAATGCTCCAATTAAAAGACACAGACTGGCAAACTGGATAAAGAGTCAAGACCCATCAGTCTGCTGTATTCAGGAGACCCATCTCACATGCAGAGACATACATAGGCTCAAAATAAAGGGATGGAGGAAGATCTACCAAGCAAATGGAGAACAAAAAAAAAGCAGGGGTTGCAATCCTAGTCTCTGATAAAACAGACTTTAAACCATCAAAGATCAAAAGAGACAAAGAAGGCCATTACATAATGGTAAAGGGATCAATTCAACAGGAAGAGCTAACTATCTTAAATATATATGCACCCAATACAGGAGCACCCAGATTCATAAAGCAAGTCCTTAGAGACTTACAAAGAGACTTAGACTCCCATACAATAATAATGGGAGACTTCAACACTCCACTGTCAACATTAGACAGATCAACGAGACAGAAAGTTAACAAGGATATCCAGGAATTGAACTCATCTCTGCACCAAGCGGACCTAATAGACATCTATAGAACTCTCCACCCCAAATCAACAGCATATACATTCTTCTCAACACCACATCGCACTTATTCCAAAATTGACCACATAATTGGAAGTAAAGCACTCCTCAGCAAATGTAAAAGAACAGAAATTATAACAAACTGTCTCTCAGACCACAGTGCAATCAAACTAGAACTCAGGACTAAGAAACTCAATCAAAACTGCTCAACTACATGGAAACTGAACAACCTGCTCCTGAATGACTACTGGGTACATAACGAAATGAAGGCAGAAATAAAGATGTTCTTTGAAACCAATGAGAACAAAGATACAACATACCGGAATCTCTGGGACACATTTAAAGCAGTGTGTAGAGGGAAATTTATAGCACTAAATGTCCACAAGAGAAAGCAGGAAAGATCTAAAATTGACACCCTAACATCACAATTAAAAGAACTAGAGAGGCAAGAACAAACACATTCAAAAGCTAGCAGAAGGCAAGAAATACCTAATATCAGAGCAGAACTGAAGGAGATACAGACACAAAAAACCCTCCAAAAAATCAATGAATCCAGGAGTTGGTTTTTTGAAAAGATCAACAAAATTGACAGACCGCTAGCAAGACTAATAAAGAAGAAAAGAGAGAGGAATCAAATAGACGCAATAAAAAATGATAAAGGGGATATCACCACTGACCCCACAGAAATACAAACGACCATCAGAGAATACTATAAACACCTCTATGCAAATCAACTAGAAAACCTAGAAGAAATGGATAATTTCCTGGGCAGTTACACTCTTCCAAGACTAAACCAGGAAGAAGTTGAATCCCTGAATAGACCAACAGCAGGCTCTGAAATGGAGGCAATAATTAATACCCTACCAACCAAAAAAAGTCCAGGACCAGATGGATTCACAGCTGAATTCTACCAGAGGTACAAGGAGGAGCTGGTACCATTCCTTCTGAAACTATTCCAATCAATAGAAAAAGAGGTAATCCTCCCTAACTCACTTTATGATGCCAACATCATCCTGATACCAAAGCCTGGCAGAGACACAACAAAAAAAGAGAATTTTAGACCAATATCCCTGATGAACATCGATGCAAAAATCCTCAATAAAATACTGGCAAACCAGATTCAGCAGCACATCAAAAAGCTTATCCACCATGATCAAGTGGGCTTCATCCCTGGGATGCAAGGCTGGTTCAACATTCGCAAATCAATAAACGTAATCCAGCATATAAACAGAACCAAAGTCAAGAACCACATGATTATCTCAATAGATGCAGCAAAGGCTTTTGACAAAATTCAACAGCGCTTCATGCTAAAAATGCTCAATAAATTCGGTATTGATGGAACGTACCTCAAAATAATAAGAGCTATTTATGACAAACCCACAGCTAATATCGTACTGAATGGGCAAAAACTGGAAAAATTCCCTTTGAAAACTGGTACAAGACAGGGATGCCCTCTCTCACCACTCCTATTCAACATAATGTTGGAAGTTCTGGCTAGGGCAATCAGGCAAGAGAAAGAAATCAAGGGTATCCAGTTAGGAAAAGAAGAAGTCAAATTGTCCCTGTTTGCAGATGACATGATTGTATATTTAGGAAACCCCATCATCTCACCTCAAAATCTCCTTAAGCTGATAAGCAACTTCAGCAAAGTCTCAGGATACAAAATCAATGTGCAAAAATCACAAGCATTCTTATACACCGGTAACAGACAAGCAGAGAGCCAAGTCAGGAATGAACTTCCATTCACAATTGCTTCAAAGAGAATAAAATACCTAGGAATCCAACTTACAAGGGATGTCAAGGACCTCTTCAAGGAGAACTACAAACCACTGCTCAGTGAAATCAAAGAGGACACAAACAAATGGAAGAACATACCATGCTCGTGGATAGGAAGAATCAATATCGTGAAAATGGCCATACTGCCCAAGGTTATTTATAGATTCAATGCCATCCCCATCAAGCTACCAATGAGTTTCTTCACAGAATTGGAAAAAACGGCTTTAAAGTTCATATGGAACCAAAAAAGAGCCCGCATTGCCAAGACAATCCTAAGTCAAAAGGACAAAGCTGGAGGCATCACGCTACCTGACTTCAAACTACACTACAAGGCTACAGTAACCAAAACAGCATGGCACTGGTACCAAAACAGACATATAGACCAATGGAACAGAACAGAGTCCTCAGAAATAATACCACACATCTACACCATCTGACCTTTGACAAACCTGAGAGAAACAAGAAATGGGGAAAGGATTTCCTATTTAATAAATGGTGCTGGGAAAATTGGCTAGCCATAAGTAGAAACCTGAAACTGGATCCTTTCCTTACTCCTTATATGAAGATTAATTCAAGATGGATTAGAGACTTAAATGTTAGATCTAATACCATAAAAACCCTAGAAGAAAATCTAGGTAGTACCATTCAGGACATAGGCATGGGCAAGGACTTCATGTCTAAAACACCAAAAGCAACGGCAGCAAAAGCCAAAATTGACAAACGGTATCTAATTAAACTAAAGAGCTTCTGCACAGCAAAAGAAACTACCATCAGAGTGAACAGGCAACCTACAGAATGGGAGAAAATTTTTGCAATCTACTCATCTGACAAAGGGCTAATATCCAGAATCTACAAAGAACTCAAACAAATATACAAGAAAAAAACAAACAACCCCATCAAAAAGTGGGCAAAGGATATGAACAGACATTTCTCAAAAGAAGACATTCATACAGCCAACAGACACATGAAAAAATGCTCATCATCATTCGCCATCAGAGAAATGCAAATCAAAACCACAATGAGATACCATCTCACACCAGTTAGAATGGCAATCATTAAAAAGTCAGGAAACAACAGGTGCTGGAGAGGATGTGGAGAAATAGGAACACTTTTACACTGTTGGTGGGATTGTAAACTAGTTCAACCATTATGGAAAACAGTATGGCAATTCCTCAAGGATCTAGAACTAGATGTACCATATGACCCAGCCATCCCACTACTGGGTATATACCCAAAGGATTATAAATCATGCTGCTATAAAGACACATGCACACGTATGTTTATTTTGGCACTATTCACAATAGCAAAGACTTGGAATCAACCCAAATGTCCATCTGTGACAGACTGGATTAAGAAAATGTGGCACATATACACCATGGAATACTATGCAGCCATAAAAAAGGATGAGTTTGTGTCCTTTGTATGGACATGGATGCAGCTGGAAACCATCATTCTTAGCAAACTATCACAAGAACAGAAAACCAAACACCACATGTTCTCACTTATAGGTGGGAACTGAACAATGAGATCACTTGGACTCGGGAAGGGAAACATCACACACCGGGGCCTATTATGGGGAGGGGGAGGGGAGGAGGGATTGCATTGGGAGTTATACCTGATATAAATGATGAATTGATGGGTGCTGACGAGTTGATGGGTGCAGCACACCAACATGTCACAAGTATACATATGTAACAAACCTGCACGTTATGCACATGTACCCTAGAACTTAAAGTACAATAAAAAAAAAAAGAAAGAAAGAAAGAAAAAAAAAAAAGAGAGAGAGAGCAAGGATCTATGAAAGCGTTCATTTTCAGTGACTGTGGTAGTATCTGATTAGGCAGCCCTACAGTACAGAATAATCAATTCAAAATGCAGAAAACTCATCTAGGACCCCGTGTGTGTGAATTTTTGTATTGCCTTGTAAAACTAAGAACACTCAAGGAAACCAAATTATTAATGCATGACTGGCTCAAAGTTTTCTAGGCATAAAAATGTATTGTAGTCTAGGGAAACTATCTAAAATTTATAAAGAATCTCAAAAATACCTACAGATAAGATTATAATCCATGGTGATAAACCAGACATTTTACCACCAAAATCAGGAACATGGCAAGGATGCCCCTCTCACCATTCCTTTTCAATATTGTACTGCAAATCTTAGCGAATGCAACAGGACAAGAAAAAATAAGTAGAAGATAAACAGATTGAGAAGGAAGCAGTAAAGTTGTTATTGTTCACAGATTGCACATGTAGAATATTTTTTTTAAAAATTGACAAAGTTGACTATCCTGGAACTAATAAGAAATTATAGCAGAATTGAATGATACAAGGTTGATGTACAAAAGCCATTCAATCACTTTTGTATATACAAGCAATAAAAAATACACACCTCTTATGTACCCCCAAAAATTAAAACTAAAAAATTATGAGAAAAGAACAATTGGAATCCAAAATTAAGTACGCAATACCATGTACATTAGCATTTCCCAAAATGAAATACTTAGGTATAAATGTAATAAAATACACAAATAAAAAAATAATAATAAAATAAAATAAAGCTTCCAGGGCCTGTACTGTTCTCTGTCTACATTCGTGGCATCAAAAAGCTATACACATGTGATTAGTGATAATTTATATATTATTTTATTCTTGAATACAAAAGTTAAAAATAACTTTCCATTTATATGTCACTCTGTCCACAATAGAATTTTTTATTTTATGAAATTATAGCTATTACTTCAATTCATATATCACATTTTATTTAAAACTAAAGCTTTTTTCCCCCTAGGAATTCACAAATCTGTAAGTGGAAGAGTAAAAAAACAGAAGAGAAAGCCTTAAAATATCCCTTTAAAATGATTCGATTTTTCTGTTTACTCTCTGGATATAGGATGTAGATGGTATGAAAGGGAAACATCTGGGTAAAGTAGGCAATATTTAAAAATGTGAACAGTGTTTTTCTTAATATATGATAGTGTTGTACTGAGTTTACCACCTTATTAAGAATATAAGAACCATCAGTATATTTCAAACCTGCACTACATTAAAATGTGTAGTAAAGCATTTTGAGTTGCATACACTTCAATGTATAAGGAACTAATGCAAGTGATATACATTGCATAGGATGTTCTTTGTTCTCACAAATGTTTCAGTCCTTTTTATGTCTTAACAATGAAATTTACCAGCTGTCTCTGAATATTTAACGGGATATTATGTTGAACAGAGAGCTTTTCTTGTTTCCCTGCACTCTTGCTTCAAAAAGGCACACTGAAGTCCAGTGAGTAAAAGAAAGAAGGAGGAAGGGACATTTGGGCAGAGATAGGAGACTGGCATTAATTCATTCATCTCACAGGAGAAGAAATCACCTTGATAAGCAGGGAGCTCCCACACCATTGGAAATATTCACCCATGTGAAGGTTGAGTGTGGTTGAACTAACAGACTTACTGGCTTAATGCAACATCAATTTATCATCTTATTATAGTCCTCTATATCAGAAGCTCCACTGGACACAAATCAACATGTTAGTAAGGCTGTGATTTTTCTTGAGCCCCTATGGGAGAATCCATTTACTCACCCTTTCCAGATTCAAGAAGTCACTTGCACTCCCTGGCTTGTGGCTTATTCCTCTAACTTCAGACCCAGAAGCATAGCATCCTCAAAGCTGTCTCTCTGACATTCATGCCTGCCTCTTATGACCCTTGTGATTACGCTGGACTCCACTGTGTGGTCCAGGATAATCATCTCATCCTCTTTAATTCAATCGTAACTGGAAAGTCACTTTTGTCATGTAAAATACTGGATTTGTAAGTGTTGGGGATTCTAATATAAACATATTTGGGGATATCATTAATCTGCCTACCATAGTGATATATTTAAAATATAGATCGGTAGGCAAACCTAGATTGCTAAGGGTCTTTCCAATGTTTATACTCTATAAACAAGGCAAATAAATTACCTATCTATTAATAACTGATAAAAAGTTTATTTGGATTAAGAAACTGACCATACCAAAAAAACAGTTTCTCTTCACTCCTAAGAGTATCACTATCTTTCTGTATGTCCACCCTAGCTGACTAAATATTTTAAATAAAATTTATTGTTTAGAAGAAGACCAAGCTTCTCTTACAGACTGTCGTCTCATCCTAACTGGTCCAAGAAGGGACAAGTGCCAACAAAACCTTGCTGAAAAGTATGTGTCTGATAAATTCAGACAATTGGAGATTCTTAACAATTATGCAACAATCATCCTGTGGCTTTTCCAGGATGTTGCTATCTCAAAGGCTACAGTGGTCGTTGGTCAGGGAATTATTGTCTCTCTTTCAAAAAAAAGAAAAAGACTAAAAGACACTATTTTTCCTTCTTCTCATGTACCTCCTATAAACTCCTAAATAGGAAAGAAACGATCTAGTTCCTAATTTGTAATTCATTTCTCAGAAGCTATTAAATATGCCACCAATGAAAAAATATGGCTTAACTAGCTCATGTACTAATTACATCAATTTATATATACCAGTCTTCAGTTTCTTGTGGCCTTCAGCAAAAGATGTTCTGAAATGCTACATAGAATAAGGCACTCTGCAAATTGAATTGATAGGAGACACTAAATTATACTTAAAGCAGTTGACCAAATGATCTTGCTAGATCTTAAAGTGATAAACATTGCCATGAAAACAGTGACCACTTAATCCATCAGTAGAACAGTTTGCATTCTAAAAATTTCTAACTGGGGGAAAAAATCTCTATGGAAATATCTTCTTTGTGGACCTACCACCAGGACAAAAGGGAAAATATTTATACTAATTAAATTTCCATTGAAATCTATTTATTTTCTATTGAAATCATTAAATTAACTAAGACAAGAAAAATTATCCCAATTGGAGTTTGATAAAACTTGTTGGAAGTTTTCCCCCACTACAACATCAGGTGTATATATGCATGCACACATATCAACACACACAATCTGAGTAATAATCATTGTTAATGTTTACCGAACACTCAATGAATGTCAAGCACTAGGCTCAAAACACCATACTAGGAACCATTGTTCCCCACTGTGAAGAAGTTAAAACTGAAGTTAAGAGAAGTTATAAAATTACTAGTCAATGGTAAAACTAGAATTTGAAAATAGGCAGTTTAACTCTAGGCCGTTCACTTTTGATCCTCATGTGATATTGTCCCCCTATCAGTGGCCGAAAGTAATAACCAAAGAGTGAAATACATTTGGGTATAATATATCATAGAAACTGAACACATAAAAGTCAGTATTTGTAAGTTTTGTTTGTTTGTTTTCTGAGACAGAGTCTCACTCTGTCGTCCAGGCTGGAGTGCAATGATGCGATCTCGGCTCACTGCAACCTCTGCCTCCCAGGTTCAAGCGATTCTCCGGCCTCAGCCTCCTGAGTAGCTGGAATTACAGGCTCATGCCACCATGCCCAGCTAACTTATTGTATTTTTAGTAGAGATGGGTTCCACCATCTTGCCCAGGTTGATCTCAAACTTCTGAGCTCAGGCAATCCACCCACCTGGGCCTCCCAAAGTGCTAGGATTAAAGGCGTAAGCCACTGCGCCCGGCCCAATATTTGTAAGTTAATGTTCTTAATCCCTAAATATATACTTAAGATTTCCTTAAATTTCACTAATTTCCAAATAAATATATAGCTAAACTGTAGAGCTAGCCCCAATTTTCTGGAGGCTTCTTGCGATGACATTGCATAAGAGGTAGTCACAGCAATTCATTAAGTTTAAGTGGCTTTCAAATCATAAGATAAACATTAAAGTCAATGACTTTAATGGAAATTTCCAATATTCCTCATACCAGCTACACTGTTGTCAAATATATCAGTGGCAATGTCCTGAATGATGAAGAATCTAATAATACATTGTTCATCATTCATTTTTATTCACACATCCATTCATTCATTCAACAGATATTTATTGAGTAAAATAAAGCAGAAGTTTGCAGACATAAGGATGACAGCAGACTTATCCCAAGGATTTCAATGAAGGTGATGGAAATTGATGGATGTAATGGCAGGCTATAAGAGATGCACTTGACCTGTGAAAGGAAACTCAGGACTAAACTCCTTAGTTAAGACTATAAGAATATACAAGATATGGCCCCACAAATGAAGGATAAAAAAAAATTGGGGGGCAGAGGGAACAGCCTGTGCAATGGCAGAAAGGTCTGCAAACATGTCATAGTCAAGAACTCTTCAGTATAAGCAGACAATCATGTGGAATAATAAACAGTGAAAGCTGAAAATGTAGGTGCAGGCTGAATCATGCACCTACACTTAAAATATTATTCAAGTTTTTAAATAATGTGAATGCAACTAATATGGCCACCTCCATGCCTCTTCGTTTCATATCAGATGAAGCAAATGAATAGGACAAGTCTAATTTAAGGCATGCCTCTATCCTCTCTGTCATCTAAAAAAGAGGACCCATGGCCATTTTTGTTTAGAATATGGCATTTATTTCATTCACAAAAAGAAAATGCATATAGCCTTTGCTTGCCAAGGAAGACGTTAGAGAGTATAATTATTCACAGCAAAATAAAGAACTGGAAGGGACATATGTGAGTGGAAAGAGGGGAAGCTGACTGTATTTGTCTGGTGCTGAGGAGTACACAGGACAAGTGAAGTGCTGAGTAATAGCTGTGGGAAGAAGGGCAGGGGAAGAACACTGGTAGGTGGGTTCTGAATGGAGATATGGGGAAAGCTGTAAATTCTGAACTAGAGATGAAAGTTATGTGTTTATGGTGAACAGGGGAGAAACTAGTAAGGTTGGGTGAAAGAGTGTTCAGAATAGCGTAGTTCTTACCATTTGCGAGGGCTAGTATCTCTGGAGTTAGAAGTATATGCCAACATTTATGTGTGAACCAAAAAAAGATATTGAAAAACTTGATAATTATGTGAATGAAATGAATAAGGATTGATGGCAAGAAGAATAGAGAGGAAGAAGATTTTTTAAGAAAAGAAAAAACTGGCAATATCCGTTTCAAAATAAGCTATATTCTGCCTCTTACACCCACACAAAAGTGAAATAAAATTTGCCAAAAGGAAATTGCCAATTGTCAAAGAAAAAAAGAAAACTGGCAGTCCTAATTATACTTGCTAGAAATGAACAAACTGAATAATCTCTATGAATCATTCTCATTGCTGTCCAGTGCAAAATCCTGAGTAGCATCCTTACTTTGGATATTCAATATTTTATTATTGATTTACAACCCAACTTGTTTTCACAACAGATCTAAGTCATCTGAAAGAAACTTTATACATTAAAACAGCAAAATATAAATGTAAACATAACGAGAGCCATTGTAAATAAAATGAGAGCTGGACTAGGAACAGGAGATGAGCAGAGATGGGTATATCATGTTGCTTTTAAGGCCAACATCAATCCCTATCCCTTTGCTAAGTCACAGATTTGTCTCTTCCTCCCAGCCAAAGAAGAAAAGAAAATGACTCAACAGTATATTTATCCTTTTCTGTGAAAAGAAAAATATATTATCAGTTCTTCAGAAGTATTAGTTTAGAATTTAGATATCAAATTTGAATGAAATAAGAGATTAGTCAAATACATGTTATCTGAGTGCTATCTCAGGAAAATTAATATATTTAGCGAATATTTTAAAAAGCAAATCAAAACCCCCTTTTCTGTATTATTAATTTATTTTTGAGACAAGGTTTCCCTTTGTTGCCTAGGGGCTGGAGTAAAGTGGCCTTATTATGGTTCATTGCAGCCTTCAGCTCCTAGGCTCAAGTGATCCTCCTTCTTCGGCCTTCCAAGTGGCTACGACCATAGGCATGAGCTGCCACGCCCAGCTAATTTTTGTTGTTGTTGTTGTTAGAAATGGGGTCTTGCTTTGTTGCCCAAGCTGGTCTAGAATACCTGGCTTCAAGCTCTGGCTTCAAGGGATCCTCACACCTCTGCCTCCCAAAGTGCTGGGATTACAGATCTTTTTCCAATTTAAATACCATATATTATTTTGTATTTTTTGTCTTCAATAAGTTTAGAGTGTCTTAGCTACAACCGAAAATGCTGTCTAAGGTAGGAAGCAATTTATTTCTCCAGAATTTCCTTCCAAGTTTAGTAAGTACTTCCAAATCAAGAGACTACGTAACTTGGGAATTGGTGTATCGCTATTATCACTATAACTATACTTTTTCTTGAAAACATATCAAATATTTAATTTCTCTCTTCAGATCTTATTCTGTAAGTAAACCTGATTTGTAAAATCAATCTACAAAAGGCTTTTTCAGCTGTCATTTTATGATTTACTTGAATTTTTATGAAAAACTACATTTGTTACATTCCAAAGGCATTTTCAAGCAAAGTAGCATTTTTATTTCAATTTTCATTCAGATTATTTCTACAAAGTATGTTCATATATACCAAAGAATTATGACAATGTATATCTTGAAAAAATCAACTTCACGCTGAAAGGCACTTGATAGTTATTTGAAATATATATCATTCTTCTTGCTCTTTGCTTCCAACACAGCCTAAAACCCACTGGCATTTCAAGCTCTGTTATTACTAACACATAAAAATATGTATTTTAGTGCATATGTGTTATACAGAAAAATTTCACAGTTACAACTAACATAATGTTTTCTTTTAAGCCACAAATAGTTAAGTTCTATGTTAAATGCCATGCACATTTAGCCTACCCATGATACCAACATGTTTCATTTTTATTTTAGTTCCAAATTATGGAGCAGAAACTAAAATAGAGTTCATTTAAATCATATATCTAAAAGAAACTAATCAAGGTATATAAGCCCTCAAATTTTAATTATGAAATAAATGTAGTATAATCTAACATAAGCCACAAATTATAGCACTCAAATACCTATTTGAGTCTTCTTACTATGGAAACTTTCTGAAGTCAAATAAACACAAATTTGTTTAGGTTCTGGAAAGTACCAACTAGCATAAGTGCTAACTGCAAAGTTTTTGAAATCAGTTAGGGGAAAGAAGAAATGGTTGTAAAGGCAATGAGAAGAAAGGAGGTTGCTTTATATGATACTTGACATACAAAGAGAACATGTATTATAAGAATTGTAACAAAGTCGTCTTTATTGAAAACATCTGAAAGTTTCAACATCAAAGGCAGTATTACATATTCATGAATTCAAGAAGAGGATGCAGGTGACTTCTCTACAGGAGGGCATGTCTTCATAATTATATTTGGCACTTGAAAAGTACATCACTTTGAGAACAATTTTGAATGTCTTTAATGTGTATTTATTAAGCATAATGAAAATATACACAATCAGATACTATAGGCATTAAAAAAAAAAAGGACAAGGGCTTAACTGCACTCATTTCCTTATTTAAGAAGTTCTCTGGATGGACGCACCTTCAAGGTAGTTCATCTCTTCTAGAACTTCTTTTATTTATAGATATACATTTGTAATTTATCAAGGGAATTATGTAGAAGATTTTTGGTCCATTTAAAATGCTTGTTTACTTATATATTCCACATCCTTCTAGTCTCTATGGTGCTCCCAGAGATAAGCACTTCTTAAGAAATGTAAACTTATCTAAACTTCAAAAGAGTAATAATAAGCTAAATATGTACCACAGATAAAATATATATCTACCATTATTATTAACATATAATCAATAGGTATCCCAAATGATAGTCTCACTATTAACCACACTACATTCAAATATAAACTTGAGATGCTATTTTAGATTACATAACTAAAAATCAAGTCAAATATATTTTTCTTGTTATGTAGAAGGTATTTGTTTTATTGAATTCAAACATGGTGATAGAACTTAGAAGTTCATGAACACTGAATTCATCTATAGACTGTGTTCTCCATGAATAGCTTAATTATTGATTAAGTTATTAAATTTAATTATTAAATTGAGCAGCCACCACTTCAGAGCAGACCATGTGGACTGGCTTGCTGGGTCCCCTAAGTACTCCCAATTATTAAAACAAAGTTTTACCATTAATATCTTTGATGGTAGAAGACTGTATAATATATAAATAACTTATTTGACTTGAGCACAGATAGCAATGTGTATCTATCTATAATGTGTGTATGTGTATCTTATAATGATTCTTAAAGTCATCATGCAGTCATATTATTTTAGAGGTTAGATAGAATAGGAGATAAGCATCATAAATTGTGGTAGAATTTAGAAAATGCACAATTTCTAAAAATAGAGACTTTTATCATTAAGCACCATAAAATCCTCTCATTTTTCTTTTCTTTTACTTTCTTTAATATATCCCTGGATTTAAAGTAGTATAAACTATCTCCACTCAATTATTTGCATTTTAATTAGGTTTAAAGAGCAGTATGCTATTTTTTCACACACAGTCTCTAAAAAGAGGAGAGATGTAATAGATAAAATACATCACCATGTTTTCACTTTGAAGATAGAAGCTGAATATCACTCTGGGATTTTCAGTTTACTGATCTGTGAAAACTGTTTGGGGGTAAAATGCTTTATTTCTCAAACAACTCATTAAGAATTTATTATAACAATTCTTTGTAATGATTCAACATGTTTTCTAAATGAAATCCTTTGAAATAAATATAATCATTCTTTTTTACTTTCAGCTTAATATCATATATTCAGATTTTACAGACATGTGATTTGAACATAAATGTACACAACTACTTTACCTATATAATTGAAGAATTATGTCTATAGGCAAGTGAATGTTTTATCCATAATATCCAGGTATATTTATATCAGAACTACAAAAGAAGAAATCCTTATTATGTCAAAAAGGGATTGTAGCTTTCTCCTTTCTGTAGCAGAGGTAGAAAGTAGTCTTAACCAATAATTTTTTTATTGAATATTAAAACCATGTTCTACATGTAAACAGTTCTAATAAAACAGAAAAATGTGGAACAAAATTAATAGGAGAGACACTTGGATTAAAAGGGCAAGGACCAAAGTTAAAGTACTGGAAAGCTTAGTGAAAATGAGTTAAGTCAACCAAGAATATCTCTATACTAAATAAACTGAGTTCCAGTGAATGGAAATAATTAAAGTCATTGATGTAGTGGTCAATTTTAGGTCATTCCTGGTACTAAATTTGAAAAAAAGAATAATGTCAGAGTAGCTATGTTTTTTTTAAAATAGATGAATATATTTTATGGATCTCTGAGTTTAACATTACATAACTAAAAAAAATCAATAAAGTTATGCCAACCTGAAAATAACTGGGGAATGTGTATTGCTGAATAAAAAAAAAAAGATGATCAGAGTTTTCAGTTTCATACTTTGCAACTAATTAATAAAGAAGGCAAACATACATTTGCCTAGATTAGGAAAGTTTTCAAATGTGTAAAGGTCTAAGGTCCAGAAGGTAGTGATCCATGTCAACTTAGGGAGAAAGGTTAAGTGTTATGTAATGGGAAGAGGACCTCAACTTGTTGGAAGACTCATCTCGACAACCTGCCAATGACAGAGAATGAATAAACACAAATTTTCACACAGTGCCCAGCTCACATGAAAAACTATTCAAATATTGAAAAAGCCATGCAAATTCCATAATAAAATGTAAAAGAAGACCAAGTAAATCAAATAGTGTTGAGAAAGTACATACATCATTTAATTTAGATATTTTTTGATGATGCATATGTAATTTAAGTACATCCAAATGTGTAAATTAATATTGAAGAGAACCTTCCAGTGAGTCAAAGTGTAGATCCCAGATAGCAAAGTTAATTAATTTGTACTTTAGTAAAAACCAGCCCAGCAGTGAATAAAAATAGTGCCCTGTGGGTGGGGAGTACCTGATGAACCCTGGTCAACCAGCACAGCCATGTGGTCAGTGGGCTGTCTTCTCCCATCCACATTCACACATCTAGTCTCTACAGTGTCAGTCAGGCTCTTGGGAGATGACTGACCAAAGTGGGAGAGAAAGGACACTTTTTGACCATGTAACAGAAATTCCTCTGCAAGCCCTACAGATTAGGGAAGATGAACACCATAGTCTAACCAACTTGAAAAGAACTAAACCATGTAAGATTATGAAGCAATTCTCCCTTTATACTGAGAAGTCTTGAGGCACAAACAGTACAATGCACTATCCAATTTAGTTTTCCATAACCAAAAGGAGGGCAAAAAAGACAGGCACGGAGATTACCAAAGTGTTGAAAAATAATACCTGTGAGAAAGGCAGAACACTGTAGGATTTCTAGATAAAATGGACCTAAAGAAGAATTTAAAGGATTTAAGTTTGCTGTAAGAAAGATTCTCCTGGCACTGTGAGTTGTTACACATTACAGTGGTTTGCTGAGACTGCAGGAACTCCAATTCTGAGAATCTTTAGAAATGAGAAAGATTCAGACCTGCTATTTAGAGGGACTGAATGTGGGCTTTATTCAACTAGAACTCTGCAAGTGCCTGCTAACCCTGTGAGTTTAATTGTTAAGTACTCATATAAACAGTACTTTCCATCTAACAGTTCTGACTCAGTACTGTATACAGTTGTTGGGGGGAACAGTTGCAACCCACTTTTTGTAGTACATAAAAGCACGTGAAGGAATAATTTGTCATCAGGAATCCTAGTGATATCTCTAGGCACTTGTACTTTCTGATTTTAGATTTCTCATGTAAATTACATATAGCATTTATTAATAATCAAAGGTTTTTATAATATGTTGCAGTTCTGAATAATTCATGCTAATGAAGCATTAAACCATGATGGAAAATAACAAACATACAAAAATTAAAATTGGGCAATTTCAGTTTTCCCTCTTGATAGACAGACTTAAATACTGTTTTTTATATTAAACCTCAAAAGTTGGTCTTTAAGTTTGGATACTTAGTAACTAGTAGTCCAAAATGTGTGTGTGTGTGTGTGTGTGTGTATATATATGTAAAAAATATATATATATGTAAAAAAAAAAAATATATATATATATATATCTCACACACACACACACATTCACACACATATTCTTGAAACACATTTG
The DNA here is from genome assembly GCF_007565055.1 of Rhinopithecus roxellana. Taxonomy (NCBI): domain Eukaryota; kingdom Metazoa; phylum Chordata; class Mammalia; order Primates; family Cercopithecidae; genus Rhinopithecus; species Rhinopithecus roxellana. The sequence continues at coordinate 118,413,054 of NC_044554.1, read as the reverse complement.
GAGCCTTAAAACATTAGTTTATAGTATGTACCAAGAAATTAATAATGGATTTAACTCATATAATCTGGATGAAATTATTTTATAAAAAGAATGTGAATAAACTGAATAGTAACTAAATTGAATAGTTTACTAAGTTAAAAAGCAATCACTCTAATTGCATGTTAATATATTTGTATATTATACAATAAACTATCCAACTCAGATTTCCATAAAGAATTCTTTTACTTCCCCTTAGAGAATGTGCATAGTTGAGCATTAGATATAATCAAGTTTTCACTACCTATACCTTTCCTTTTGCCAATGATTTGAGGGAAAATCTTTGAGTTTTTCTCATAAAGTAACAGTAGCATTATTAAACTAATCTCAACCGATGACTTCACAAAGCACATTATAACGTGCCACTCAAACTTTCTACACTGCCCAAATCAGCAGATGCATAAGTTGACATAGCACAGAGGAGCTACCTTCAGAGCCCTGCAGTTAACTGCATTCAGTAAATATTTACATCCGTAGCACTATAGATCCTACTGACTGGATTGAAAATACACATGTAAATACACACCCCTTTCTGAGTCACAGTCTGTCAATAAATTGTATAAACGGACACAATGTACCTCCACACCTATGGATAAGGTTTACGTTTTAGATATCCACCACCTACTCATTGTATCAGGATACTATCTCTCAATATCTTTTCGTTTGCGTTGAGTTGGAACGTTTGTGTGTGTACGTGTGTGCGCGCGCACATTACCGGAGAGGGAGATCCGTTCTTGCAGAGGGGTCCCCTGAAGACTCCTTTAATGCCCCGGTAGTGCCCATTGCTGAGATGTCTCGAACTGATGACCAGGTAACAAGCCATGTGGGTCTGGGCGGAGGCGCAGAGTCTCAACTCCTCACCAGGCGACCAGCCGTGGAAAGCGGGCGGGTTTCTTAGCGGCAACAGCGACTGCCACCTCCCGAGAAGAAGCGGCCAGCAGGACGCAGGGGGAGGCGGCGGCAGCGCGTCCCTGCTCCGCGCCCCGTGTGGGGCTCCTGCTGCCGACAGCTGCAGCTCTGACACAGGCGGTGGCGGCGACAGCACAGAGCACGGAGGGGACCCAGCAAGCCAGTCCACATGCTGCTCTGACGAGGTGGCTGCTCAACCGCGGGCCAGCGATGTATTTATTTAAGGACAACTTCCAGGGTCCGCCAGGGAAATCAGGAATTCCCCCGCCCCTTTCCTCCCGCCCCTTGCCTTCGCGCCTAGCGCCTGCCACGGGGATGCTCAAGAGCGGGTCCCCATCGTCCGGCCGAAGGTGTCCTGGACTGCGGGCTGCAGTGCCGGGATCCAGCAGCAGCCGCCGCCGCCGCCGCCGCTGCCCGTGCTGGGAGAGTGGCTGGGAGTCCTTGGGAGCGCCAAAGCGCTGCCCCCGCTGCAGTCGGGAGAGGGCGGAGGAGGCGACGGGCGGGCCGGGGTGAGGACAGGGAGTTGGGGACGCGGCGACCTGTGCTTGAGGAGGGCAGTTAGCGCTGCGGCTGGGAACTGTGGGCTCGGGGTTGCCCAGGAGGCTCAGGTGTGCTGTGGGGCTAGGCCAGGAGGTGACAGCTGCCGTGGCGGCCGCGGGGGGCTCTCGGGGCTGCGGGACCCGCCTCTCCCACCTCCCGGCCTCAGCCGCCAAGCCCCCGGTTCGTCTGCCCTATCTCTGAGCCAACTTTCTGCTGTGTTTGGGAGTCACCTGGGAGGACGGAGGAGGCGGTGGTGGAGGAGATGGGCAGGAGGAGAGCGTTTTCTTTACTCTTTCGTTGCCTGCTGGCCTTCAGCATTTCTTCAGCGCTCTGGCTGACGACGGCGTTGGCAGAAGCAACAGCTCCCCAGCCGGCTGCAAGAATGAGCTGTGCAGCCACAAATAGGGCAGACGATTAGATGTGCCATGGTAGGGAACGCACGGACGAGGAAAGTTTTGGGCAGAAAACTTATATAAGGTATAGAAAAGAGACATGCATGCGTATATGTGCATATACATGCACGTACCCAGAGTTATGAAGATTCACTTACAAGTTTTTCTGTACCTTTAACGAGGCACATATTTTTGGTCTGTATAAGACCTCTGTGCTTTCAAAACCCCCAACAATCACCCGCCTCAGAAGTGGTTTTTAACGGACGTTATTTCGTTTACCGTAATTTAAGCCACCAGGGAGCGAGCTGCACTGAGAATTAAAAGACCTGTGCAGAAATGTGCTCTGAAAGGAGAAGATAGCCCTCCCAGAGCTTGGAGACACCCCGCACTCTCCTCCACCCCGCGGTTGTTTAATGGGGTTCTGCAATCCATCTCTGCCTCACGTCGCCTTGTCTGTGCCTGGGAGAGGGAAAAGGTTCACCTCCTCTCAGTCTGTTGCTTCAGTGCTGGAAATGAAAGATTACTGCCAATGCTCTGAGTATTCTCCCCAGTATTCTCCTCTCCTGTCTCCCACAATGACCCATTCGCATCCCGGTTGAGATTGAGGACCTCTCACAAAAGCAGAAACAGGTTAAAAGAAAAAAAAAAACTGTTAATTTAATTTTTCCTATTCAGGCAACTCATAAAATTCTTAAGCAAAAAAGGAACAAAAAAGACTCTAATTATAACTTTTGTAGCTAACCAATAAAAGCTTGACTTTTTGTTTACATCATTACAATGACTTAATATCCTTAATATTTTATTTAAAAATACATAGAAGTACATCTACTTTTAGATAGATTTTAAAGGTTTTAGATAGTCTTTTAAAGTGTTTGCAAAGCTTCTGAATATATAAGGTAAAAATGCCAGTTCCTTGCAAACCTTCAGAATAAAAATTACTGAAACTGGGATAGTGCAACGTAAATATTGTAGGAATTGTTTATTTTAAATAAATTGTTGGTAAGAACTTTTGAAATAAAAATAAATTTATAGAGCAGTGGCAGTAGATGCAACAGATCCATCTTCTCCTTTCTCATTGATGTATTTAACATCACATCAATGGCATGTTTAACAACTTAGTGTTTATTCAACTTACAGCTGTCAGGTGTTTCCTGAAGCTGAGAAAAAGTAATATTACTCATGTATAGACATTAGATATATTTTATAGCAAGAAAATAATGTATTTGCAAATAGTAAACTTCAAAAATTGGTGAAATCTTGACCAAAAAATGAAGAAAGTGGAATTTTTAAAGAAGATAGTGTGGCTCAGTTGATAGCTACTATTTTACTCTGGATAAATAAATGTCGGTAGCAAACAGCATTGAGAGCCAAGGCATAAGCAACTTAGAATGGATTAGAAAGATGAATGATGTCACTTCTGTAAATAATAGCCCAAGGGTGCTATGTCTTCTTCATTGAACAAACATACTTCCTAATACTGCTTAATTATTTTTATGAATCAGCCATAACTTTATAAAATGAAAGGATGGATAAGAGTAATCAAAATATAAAATTCAAACACATTATTCTGTTTTATATCTTATTCAAACTATTTGTTAGCCATCCTGACATTCTTGTTCATTAGACTATCATCCTGCATCTATTTGAGTTTTTTCCAGATGAAACAAAATGATCTACTTTTTATAGTAATGTTTCAGAGACTACTGTAATTTTGCTGAATTTCTTAAAAATTTTTAAATTTTGAAGAATTTTTCCTTTAGAAATGGATAATACAGAATTTGTTCATTTGCCATATTTTAAATATTAGGTTGTCCTTTTCTTTCTAATTTTTTGCCATTCATCTTAAAATATTGAGGCAAAAATTTGGCACATTTGTCGCATTTATCTAGTTTTAAGAATAATTCTAAAAACAAACAGAAAATAAAAGCAACTCCCTTCTTTTCCTTGCCACATTGTGACTGATATCTATCAGTGTGCTGTCTTCGTATTTCACAGCTCCCCATTTTGCTAGCATATATTTTAGATGTGGGTCATCAAATGTAAATAAAAGAAAGATGTGTATATTTATTTACATAGTTGCTAAAGATATCAAGTTGTTCAGTTGTATTAACTTTTCTCTCTACTAAAAGAGATACTTTCTTTCCAACTCCAGTAATTAAAAATTTTCAGTGAAAAGTGAAATATTTCAGTGGAATATTATTCAGCCATAAATTGGTTTTAGATATAAGTAAAATTCTATTACAGCAAACATTATGAAAAGCAACTATCATGTGCAATTTCACAAAGTCCATTTATTTAAAACAATATTTTATCTGATGAGTCCTCATTCCATGGAAGAGGATGTGAATGGCAAAGGGCATGGACTTCAGCCTGTAACCAAGTTGATATTTCCATGTATTTCCAGATTTGTAGTTGTGTCATAGATGATTGACACAGTGAGAAGTCCTCTCTTCCATTACCTTTATCAACATATCTTAAGTATACCCACACCTCTATATCCCCTGACTCCACCTTAGTCCAAACCAGTATTATCTCCTGCTTGGGCCATTGTAATATCTTCCTAACCAATCTTCCTGCCTCCAGTGTTGCCTCCAAACACAATTTATTCTTTATATCCAAAGGCCATAGTGATATTTATTTTAATATATTATATCCTAGTACATCCCTATTTAGCCATCTAATGATTTCATATCACACTAAAATCCAAACTATACTCTGTTTTAAAAGTCCTGTTTGATCAGGTCCCCGCCTGCCTCCTTCTTCTGCCTTGCCCTGGGAACTCCCTCTGCTCCTCACAGTGTTCCTCAGGCACATGCAGCTTTCCACTGCAGAGTCTCTTTTCCAGCTCTTATTTTTACTAGAAATCCTCCTATCTGCACGTCACAAGGGAAACATCTTCTTGTCCTTCAGGTCAGATGTAAAGGTTGTCTCTTCAGAGAGGCCCTTCCTTCTGACCATCGAAGCTAATGGAGCTACTTAGAACCTGGAACTTTTTGTTGTTGTTGTGAAATAAATTAATAGACTTTATTTTTTAGAGTAATTTTAGGTTTGCAGAAAATTTGAACAGAAAGTACAGAGAGATCCTATATATCCCCTTACTGCTCCAGCACACAGGTTTTTTCTATTATTAACATCTTGCATTTATGTAGTACATTGTTACAATTGAAGACCCAATGTTTATATAATATTATGAACTAAACTTCATGGTTTACATTAGGGTTCACTCTTTGTATTGTAGAGTCTATAGGTTTTGACAAATGTATAACAACATGTATTAACCATCACAATATCATATAGAATAGTTTCACAGCACTAATATTCCCTGTGCTCCATCTGTTCATCTTTCCTTGTCTCCCTCTGAATCCTTAGCAATCACTGATCTTTTTATTCTTTCCTTAATTTTACCTGTTCAAGAATGTTGTGTAGGTGGAATCATACAATAGGTAGCTCTGTCAGACTGGCCTCTTTCATTCAGCAACAGACATTGAAGTTTCTTCCATATCTTTTTAGTGGCTTGATATCGCCTTAATTTTTGCTAACGAATAATATTCCACTATGTTAGGGGTTGAATTCTGCACCCCCCACCTAAAATGGCAAAGTCCTAATCATCTGTGAATGTTACTTTATTTGGAAATATAGTTTTTACAGATGATCAAATTGAAGTGATGTCATTGGGGTGGACCCTAATCCAATATGACTCTTGTCTTTATATCAAAAAAAAAAAAAATGTTTAGGAAGGATTTGAACGCAGAGACAGAGGCACAAGGAGAATGTCATGTGAAGATTGTAGTCATGAAGATTATAGTTATTATGCCATGAGCCAATGCCATGAACCAAAGAATGCCAGAAGATTGCTAGCAAACCATCAGATGTTAGGAAAGAGACAAGGAACAAATTATCCTTCAGAAGAACCAACCCTGTCAATACCTTGATTTCAGACTTCTAGCCTCCAGAATTGTGTTACAATTAATTTCTGTTGTTTAAGGCACCCAATTTGTGATACTTTGTTACAGCATCCCTAAGAAACGCATGCACCACAGTTTATCTATTTACCTACTGATTAATATTTTGGTCACTTTGAAGTTATGGCAATTATGAATAAAGCTGCTATAAACATTCATATGCTAGTTTTTGTGTGGACATAAGTTTTCAACTTATTTGGCTAAATACTAAGAAATACAGTATCTTAGTTATGCTGAATCTTAGGCTTAGTTTTGTAAAATATTGACAAATTGTCTCCCAATGTGGCTGTGCCATATTTCAATCCCACCAATAGTGGATGAGAGTTCCTTTTGCTCCATGTGCTCATCAACATATATTGTTGTCAATGTTTTGGATTTTGACAATTTAAATGGATATGTAATAGCATAGCACTGTTGTTTTAATTCACAATTTCCTAATGACTTATGATGTTGAACATCTCTTAATATGCTTATTTGTCATCTATATATCTTTTTTGCTGAGTTATCTGTTAACGTCATTTGCCTATTTTTAATTAAGTTGTTTATTTCACTGTTGTTAACTTAAGAGTTCTTATATTTTAGATGGCAATCCTTTACCAGATATGTTTTGCAATTATTTTCTCCAAGTCCATGGTTGATCTTTTCATTCTTTCAACTGTGTCTTTTGCAGAGCAGATATTTTTAATTTGAGTTCAACTTACCAATTTTTTCTTTCCTGAATCATGTTTTCAGTGCTCTATTTAAAAAGTCATTACCAACCCCAAGGACAACTATATTTTTCTCTATATTTTCTTCTAGGGTCTTATGATTCTGCCCTTAAAAGTAAAGGGCAAAGTCTATTACCCTTTTGAGTTAAATGTTATAAATGTGAAAAGCCTGTGTCTAGATTGTTTTTCTTTTTTTTTTTTTATGTTGATCCAGTACCATTTGTTGAAAAGACTATACTTTCTCCATTAAACTGCCTTTTCTCTTTTGTCCAAGGTCAATTGACTGCATTTGTGTGAGCTATTTCTGGGGTCTATTCAATTCAATTGATCTATTTGTCTATTCTTTTACAAATATCATACTGTCTTGATTACTATAGAAATTTGTTTAGCAGCTTAAACTATTGTATATTTTAATATTTTGCTTGTATATTTATGTATTGATTTATTATTTTTGAATTACAAGTCTATGAAAGCAGAGACCTTCTCTAATATGTCCACTTCTATGGTTCTAACACCTAAAGAGATATGGGGATATGTATGTGTGTATGAACACACATATATATGACAAATTCTAAAATTTGGGTTATGATAGTTTTGCCTTTTTACATCTGCATCCTATGAAACATCTAATCAAATTCCACTGATTCTACTATTTAAACTCTATTAAAGCTAATTCCACTATTATTAAATTCTCATTTTCTCTATTTAAAATCTCAACTTCTCCCAGATATGATGCTTTATATCTTGCCACTTGAAAAACGAAGTATTGTAGAAACTATGCATTCAATTACATTAAAGTTTTTATTACCTGGTAGTCAGAGATTTGGCATTCTTAAGTATGTATCATCCAAAAGGGACCTTCATTGTCCCTTAAACTATTGAACCTGTCAGGCAAAAAACTCTGGTAGGTAGAGCTCATAAATTTAAAAAAGGGAGACCTTAGAGCAGGCTCTCACACTAGGCACCAATAGAACTGGACTGGTATCATGAACCTGTGAAGTAGGTTGGTGTAGGAAGCAACATAGTAGATGCCATAGTAGGCATAGTAGGCATAGAGATGCCATAGTAGGCATCTCATGTGAGTAGCTACCATGCAGCCTAAAGTATATGAGATCTCAAGCAAAATGTTGCAGGATCCTCCTACTACTTTAAGAGAAATTAGAAATCCAGATTTTTCTATAAATCCTCCTAATATTTAAATACTGGTAACTAACACAGTATCTTTTTATTAATACTGTGGTTTTTCTTTTGATCACAAATGAAAAAGCAAACTGCACTGGGAAAACATACAGACAATATAGAGATACAGTGAAAAATTTATGTCTTGAATATAAAGAACTTATATCTTGAATATAAATGTAAAGAACTCCTACAAATCCCTAAGAAAGAAAAACATTAAAAAAGAAGAACTTCAAAGTCACTTCACAAAAGAGGATATTGAAACACTAAATATGAAGCATAAGAAAAGATGCTCAATATATTTTTTCAACTTAGAAATGCAAATTTAAAAAGCAATGACAAATCTCTACCGACCCTTCGGAATGATTAAAATTAAAAAGACCAAAGTACAAAATGATGACCAGGATCTGGAATTATCTCACATTGCTGGTGGGAGTTTACATTGGAAAAAAAATGCTATACGATAGATCTCTTGAAGTTAGTCCTCCTATCTAAAACTCTGTATCCTTTGACCAACATCTCACCAACTGCCCACAACCACCACCACTCCAGCCTCTGGTCACTACTATTCTACTCTGTACTTTTATGAGATCAACATTTTTAGATTCCACATGCAAGTGACATCATGTAGTATTTGTCCTTCTGTGCCTGGCTTATTTCCCTTAATATAATGTCTTCCAGATTTATCCCTGTTGTCACAAATGACAGAATTTCCTTCTTTATTATGGCTGAATAATATTCCACTGTGTATGTATACCACATTTTCTTTATCCATTCATCCACAGACAGACATTTAAGTTGATTCAATTTCTTGGCTATTGTGAATAATGCAATAAAATGTGAGTGCAGTTATCTCTTTAACATACTGATTGTATTGCCTTTGGATATATATACCCAAGACTGGGATTGCTGCATCATATGGTAGCTCATTTTTAATTCTTTGAGGAGTCTCCACACTGTTTTCTATAGTGGCTGTACTAATTTCCATTCCTGCCAACAGTGTACCTTTTGTTCACATCCTCCCCAACACTTGTTATCTTATGCTTTTTTTGTTAATAGTCATTCTAATAGATGTAGGTGATATCTCATGGTGGTTTTAATTTGCATTTCCCTGATGATTAGTAATATAAAGCCTTTTTTTCATCTACCTGTTGGTTATTTGTATGTCTTCTTTTGAGAAATGTCTATTCAAATACTTAGCTAATTTTTCATCAATTTATTCGGGACTTTTTTTTGGTTTTTTGCTATTAAGTTGAATTCCTTATATATTTTGGATATTAAGTTCTTATCAGACATATGGTTTGCAAATATTTTATCTCATTCCATAGGTTGTCTCTTTACTTTCTAATTGTTTCCTTTGCTGTTCAGAAGCATTTTAGTTTAATGTAATCCCATTTGCCCATTTACTTGCTGCCTGTGCTTTGGGGGTTAGAGCCACAAAAAGCATTGCCCAGATCAGTGCCATAGAGCTTTTCCCTTATGTTTTCTTCCAGCAATTTTATATTATAGTTTTGGGTCTTACGTTTACTAATCTGATTTTTTTGTATATAATATGACACAGGATCTAATTTCAAATTTTAGTATTGACAAGTGCTGAGAATGGGTTTTAAAAACTCTTACCACTAAAATGATAACTGAGGTAATGCATATATTAATTAGCTCATTTTAGCATGCCATAATGCATTTCTATTTCAAAATATTACGTTGTATACAATAAATATATACAATTTCGTAAATTTAAATAAAATAAAATTAAGAATAAAATGTTAAAAATAAACTGAAATCTTCCTAGTCATCTTTTCTCAATAAATTAATTGTTGTCACAGAAAAAAATACACAAGTTGGAAAAACTCATTTGAGAAACTACTTGGCAATATCTAGTAAAGCTAAACTTACATTATCTATTTCATGACCAGCAATCTTTTTCCTAGATAAACAGTAAACATAAATGAGTGTTTACACCCACCATAGGCACACATAAGAATATTTGCAGCTGCTTTGTTCCTAATAGCCAAAATTTGGAACAACACAAGTGTCCATGATCAAGAGAGGGGAAAAATAAAATGTAATACATCCATCAAGGGAATATTACACAACAATATAAAATAAAAGTTGCTTGCAATGTTCTTCTCTTAACACATATTAATATCGTGGACGTAAACTACAAACTGTTATTTCATTTATATCCAATTCAAGAACAGACAAAAATAATTTATGGTGATGCAAGTTGTGATAGCTGTTATTTCTTGGGTGGGGTATATTGACTAGGAAGAGATAGGGGTATACTGACTAGGAAGATATATAAGAGAGTGTTCTTGAGTGTTGTCAATGCTCTACATGTTTATCTTGGGGGGGTGTGTGTGTGCATAAAAACTCTTTGAGTGGTACACTGAAGAGTCAATGAGATACCAAGATACATCCAACAGAATGGCTACAATCAAAGAGACTAACAGTACCAAGTGTTGGCAAGGATGAAAAATAATTTAAATTTTCATATAGCATGTACTGAGATTAGTGCAAGTATTCCAGAAAACTGTTGAGAACATCTCCTAGAGCTGAGTACTCACATACACTATGATCCAGCAATTCTATACCATGTGTGCATGCAGGTGATCACCAAAATATACATACAAGAATGTTTACTGAAGAAGTATTCATAGAAACCTCAAAATGGAAACAACCCAAATGTTCCTCAACCATAGCACGAATAGAAACTGTGGTATATTCATATGGTAAAATATTAGATAACAATAAACGTAAGTAACTGCTACACAAAAGAAAATTAATGTCAAGTTGAACAAAACAAACCAGGCACAAAGAACTGTATGATGTATGAGGCCATTAATATAAATTTCAAAAATGTAAAAACTAATCTATGGTGTTAGGAGTCAGGTTAGTGATTTCCTTTAGTGGCAAGTAAAGGAAGGGGAATAAAAGTGGAGTCTGAGGGCAAATATTATTCATGATATGATTTACTATTTCTTTAACATATGTTACAAATCAGTTTTTAAAGTATATTTTAAAAATTAACCCAATTTTAAAGATAAAATAACTAGGGCTTAGGGAACCTTAACAATATGCTTCGAGTCATTCAAGTTGAGAATAGAGTTTATCTCCCATTATCTGATTCTCTGGTGTTTGTTTGGTTTTATTTCCTCATGACCAATCTAAGTTTATGTATTTATTTATGCCATCTCTTGCCACAAACAAAAGGATGGAAGATCAGTACAGATACTCTTTAACTTATAATGGGGTTATGGCCTGAGAAACCCATCCTAAATTGAAAATATTGTAAGTGAAAAATTCATGTAACACATCCAACTTACCAGACATTATAGCCTAGTCTGGCCTACCTTAAATGTGCTCGGAACACTTGCATTAGCCTAGAGTTGGACAAAATCATCTAACATGATGCCTATTTTATAAGAAAGTGTTGGCTATATCATGTAATTTATTGAATACTGTTCTGAAAACAAACAAACAAAAAAAAACAAAATAAGTGTACAAACGCTCAAAGCGCAGTTTCTACTTCATGGTATCACTTTCATATTATTATACATTTGGTCCAAATCAATGCTATCCCTTTTACAGCCAATCAGAAGCAGATTCATATAAGGGTTATGGAAGAGAATTTGGTTACAGTCTCACCAGGGAAAGAGCCTAGATCTGATGCAGAGATAGGGTAGGTGATGTTCCTGGATCTCATCCAGGAACTGCTTCAGGAAAGTATTCAGCATGCTCACTTTCCCCCAGGAAAGTGCAATAAATAGGTGAGGCTCTTCCACATGAGCTGAGCCCTCTTCCCTGGGGTACCACTATACATAGATCTCCCCAGCTGTAGCTGGGACAAAGAAAGCAAGCCAGAAACCCAGGACCCAGCCACTGCCATTCTTGACCTGGACTACAGAGCACTGGAAACCAAAACAGTTCAGTGTTTTAAAAGTTTTGTCAGATGTAACTACAAAAGAGACTACAATACATTGTGTTTCTGTCCTTCATTAAAATAATCATGACAGTGTAACTATGAAAAGCTATGAAATTTTTAAAATAAATTCATTGAACAAAATACTTTTTGAGAAAGTCTTCAGAAACTACATATTTTAATCTAGATTTTGTTTTTCCCTAACAGTTCTAAATTCTTTCACTCTAGGCTGCCTTATTGGCTTACTGATTGCATTCTTTCTTCATGTTGACCATTTTTCATTTTTTATAGATCTGTTCTGTTTCACCCTAATATTTAACTGAACAGAGATTTAAAACTTTGAAATAAGAAAAAGCAATGTTTTGCAATTGCCTAATGTCTAACTCAGTTTAGGTTCCAAATAGAACGAAGGAAGGAAGGAAGGAAGGAAGGAAGGAAGGAAGGAAGGAAGGAAGGAAGGAAGGAAGGAAGGAAGGAAGGAGAGAAAGAAAGAAGGGATAGAGGGAGGGACCGGGAAAAAGAGAAGGCATTTTTTAGCAGCAATTTAAAAATCCTTAAGGTAGTGATGTGTACTCCTGAAATGAACCCAACAGGGTTAAAAAGTGGAGTGAGAGTGACTGTAGAGTCCTGAGGTCCCTAAGCAAAAGGTACAATGCTTTTAGTACCGCCTCCTAGCAAATCAAGTAACAAAGATGGGGATGATGATTTAATCAAACTCAAGAAAAGAATTTAGGATGAGGTTTTCTCAGACTTAGCTTCAATTACTTATTTTGCAAAAGCTGTCAGTTAAGTCAGACGGTAAAGTTGTACAGTGATAGCTGAGAATGCACGGCAAATGATAAGAAGCAAAACTGATTTCATGAGTTTATATGCCTTGAAATTTAAAAAGAAAAGTTTCAGTTCAATGATTTGGATTCATTAAGCCTACATCATCGAGAAGCCATTGATCCTGACTGATGTTGCTCTGAGTCATCAAGAGAAAGACACTGCCTTTCCACAATAATTCAAGGATTCACAACCAACCAAATAAGACCTATCTATATATCTCCAATAATAGAGCACCCAATCCCATTCCACATGCCTCCCTCTCCTCAAAGAAGAGTTCCATAAACACAGGAGGTAGAGAAAGACTTCAGATGACAGAATGATAAGAAAGAAAAACAGGAGTCCCTGCTGTTTACACAGCACTTATGTGTTCTCATTTCACCGTCTGCAAAGTTACGATGCCAGCTTGATAAAACCACGGAGAGAGAAGAGGGCCCAGCTCCTAGCAAATGTCAAGTAACGTGGTCACCACCATGTCTGCTGGCTCAGAGAATCCCAGTGAAGTCTGGAAGGATGGCGTTGTCATTCACTGCAGCTTGGACCCTCTTCTGTTTTTCCTGGACCCTTCCCATGTCATATTCAAAGGAAGGAACCATTCAATTAAAGATGAAGTGCATTTTCCAAATTTGCCATTTCTGATTTCCAGATGCCACACTTATTTTAAAAAACAACCTAATTGAATATATTTTTCACATTTAAAATAAATCTCAGTACACTGGGGCTATTATACAATCTGTTCTTATTACCTTGGAGATAATACAAAACATATAGGTTTTTAAGATGAGTAGACAGAAAATTTTCTTTTTTGTCTTTCTCTAAATTTCACACACTACTTTGGAGAAAAAGAAAATATACCTACCTTCATCAATCTCAACATTCTCTTGAGGAAAAATCACAAGTATAGATGTGTTTTATTAAATTAGAGACATGTGAACCAAAGGTAATGCATAATTCTGGGTTGGATCCTAGATTTTTTTAAATCAACAAAAAATATTTGGGGACAATTGGAGAAATTCAAATCGAAATAATATTAGATAGATATATTTTATCAATTTTAAATATTTTGGATGGCACTGAGGTTATGCAGGAACTTTTTCTTAGGAGATGCAAGCTGAAATATTTTGGAGCAAAATGTCAAAATACTTGTAATTTCTTTTAAAATGTATCAGAAGAAAAATGTCTATGTGTGTGAGAGAGAGAGCAAAAGAGAATATATACAGAGACAAAGCAAATGGTATAAATGTTAATAATCACTGAATCCAGGTGAAGAGGATAAAAGTACTTATTATGTTATATATATATTTTGTCAGTGGAAGGAAATATGAGGCCACATAATGCAGCTTGCAGTTGCAACAGCATTTACAACATTATCTTATTAATACATTTTCTAAGAGGAAGAAAAGTGCAAGAGTTATAGCCTAAAACCAAAAGTCATGTGATCAGAAAAATAAAACAATTCACACATGCCAGTATTCCCCAAAATGATTTCTCTTCTTGAACTTTAAGGACAAGAAAGTATACATAAAATAAAGAAGAAAACCCTCCAAATATCAGAGGACTAAAGTCTTTTGGTTAAAGGGAATTATAACACAAGGGGGTCTTGGAAATAGTATTTGGTTACAGAAAGGACAAGCTATATAATTTCAGGAGCCCAGTGCAAAATGAAAAGGAGGGTTTTTTGTTCAAATATTATTAAGAATTTCAAGAAAGCAATAGTAGAACATTAAAGTGTGGGTCCCCTCAGAGTGTGGATTCCTGTGCAACCACATTGGAGGCAAGCCCATAAAGCCCACCCTTATTACAAGTAAAAATACTGAATATGCCACAGTTCTTTTCTTAGAATTACAAAAAATCCATAGCCACTCAACCAAAATAAAGACTGTATTAAACCACTGTACCTGTGTCAAGAACCAAAGTTGAATAAATGAGCTTTATAATACATTCATTCCATATATAAGTTCTATACTTTTAGTAATATTATTTTGAGTTAATAGCATTTGTTATACTATCTCTTGTATTCTAAATATAAACTCATATATTAACTATTCATATCACGTGACCATGACCCAAGCCTTTTATATTTTATATTATATGGGACACTTATAAAAATATTTATGCTGTCAGCAGCATAAAACATTATGTGTGAGTTGTAAAATGGATTTCATTTTCTCAAAAGGATTCACCCTTTCAAAGTAAAGAAACTGAGATTGTGATCTAGCAATTTAATACAACATAACATGAATTTTCACTATGTTTAGTTTCATATCCTCAATTACTTATAGATGAACTGGTTTGTAATGTTTGCATTTGTCTTGTCAAATTGTCCTGAACTGGTAATTTGCCTCGTGACCTTGTGCAGTTTCTAGAAAAAAGTGGAACTTTAAGCTTTTGCCCTAGAAAACTCAAGCCTGGGGTAAACAAATCAAACTAATAAACACTGGCTAATAAGTTTATCTTATTACTAGTTCACATAGTTGTTTTATGTCACAAAATCGCAATGAATCATTTTTTAATGTTGAAATGCTTACCCTGTGAAGTGTTATTTTATGAGGATAATTTTTCATCTCCTTCTACCTGGTAAAACTATTTCCTTAGTTATCATTAATCATGCTTCATGCAAATCAACTGCACAGGCAAATCGCCAACACAAAAACATCCTAATGAAAATATGAAAATTTAAATCTTTTTTTTTTTTTTGCAGAATTCTTTCATTATGAATTAGATCACATTGGTTATAAGTCACAATATCTAATTAACTTCCAGATATAAATGCAGTTCCATTCCTCCAAAACAAAGCTGCATTTCCTGACTTCTTGCAATATAGAACATTTCCCTTTAACTCCTGAGCTTTCTAAGATATTTCATCTAGTGTTCTAGGTTGCTAGTGTTCTAGGTTGTTAAAAGAATGGCAGAATATAAAACTCATACAATTTTCAGGGATGATATGCTGACATCTGGTGATATTTCAAGTAAGTCAAAATTCCTACAAAACACCTGTATATTTGAATTTAAAAACAAAAAATAGCCCCTAATATAGTACAGTAATATTAATTTTCATTTTATCTTAACCAATAAATAATCACATATTTCTTAGTTCCCATTTAAAAATACCTGTTTTAGTATGAAAATACTCCTTGAATATTTTCTGATTCTTCTATAATGCAAATATTGACTATTGACTAATAATTTTTAAAGGTACTCTGACATAAGTTGCTCTGTGGGGTTGGCACACTACCCATTAAAGTAGTCGTTAATTATATTCTTGCCAATTCACAAAACTTTTTTAAAGTGCAAAAAAAGATTATTTTTTAAATGTTTAATAGCATAACTGTGAGGTGGGGCTGCCAACTCTGCCAGATATCAAGTCACATTTTAAAACAGTGATAATCAAAACAGCATGCTATTAGGACAAAAATAAGTGTGACGATAAATAGAACATAGTGAAAATGCCTGAACAAAACTATATAACAAAATTGTTTAGACATAGGCAACATAAAGTAGCAGAGAAGGACTACTAATAAACAAAGATTATTAATTAGCAATCTGTGGAAATTGACCTTATGTCAATTTAAATTCCTTATAGACTACTAAATTCAGTAAAAACAAATCATAGGAAATTTAAGTAGATATAGATCACTAGAAGGATGATCCATCTGCAATAAAAACACAATATATTCAAATTAAGCCCCCCAAAAATAAGTAGACATAAATAAATTACATTAAATGAATTTAAAACTATTTAGGAACTTACATTAACTTCAATTTTGAGATGGAAGCAATGCAATTAAACTAATCTTATGGTAGAATTCTATTACTTTCATATTGAAAATACTGATGGTAATATCAAAATACAACAATGATAATGAACTTGGGGTAAAACCGGTTTACTCTTACACTCTGATGAAACTGTCTTCATATAACCCTTATAAAAGGCAAACTGCAATCTGTATGAAGACTAGATTTATTTCCACAATTTCTCTGAATATCCACATTTCTGGGAAATTTATGTAAGAAAATAACTTAGCTGCAGAGAAATCAATATGTATAAACATAACAATAAAAAATTAGAAATATATGTAAGGTTTAATGATGGAAGAATGCTTAAACTAATAATTTTGCATTCATTATAGCATTAACATTATTTGCATCCATTATAGCCTTAACAATCTCATTTAACACTTTGAAGGAAAATTGGCAACATGATAAAATAAGAGAATCTCTAGAAAGTGTTGTCGGACTTTCTCTAATAAATATTAAAATTGGTAACATTTGATTCTAGGATTGTCATTATAATCAGTAGGGATTATATATATATATAAAGCAATAGGGATTATCACCAGTGCTTAGGCTTCGAGAAATGTCATTTAACAATATGTTTCAAAACTTATAAAAACAAGTGTATTCATTCATAGAACAAGTTGCAGTACTTTTTAAAAGACCACAAAATATGTAATAATTCAAAAACAATAGAAATTTATTTTTTAATCAACTAGTTTCTGAGATGGGGTTATAACCAAAACTATAAATAAATGTAGATACAACTACAGATATAGAGTCATACAAACATGAAGATATAATTAAATTAAAAAATACAGACGCTGCGTGCAGTGGCTCACGCCTGTAATCCCAGCACTTTGGGAGGCCGAGGCAGGCAGATCACAAGGTCAGGAGATTGAGACCATCCTGGCCAACATGGTGAAATCCCATCTCTGCTAAAAATACAAAAATTAGCTGGGTGTGGTGGCATGCACCTGTAATACCAGCTACTCAAGAGGCTGAGGCAGGAGAATCACTTGAACCAGGGAGGCAGAGCTTGCAGTGAACTGAGATCGCACCACTGTACTCCAGGCTGGCCACAGAGCGACACTCCATCTCTAAAAAACAAACAAACAAAACAGATGTATCTGTCTCCAGATTGGTTTTCTTTTTTAAAATAATTTCAGGTGATTCATTTTTCTTTAGTTTATTTGTATTTTCTACAATGACTAATACTTTCTTAAATCATTAAGATTAAAAAATTAAAAAGTGGTAAATTAAAACATCCATGAAAATGTTGAAAAAACTTATTTAATATGCTAAGATTAAACACAATCTGCAGTTGTAAGTACACCATGATTAGAAGTATGTATTTATACATTCACATGTATATACACACACATATACACAAATATTATAAAGGCATTTGTATAAATATAGTAGTTGTGTTAAGTTTTTGATATTACAATTATTTTTCCATATTTTAAAATGTTAGGTCATTTTAACAATTTTTAAAGAGAAATCTTTTAATGAGAAGAAAAGCATTCTTTTGAATCTAATTTGCTCTAAGAACTGGGCAACTGAGGGACAAAAATACTGTTTTTATGTTTAAATTAAATAATAAAAATTATTTGATTGTCTCTGTTAAAGCTGAGAAAACTGGAGTCTGTTTAGATAGACTATGTAGTGCGTTGAATGATGGCTCCCCAAAAGATATGCCTAAATCCTAATTCCCAGAACCCATGAATGTGACCTTACTTGGATAAGGGGTCTTTGTAAATATAATTAAATTAGGGGTCTTGGCATGAGATCATCCTGAATTACCTGAGTGGGCCCTGAATGCAATGAAGTGTCCTTGTAAGAGAAAGAAGATATGTGGAAGAAGAGCCACATAAACACGGAAGCAGAAATCAGTGATGCAGCCACAAGCCAAGGAGAATCAAAGAACACCTGGAGCCACAAGAAACTGGAGGGAGGCAGAAAAATGAATCTGCTTTGGAGGCTCTGAAAAGAGCATCGTCTTGCTGACACCTTGATTTCAGATTTCTGGCCTCCAAAACTGAGAAAAATAAATTTCTGTTGCTTTAAGTCACCCAGTTTGTAGTAAGTTGTTAGGGCAGCCATGGGAAACTAACACAGAATGGTTATACAAAATGAGATAAACTATTCTCCATAAAGAAGTATTAAGAATATAAAATATTTTCCTGGTGATTCAAGAGCGTGCTTTGGGGTCCCTGAATGGGGAGGAGAGGTGTGGGAAACAGTCACTAGGAAAAAAACAATCTAGCACAAATTGGCAAGCAGGACTAAGGAGGGTCTGACCAAGAAGCTCTAAACTAAATAACTTAGTTTTACTTGTACATTTTCTCTGCTGTGCTGTTCTGAGCTTACTCTCCATCTTTTATCCTCCATTCTTCAGTAAAAGTTTATTCTTAAAAGAACAGTGCTTTAGAGATTGAATAACCAGCATCTGTGTTTCATGCCAGGGATGAGAAGAGAAAGCAATGTCCAGAAGGGTAGAAACAGAGAAGGAGAGCAGAACTCAGCGGCACCATGAAAATAGCAATGAGCAGTGAGCGGAAGCAAACCTATTAAGGGATTTGGAGGAGGCAGGGTATGGGGCTTCAACAAATGCATTTGGATAATTAGGGAAAGTGAGACTCCAAAGACTACTGAACTTGGCCACACATAAGCAATAGAGGTTTGGATTGAATTACAGGAGAGGTCAATTTTAGCCAAAGTAAAATTTTAAGTTCCTTTTAAAATCAGCTATGTAGGGCCGCATCTCTGACCTTTTGTTTTCTCTTCTTCCTCCATCTCTTCCGTGTCATAATATGGATTTTTCTTACCAGGCTGTAAGATAGGAATTGCTAAGTTAAATTAAGTAGAGTCAACACCAAGAACTTGCTACCCCACCCCAGGGTTGTTAATGTGAACAAACTATTAAAACAGAGATCATGAGGACTCAAAGTGAGAAGAAATAATTAACACAACAATCTTTAAAACATCAAAGAGGTTTGTCTTTTTCTGTCTGGCTAATTTCACTTAACATAAAGACCTCCAGTTTCATCCACGTTTTTGCGAATGACTGAAGGATAGTTATCAGAGGCAGATAGTTATCAAAGGATAGTTATCAGAAGGATAGTTAAAGGGCAGTGGAGGGCTGAGGGGGAAGTGGGGAAGGTTAACGGGTACAAAAAAATAGAATGAATGAATAAGGCCTAGTATTTGATAGCACAACAGGATGACTATAGTCAATAATAATTTAATTGTGCATTTAAAAATACATAAAAGTATAATTACATTGTTTGTGCATTTTAAAATATATAAAAGAGTATAATTATATTGTTTGTAACACAAAGGATAAATGCTTTAGGAGATGAATACTCCCATTTACCCTGATGTGATTATTACTCATTGCATGCCTGTATCAAAACATCTCATGTACCACGTAAATATGTACATGTACTATGTACCCACAAAAATTAAGACTAAAATATTATAAAATTTAAAAATATCAACAAGGGTGAACAAAAGGAGAGTGGTGCAAGCGGGAAAAGAAGACGGGGAAAAATGTTCAGGGGGTGAAAAGATAGGAAGATAAAAGAATAAAATAGTAATGCATATGTTTCAATCAAATAAATAATGAGGTAAGAAAAAGATGAAAGAATTGGGGAAAGAATTTAGCAGGAAAGGGAAGTAGAAAAAGCTTTGAATGCAGAACACAGTATCACCATAACAAATCAGATTATATTAAATCTGAGTGCTTTCAGAGCATATTTAAATCATTTCAACTTTCTGGCTTTAATGAGAGGTGTAATCAATTTAAATTTTAATTTAAATGACACTTTCCAAAGATCATAAAAGTTTAGAGTCAACAAAGATTTATGACACTCTGGGAGAAGTTAGAAATTTGGAAATGCATTAATTCTGTTATGACATTTGGAGTTGTTACAAAACCAGTTGTTTGGTAAATAACTCCATGACCTAAAAGAGCTCATTTATTTTTCAAAGAGAATATTCACTCTAAGGGAGCATCTTTCATAAAAGGAGGCTCCAGTTCCGGTTTTGGGAAGAAAGGTTAATGATGAAACAGCACTTTAGTGCTTCTATTTTGAATAAATTATTAGCCTTTTCCAGTTCCAGCATTAATTTTGTTATTTATGTGAATTAATATAATCTCTGAAGAAAAACTATCTAATGTTATTAATTTGAAAAATGTGGCTTTGGAAAATTTATAGTCATCCATTTTAGTTTTATAGGAAAGAATTCTTAAAAAGATGAAATGTGAAGGTGATGAATATGTAATAATGTTTTCATACACTTGCCAGTTTACTGTGTTTGCATAAATATTTAATACATCAATCTTTTCAAGAAGAACATGTTCTGCATTTCAATGTGTCTTTTCTTTTTCATTAGATTGGCCTGTTTCCAAAGTCTCCAGAGAAAATTGTATTATTTGGTGGACATTTCCAAAACAGTGATCGAACCTCCTTATTTTGTGAGTGCATAAGAAAATGTAATTTTTATTTGGACTCCATGCAGTCTCATTATTACACATATGTGTACATGATTTGTAAGAGTAAAATCTGCCTTAGTTGATTTGGCATTATATAAAATTACGAAAAACATAATTTGAATCAAATATTAAGAGTGAAGCAAGTGTGTTGAAAGTATTTTAAATTTCAAAGTAGAAATGTTTGTGGCTAATTCCTGACATCACAACTTTGTCCAGATTTGAGGTACTTGCATAAAATATGTAAACTTTTATCCTGAAATTTAGTTTAACTCTATTAAATTGTTCTCATTTTAAGGTTCTGTTCAGCTAAACACAATTCTTTATTAAACTGCTCTCCCTAAATCTCATTCAAATTTAATTACTTTTCCAATATGTCTTCTCAAGTCATAAATATGCCTGACTACTCCATACATAGTTCCTCTCAATAACACCTTGAATCTGTTAGTTTATTTCTTTTTCTTTCTTTTTTTGGAGGGGGCAGTGGTGACAGAGTCTTGTTTTGTCTCCCACACTGGCACACGGTGGTGTGATCTTAGCTTACTGCAGTCTCAAACTCCTGGGCTCAAGCAATCCTCCCACCCCAGCTTTCTGAGTTGTCTGGGACTACAGGTGTGCACCAACAGACTCAGCTAATTTTTAAAATTTTTGTAAAGAAAAGGTCTTGCTATGTTTCTCAGACTGGTCTTAAACTTGTGGCCTCAAGCAATCCTCCTGCCTGGGCTTTCCAAAGTTTCTTTCTTTACACGTGCTGTTTGAAGTGATATTTTACGTATATGTGCTTGCTGCATTAGAAAAACCATCTAATTTATCTCTAATGTTACTATTCTTGTCTCATTTTTCTTCCATTCGTCTTTTACTGGTGCATGTATTTTGAAATAATATTCAAAATTTTTATAAAACAAAACTGCTGACCAGGAATCAACTACAGAGGATCTGCCTAGGACTTACCAAGCTTATGAGGCAATACTTTCAACTTTCAACTTTCCTGCAAGTCCTCAAGGTCTAACAAGACATAGTCAACCTTCCCAGGACTCTGCACAAGCAGGTTAGCATGACTTTTCTCCAGCAGGGAAATCACAAGTACACAAGGGCTAATTCCCTCTAAGAGTGGCAGAGATTACGTGCTATCTCTTTAGACAGACAAATGATTGGGAGTTGAAGACTTGATAAACACTCAGGCTGTCATTTTCTTCAGAATCCCCTAGCAAAAGTTTTAAGTTAGTAGTTGTAAAATTTGAAGACATGAGCACTATAGGTGTAGAACATAAGGTCCACTGGGGAGGAAGATTTTTGTCTAGTTTACTGTTCCTTTGTGGTTAGATAAAGAGTCCTGCTGCATGCTAAGTGTTCAGTAGTTAATTGTAAAATAAATGAATGAGAGGAGGACAATAATTTTAAAAGGAAAAAAAAAGTGACCAGTTTGCTAATGTTCCATTTACATGATTGAATAATGAAATGAATTGTTCAATGGGTGAAACACATCAGGATTGGACAGGCCTAACCCCAGAGCACATTTGGCAAAATTATGGGGACTCGCTCTTCTCTGAGAATATGCTAATAAACGTCAATCTCCTATTAACTTATACTCTGATAGCCTTGGTTTTCTATCACAGTAGTCAACAAACATTTCAATGTGAAATTAGAAGAAAACATAAAATATGGAGTTTTCTCAAAAAAATTAGTAGAATTACCACTACCATATGATCTAGCAATCCCACTTCTGAATATCCATCCAAAAGAATTGAAATCATGATCTTAAAGAGACATCTGCAGCCCCATCAATATTCATAACAGCCAAGATGTAGAAACCACCTAAATGTCCATAAACAGATGAATGTATAATTGTATTCTCAACTTTTGTTTTAGATTCAGGGATACATATGCAGGCTTGTTATGTAGGTATATTGTATGATGCTGAGGGTTGGGGTACAAATGATCCATCACTCAGGTAGTGAGCATAGTACTCAACCCCTCCCTCCCTCCCAATTCTAGAAGCCCCCAGTGTCTATTGTTGCCATATTTATATATGTAAGTACTCAATGTTTAGCTCTCACTTATAAGTGAAAAGACACAGTATTTGTTTTTCTATTCCTGTGTTAATTTGCTTAGGATAATGACCTCCAGCTACATCTATGTTGCTGCAAAGGACATAATTTTGTTCTTTTTTATGGCTACTTAGTAATTCATGGTGTATATGCACCACCTTTTCTTCATTCAATCCACCAACGATGGGCACCTAGGTTGATTCCATGTCTTTACTATTGTGAAAGATGCGTGATGAACATATGAGTGCACATGTCATTTTAGTAGAATAATTTATTTTCTTTTGGATATATATCCAGTAACGGAATTGCTGGGTCAGAGAGTAATTCTGTTGTAAGTTCTTTGAGAAGTCTCCGAATTGCTTTCTACAGTGGTAGAACTAATTTACATTCCCACCAACAGTGTATAAGCATTCCCTTTTCTCCTCAGCCTGGCCAGCACCTGTTGTTTTTTTGACTTTTTGATACTAGTCATTCTGACTGGTGTGAGAGGTTATCTCACTGAGATTTTGAAATACATGTCTCTAATGATTAGTGACGTTAGGCTGTTTAATAGTTTATTGACTACTTGTCAGTCTTCTTTTGAGAAGTGTTTGTTCATGTCTATTGCCCAATTTTTAATGGGATTATTTGTTTTTTGCTTGTTCAATTGCTTAAGTTCTTTACAGACTCTGGATATTGTTCCTTTGTTGGATATATAGTTTGTGAATATTTTCTCTCAGTCTGTAGGGTATATTTTTACTCTGTTAATAGTTTCTTTTGCTGTGTTGAAGCTCTTGAGTTTAATTAGGTGTCATTTGTCAGTTTTAATTTTTATAACAATTGCTTTTGAGGACTTAGTCATAAATTATTTCCCAAGACCAATGCCTAGAATGATGTTCACTAGGTGTTCTTCTAGGATTCTTATAGTTTGAGGTCTTACATTTACATCTTTAATCCTTCTTAAGTTAATGTTTGCATGTGGTGAAAGGCAAGGATCCAGTTTTGTTCTTTTGCATAAGGTCTTTATTACAACTACTGAATTCTGTTGCAGGGTGAAAGCAGCCCTAGACAATGCATAAAAGAATGAGTGCAGCTGCATTTTAATAAAAAAAAACAGGCAGCTGTCCGGAATGGGGCCATGGGTTACTATTTGCCAAATCCTGTATCATAACACATAAAAATTCAAACTATAACAATATTTTCTATTATAATTTCACATTTGAAACACATGGGGCCATCCCTAATTTACTACTTGTTCACATTCTCTCTCCCTCCTCCTTTTCCCTCCTCTCCCAATCTCTCTCTCCCACCCTCTGTTCCAATCTCATCTCTCTCTCTCCCCCCGCCGCCCACTCTATTCTCAAGTGCTATGGGAACAACCTACCCCAGTGAGGAGAAGTATTTTGTGACCGACATTGTTTAAATTGCCAGCTTACCATCATAATAAAAAGCAGACTGACCTTTAGTTGGTTTTATTATGCATTGAAATTCTGTATCACTTTTCTTACCCATATCGCCTGAATCCAAGGCAGAGACTGCTCCCACCATTGACCCTCTGTTCTTTACCACTGTTCTTTTGTTTCTTAAACAGAAAATATAACTGCATATGTTGTATTATTTTTAAAAATAATAAATATTTTAAAACTATTATGTAGAGGTTGTTGGACACATGCTAATTTATTTAATGAATCCTATTAATGAACATTTGTACTATTTCCAATGTCCTTCACTAAATATACGTGAACACTCATCTTTGCACATTTGTGAAAGTGTTTTGTTTGTATAAATTCCTAGAACTGAATCAATGACACACTTAAAATTTTAATAAATATTGCCACAATGCTTTCAAAAATTCTATCAATTTAAACTCTACCTCGGACTGAATGATAGTCTTTTCTCTATACTCTCTTCAACAAAGAATACAATGATGTTCTTAATTTTTGCCAAACCATTAACCCCAGAATGATAACATTTTATTCAAATAACACTTCTTTTCATAAATTATCAGCATTTCTATTTTTTTTCCTTTGAAAATTCTCTTCATTATATAATGGTACGTGATTTGGGTTCAGGTGGAGTGAATATCCACAAAGGCAGACTTCCAAACACATAACATTTACTATATTCAGGTAGAGTCTTCGAAAATTGCACATCTTGTTAAGTTGGATGAGTCTTGTGTGAGATTATTTAGTTTCTTTAATGGAATACGTTCAGATATTTCTGTCCACACAAAAATCTCTCACATGATCATCAGTAATTTATTTGTTCTTTCATCAATAAGAAATAATTATAAATATTTATGTTTGATGTGTAGTGCCAATCATTTCATTTTGAGTATGATATTTTCTGAAGACATACTTAGTCCCCAGGAAACTATATTTCTCTTATCTAGGAGTAAAAATGGGGTAGATTCATCCACAATAACCCATAGTATTTAATAATAAAATTAACAATTTCTAATCTAACTTCATATTTACATCATTTAGCCTACATATTTCACTTGTCTGTTTTCCTCACATACCTTTAGTCCATCCATCAAAATGGATTTTGAATTCATCATAGAATATTGCATATTATTACTGATTTCTATGAAAAACTTGAAATACATGAGATATTTTTTCATAAAAAATGTGTTTTGTTTGAGATGACAATGTTAGGCAATATAATAACGTTGAAACCCTTTGGATATTAATTTTTATAGGTAAAATGTTTAAGATGTTTAAGTTTTAAAGTATCATCTAAACAAGATATGCACACCCAGCCTTCCTATTTTTTGACAGGGGTACAGACAGCCCTTACCCTCCTTTCTTTCCATGGACCCTCCCCCTTAGTCTGTAACCACCACTGAGCCCTCTCCCCTCAAAGTGCAAAACTTTATTTCTCTCTGTATTTCCTTCCAATTCCAGATTAAGGAATCAGAGTCTAATAGTAATTATTCTCCTAATTACTATACCTAAAAGGACAACATTTTACTCTAGAATGTTTTCTCTGGCTGTATTATACCACAGGGCAAAATTTCTATACACAAATACTGTACTCTGTATTCTCCCATGTTGGAATGAATGAACTGTTAATTCTCCTATCTAAACTCAGGTGTTTCTGAGTTTACTGGATATCATGCACTATTCACTGGATACCATCCACTTACTGTCTACTCAGAGACACAACTCCTGCGTTTGTCCCCTTTCTTTCTCTCTTCCTTCATTATCTACAACACTGATATTCCTTAGGACTCTTTTCCTGTACTGGTCTCCTCTTTATCTATGTTCACTCCCTAAGAGATCTCATGTAAACTCATAACTACAAATACTGTCAATCTCCTGAAAAATTGCTAACTTTCATCTCCAAGCCAAACCTGACTTCTGAACTCTAAATTAATATGTTCAAATTGTTTTCTTAACATCTGAAGCCAGGCAACTTAGTTGCCTCTTTAACATGTTTAAAACTGACTCTTGGTCTCTTCCATATCTTTCCCTCTCATAGTCCTATATATCAGTAAATAGCAATTCCATTTTTCCCTAATTTCTGAGATCAAAGCATTTATAGGCATAACTTAATTCTTGCTTTTCCTCATAACTATATACAACTAACTATAAATATGCTCAACTTTTTCTTCAAATATCCAGAATCTAATAGTTCAAGACAATCTAATTTTAACTACCCCTATATCTATTACTCTAGTCTAAGCCACTGTCATGATCCACTTCAACTATCTGGGCTGCTTCTCTTACCTTTGTTTCAATGTAGTGTGATACAGTAATGATAGTTTTCTTTTTAAACCAAAATACAGATTATGTCATGTTTGCTTTAAAACCATCAATGGCTTTCTAGCTTCCTCTGAGTGAAAACCAAAGTACAAGACCCTACATGATCTAGACAAATAAGATCTCTCTCTGATCCTATCTCTTACCACTCCCTCCTTGTTCACTTCCAGCCACACTGACAATTTGGTGTTGCTCAGGACACATCTAGCCATCTCTCCTCTCAGGAGTCTGTATTCCCTTTGCCTCTCCTTTCTGTATAGATAATTTTCCTGGTACCTCCACTTTCTTCAATTTTTCCGTCATACAGCCACGATATAAAATAGAATATCAGCATTAATATTAATTCTATTAATAAAAATGTTAATATGAATGCAATAGAATATTAATAAAGAGTAGGACATCCATAATAGCAAATGCATGTATGGGTAGCTAGATAAACATAGCTTCAATGTATAACTGAAATCTAGTAGATTACAAAACAGAATTAATATCTTCCAAGTAACTGTGAAAGATAAATACTAATAGCTAACATTTAATAACTGTTATTCTTTTGGACTGTATTGTGTGTGTCTTGTGCACATTAATTCACTTAACCATCAAAACAGCCCTAGGGAGCAGGTAATACTATTCTCATTCTTCAGATGAGTCACTGAGGCAAGAGAGGTTAAACAACTTGCCCCATTTCACATAAGTAGTAAGAGCTATGATTCAAATCTAAATAATGACTCTAAAATTATGCCCTTGATCATCATACTCTTGACCACTGTTCAAACTATCTTTATAATATAAAGGTTTTTAATAAAGTAAAATTTCTTTAGAAACAAATTAAGAGGCCCAAATACCTTGTAAAGCAAGATTACAAAAGTAAAGACAACTGTGGTAGGCATAATTCTAAGATGTCCCCATTATTCTCGCCTTTCAGTGTGCAACTCTGTATAAATCCTTCCATTGAGGGTGGGCAGGCTTTGTGAACGTGATGGAATAGTGTCTCCCATGAGTAGGTTATGATAAGTGGCACAGCTGACCTTAATAAGGGCAGATTATCCTCAGTGGGCTTAACCTAGGTAGGTGAGCTCTGTTCGTAAAGAAGAGCTTCAAATTTGAGAACGGGTATTTGATATGCAGGAAGTTCCCCATTGCTGTCTTTGAAGAGGAAGAGGGCCATGTGGCAAGGGACCTAGAGGGCCCTTGAAGAGATTAGAGTGACACCTTGGCAGATACTCATTAAGGAACTGAACTCTGCCGACAACACGAATGAGTTTGGAGGAGCACCCTGATCTTCAAATGAAAACACAGCCAGCTCGACAGTGAACAGAGAATTCAGTCATTCCATTCCTTACCTTATAACTGCATAATACTGAGATCATAAATTGGTATTATTTTAAGCCATTATGTGTGCAGTAATTTGTTACTCAGTGATTGAAAACTAGTACAACAGGAATCTATTATTTCAATGTATATGATTCATTTGAATTTATTTAAAAATTGATTTGTCTGATTTGGTTTAAAGATTAAAGGAATAGGAGGAGGAGGTGGAGCAAGATGTCTAGATTGAAGATACCACCAATCATTCTCCCCACAGGAACACCAAACTGAAGAACTACCTACAGAAAAAAATCACCTTTATGAGAATCAAAAATCAGGTGATTAATCACAGTACCTGGTTTTAACTTTGTTATCACCAAAAGAAGCACTGAAGAAGACAGGAAAGACAGTCTTGAATTGCTGATGCTACCCCTCCCCCATCCCCTGGCAGCAGCCTTGTGGTGTAGAGAGAGAATCTGTGCACTTAGGGGAGGAAGAGTGTAGTGATTACGGGATTTTGCCTTGGAACTTAGTGCTGCCCTATCAGGGTGGGAAGCAACACCAGACAGAACTCAGCTGGTGCCCACAGAGGGAGCATTTAGAACAGCTTAGCCTGAGAAGAATCACCCCTCTCATCAATAGGAACCTCACTTCTAGCAAGCCTTGCCACCACAGGGAAAGTGCTCTTGAGTCCCAAACTTGAGAGGCAGTCTAGGCCACAAAGACTGCAATTCCTGGGAAAGTCCTGGTACTGGGCTGGACTTGGAGCCCGTGGACTTGGGGGACCCTGTGAAACACCAACTGGGGTGGCCAAAGAAGTGCTTGCATCACCCTTCCCCTAACCCCAGGGAAGTAGCTCACAGCTCTGAGAGAGACTCCTTCCCTCTGCTTGAGGAAAGGAGAGGGGACAGTAAAGGGGACTTTGTCTTGCAACTTGGATACGAGCTCAGCCACAGTAGAAGACGGTGCCAGGCAGAATTTTGAGGCTCCCATTCCAGGCCCTTGCTCCTGGACAACATTTCTAGAAACACCCTGGATCAGAAGGGAGCCCTCTGCCTTGAAGGGAAGGATCCAGTCTTGGCAGGATTAATCACCTGATGACTGGAGAGCCCTTCGACTCTAAATAATCAGCAGTTGTAATCAGGCAATACTCACCACGGGCCTTGGGTGAGACTTGGAGATGTGCTAGCTTCAGATATGACTCAGCACAATCCCAGCTGTGGTGAATATGTGGAGAGACTCCTTCTGCTTGAGAAAAAACAGAGGGAAGAGTAAAGGACACTTTGCACCCAGTGCAGCCACAGTGGTATAAGGCATCAAACAGGTTCTTGGGGTCCCCATTTCCAGGTCTTGGCTCTTACATTGCATTTTTGGACCTGCCCTGGGTCAGAGGGGAGCCCACTTCCCTGAAGGGAGAGTCCCAGGCAGAGAAGGCTTCACTAAAAGCTGACTGAAGAGTGAACATCAGTGATAGCTGGGCAGTTCTTGTCACAGGCCTTGGGTGATCGCAGCCATGGGGAGAGACTCCTATGTTTGTGGAAATGGGAGGGAAGAGTCAGAAGAATTTTATCTTGAGGTTTTTATGCCAGCTGAGCCACAGTAGATTAGAGCAGCAGGTAGATCCCTAAGGTTTCCAACCCCAGGCACTAGCTCCAAGATGGCATCTCTAGACCTGTGCAGGGCTGGTGGAACTCTCTGCCCTGAAAGGAAGGACACAAACCTGGCTGGGCTTCACCACCTGTTGATTGTAGAGACCCAGTACCTTGAGTGAACAAAAGTGGTCAACAAGCAGTGATTACTGCAGGCCTTGGATAAGACCCAGTGCTGTATTGGCTTTAGGCCTGATCCAGTACACTCTCAGTGGTGGTGGCCACAGGTGTGCTTGTGTCACCTCTCCCACAGCGCCAGGCAGCTCAGCACAGAGAGAGACTCCATTTGTTTGTGAGAAAGTAAGAAAATAAAGCAATGCTCTCTGTCTGGTAATCCAGAGAATTCTTACACATCTTATCCAAAACAACCAAAGTGGTACCTCTATAAGAACCTCTGCGTTACTGGGCTTAGGGTGCTCCCTCATGCAAATATGGATGCAATGACAAAAAACTTGGGTCACAATACCCAGGTTTCTTGAAATACCTGGAAAGTCTTGACATGAAGGATGGTTACAAACAAACCCAGACTGCAAAGGCTACAATAAATACTTAACTCTTCGATGCCGCCCAGGCACTAATGAATATCCAAAAGAAAAATATGGCCTCACCAAAGGAACTAAATAAGGCACCAGGAACGTCCTGGAGAAACAGAGATTTGTGACTTTTCAGACAGAGAATTCAAAATAGCTGTTTTAAGGAAACTCAAAGAAGTTCAAGATAACACACAGAAGGCATTCAGATTGGTATTGGATAAATTGAACAACAAGATTGAAATAATTAAGAAGAATCAAGCAGAAATTCTGAAGTTGAAAGTGCAATTGACATATTGAAGAATGCATCAGAATCTCTTAACAGCAGAATTAAGAAAACAGAATAAAGAATCAGTGAGCTTGAAGACAGGTTATTTGAAAATATACAGTCAGAAGACACAAAAGAAAAAAAAGGATAAAATGAGTGAAGCATAAATACGAGAGTTATTAGTCTTAAAGAGCAGAAAGAGAGAGAGAGAGAGAGAGAGAAATTGTATTCAAAGGGACAACAAGAAAACTTCCCAAACCCAGAGAAAAATATAACATTCAAGTACAAGAAGGTTATAGAACAACAAGCAGATTTAAACTAAAGAAGACTATGTCAAGACATTTAATAATCAAACTCCCAAGGATAAATAAAGGATCCTAGAAGCAGCAAGAAAAAAGAAACAAATAACGTACAATGACGCTCTAATATGGCTGGCAGCAGGCTTTTTAGTAGAAACCTTACAGACCAGAAGAGAGAGAGGCGTGACATATTTAAAGCACTGAAGAATAAAAATTGTTATCCTAGAATAGTACGTCCAGCAAAAATATCCTTGAAATGTGAAAGAAAAATAAGGTATTTTCCAAACAAAAGCTGAGGGCCATTATCAACACCATACCTGTCCTACAAGAAATGCAAAAGAGAGTTGTTCAATCTGAAATAAAAGGATGTTAATGAACAATAAGGAACCATCTGAACATATAAAACTCACTAGTAATAGTAAGTACACAGAAAAACACAGAATATTATAACACAGTAATTGTAGTGTGTAAACTATACCTTGAGTAAAAATGCTGAAATATGAACCTATCAAAAAATAATTACAGCAATTCTTCAATACATAGTATAATAAAATATAAACGTAAACAATAAACAGGTTTTTAAAAAAGCAGCGGGACCAAGTTAAAGTGTAAAGTTTTTATTAGTTGTATCATTGCTTGTTTTTTAGTTTGTTTATTTGTTCATGCAATCATTTGCTGTCATCAGTATGAAATAATGGCTTATATTATTTGCAAACCTCGTGGTAACTTCAAATAAAAAAATCAGACAACAGATGTAAAAACAAAAGTAAAAAGCAAAAAATTAAAACATACAACCAGAGAAGATCACTTTTACTAAAAGAAAGGAAGGAATCAAAGAAGGAAAAGCAGACCACAAAGCAACCAAAAAACAAATAACAAAATGGGAAGAATGAGTCCTTACTTATCAATAACAATATTGAATGAAAATGGACTAAACTCTCCAATCAAAAATCATAGAATGAATGAAGGGATACAAACACAAGACCCAACAATTTGTTGCCTAAAAGAAATACACTTCACCTATAAAGACATATGAAGACTGAAAATAATGGAATGGAAAAAGATATTCCATGCCAAAGGAAACCAAAAAAAAAAAAAAAAAAAAAAAAAAAAAAAGAGCAGTAGTAGCCATACTTATATCAGACAAAATAGATTTAAAACACTGTAAGAAGAGACAAGGAAAGACATTATATAATGACAAAGGAATCAATTCAGCAAGAGGATATAGCAACTGTAAATATACATATGCACCCAACACTAGAACACCCAGATATATAAAGCAAATATTGTTAGAGCTAAAGAGGGATATAGATCCCAATACAATAATAGCTGGAAACTTCAACACCAGATTTTCAGCATTAGACAGACCATTCAGACAGAGAATAAACAAGGAAACATCAGACTTAGTCTGCACTATAGACCAAATGGACCTAATAGATACTTACAGAACATTTCATCAAGGCCTGCAGAGCACACATGCTTTCCTCAGTACATGGATCATTCTCAAGGATAGACCATATGTTAGGCCACAAAGTAAGTCTTAAAAATTCAAAAAAGAAAATGAAATTACATCCAATATCTTCTCTGACTGCAATGGAATAAAACCTGAAAACAATAACAAAAGGATTTTGGAAATTATAAAAACAAATGGAAGTTAAACAATATGCTCCTGAATGACCAGTGGGTCAATGAAGAAATTAAGAAGGAAATTGAAAATTTCCTTAAAACCAATGATATTGGAAACACAACATATCAAAACCTATGAGATACAGCAAAAGCAGTAGTAAGAGGAAAGTTTATAGCTACAAATGCCTACATGAGAAAAGAAAAATAACTTCGAATAAACAACCTAACCATGCACCTTAAAGAACTACAAAAGCAAAAGCAATCCAAACCAAAAATTAGTAGAATAAATAATAAAAATCAGAATAGAAATAAATGAATTTGAAATGAAGAAAACAATACAAAAGATCGATGAAAAAAAATTGTTTTGAAAAAATAAAACTGACAAACTTTTAGGCAGACTAAAAAAAAAGATTACAATAAATACAATCAGAGATGAAAAAGGAGATATTATAATACAACTGATACTGCAGAAATTCAAAGTATCATTAGAGGCTTCTATGAGCAACTATATTGCGATCAATTTGAAAACCTAGAAGAAATGGATAATTTCCTAGACATAAACAATGTACAAAGATTGAACCACGAATAAATCCAAAACCTGAACGAATCAATAACAGGATCAAATCTATACTAAAAAACTCACAGGAAAGAAAAGCCCAGGGCCTGATGGCTTCACTGACAAATTTTACCAAGCATTTATAAAAGACAGGCGGAGGGAATACTTCAAAACTCACTTAATGAGTCCAGTATTACCCTGATAGCAAAACCAAAGGAAGAACATTGAACAAAAAAACTACTTCTAGATGAATATTGGCACAAAAATCCTCAACAAAATATTTCCAAACCAAATTAAAAAATGCATTAAAAAGATCATTCACCATG
Organism: Rhinopithecus roxellana; assembly: GCF_007565055.1. Classification (NCBI taxonomy): domain Eukaryota; kingdom Metazoa; phylum Chordata; class Mammalia; order Primates; family Cercopithecidae; genus Rhinopithecus; species Rhinopithecus roxellana. The sequence goes on along the minus strand of NC_044554.1, from coordinate 118,379,960 downwards.
ACCAAGTGGGATTTATACTAGGATGCAAAGATAGTTTAACATATGTAAATCAATCAATGTGATACATCATATCAACAGAATGAAGGACAAAAACCATATGATCATTTCAATTGATGCTGAAAAATCATTGGATAAAATCCAATATCCCTCTAGGATAAAAACCCTAAAAAATTGGCTATAGAAAAAACATACCCTAACACAATAAAATCCATATACAACAGACCCATGGCTAGTATCATTCTGAATAGGGAAAAACTGAAAGCCTCTCCTCTAAGATCTGGAATATGACAATAATGCCCACTTTCACCACTGTTATTCAACATAGTTCTCGAAGTCCTAGTTAGAGCAATCAGACAAGAGAAAGAAATAGAATATCCAAATTGAAAAGGAAGACATAAAATTATCCTTGTTTGCAGATGATATAGTCTTATATTTGGAAAAACCTAAAGTCTCCAACAAAAAACTATGAGAACTAATAAACTAATTCAGTAAAATTGCAGGAAACACAATCAACATACACAAATCATCAGCATGTCTGTAGCCAACAACAAACAATCTGAAAAAGAAATCAAGAAAGTAATCCCATTTACAATTGCTACAAATAAAATAAAACAGCTGGAAATTAACTAAAGAAGTGAAAAATATCTACAATGAAAACTATAAAACATCGGTAAAAGAAATTGAACAGGACACCATGTTCATGGATTAAAATAATCAATGTTGTCAAAAATGCCCATACTATCCAAAGCAATCTACGAATTCAATGCAATCCCTACTAAAATATCAATTATCTTGTTCACAGAATACAAAAAACATTCCTAAAATTTATGTGAAAACACAAAAGACTCAGAATAGTCAAAGCTACCTAGAGCAAAAGCAAAGCAAAACAAAAAACAAAACTGGAGGAATCACAATACCTGACCTCAAATTATTCTATATAGCTATAGTAACCAAAACAGCATGGTATTAACATGAAAACAGCGTGGTATTATCCAACAGAATGGTTAATGTTCACTGTAGATGTATGGATTTGTTTTGGGGTTCTCTTTTCTGTTCCAATTACCTTTTATTTTATTTTTGAATTTGCTTTGCAAATACTTTGTTGAGGATTTTTGTGCCAATATTCATCTAGCTGTTTTCTGTTCCAATGGAACAGGAAAGAGAACCCAGAAACAAATCCATCATCTACAGTTAACTCATTTTTGACAAAGGTGCCAAGAACATACACTGGGGAAATTACAGTTTCTTCAATAAATGGTGCTGGGAAAACTGGATATCCATATGCAGAAGAATGAAACCAGACCCCTGTCTCTCAACATACACAAAAATCAAATCAAAATGGATTAAAGACCTAAATATAAGACCTCAAGCTATGAAACTACTAAAAGAAAACATTAAGGAACCTCTCCATTATATGGGACTGGGCAAAGATTTGTTGAGTAATACCCCATGGGTACAGGCAACCGAAGCAAAAATTGACAAATAGGATCACATCAATTTAAAAAGCTTCTGCACTGCAAAGGAAACAGTCAGCAAAGTGATGTGACAACCCACAGAGTGGGAGAAAATATTTGCAAACTCTCCATCTGACAACAGATTAATAACCAGAATATAAGAGCTCAAACAATCTTACAGGAAAAAGATCTAAAAATCTGATTAAAAAGGGACAAAATATTTGAATAGATATTTCTTTAAAAATGATATAAAAATGCCAAACAGCCATAGGAAAATGTGCTCTGCATCATTGATCACTAGAAAAATGCAAATTAAAACTACAATAAGATACCATCTCACCCCAATTAAAATGCTTTATGTCGAAAAAGCAAGCAATAAAAAACACTGGAGAGCATGTGGAGAAAAGTGAACCCTTGTACACTGTTGGTTCAAACATTGGAATGTAAATTAGTACAACCACTATGGAGAACAGTTTGGAGGATGCTCAAAAAAGTTAAAATAGAGCTACCATATAATCCAGACATCTCACTGCCAGGTATATCCCCAAAGAAAGGATATCAGTATATTGAAGAGATAGCTCCACTCTCATGTTTACTGCAACATTATTCATAACAGTGAAGATTTCAAAGTAACCTAAGTGTCCATCAACAGATGAATGAAAAAAGAAAACGTGGTAAATATTTACAATGAAGCCAACAAAAAGAATGAGTTTCTATCATTTGCAAAAACATGGATGGGATTGGAGGTCATTATATTAAGTGTAATAAGCCAGGCACAGAAGGACAAACATAGAATGTTATCACTTATTTGTGGAAGCTAAAAATTAAAACAATTGAATTCATGGTAACAGAGAACAGAATGATAGTTACCTAAGACTGGGAAGGATAATGGTGGAGAGGGAAATGGGGATGATCAATGGGCACAAAAATATAGCTAGATAGAATGAATAATATTTGGTATTTGATAACACAACAGAGTGGCTACAGTCAACAATAATTTATTGTACATTTTCAAATAACTAAAAGAGTATGATTAGATTGTTTGTAACACAAAGAAAGATTAAATGCCTGAGGCAATGGATACCCCATATACCCTGATATGATTGTTACACGTTGAATGCCTGTATCAAAATATATCATGTATTACATAAATATATACACTCACAAATATATATCTCTACTATATACCAACAAAAATTAAAAATTTAAAAAATTTAAAAATATATTCTGCCTAGAAGAGATATATGTAAAACAAAATTCTTCATGAATGTTAAAAATGTAAGAACATATAAAAGTTTGCCAAATAAAAACCAGCATAAATGGTAGAAGTATCAACTTTAACTGAGTGGACAGAAAAATTGCAGAGGCAACAAGGCAACAAAGATTGTTTCTATTGATCAAAATGTTATAACCAAAGGTTATTTCTATTGACCATATAACTACGTGATGGTTAATTTCATGGGTCAACTTGACTGGGGTAAGGAATTCCCATATAGCTCTGGGTAAACATTATTTCTGGGTGTGTCTGTGAGGGTGTTCCCATAGGGGATTAGTATTTGAACTAGTAGGATGAGTAAAGAAGATCACACCAGCCCACGTGAGCAGGCATCATTCAATTTATTAAGGGCCTGTATATAACAAAAAGGCAGAAAGACTGCAAATTTGATCACTCTGCCTGATCTGAGACATCTCTTTTCTCTTGCCCTTGGACTTCAGTTCTCCTGGTTCTCAGAGTTTTGGACTCAGACCGGCTCTAACACCATCACCAACCTCAACCGCATTCTCCTCAGACCAAATTACTCCCTCTGCTTTCTCTGCTTTCCTGGTTCTCCAGCCTGCAGACAGCAGATTGTGGGACTTCTATAACAATATGAGGCAACCCCGGTAATAAATTTGCTCTTATATATCTCTCTGTATATCCCGTTGGTGCTGTTTTTCTGGAGAACCCCAGCTGACACAAATTTTAACAGCCATTCATTTCTATGACATAAATAATATGTGTATGTACTTTCTAAAAAATAAATGATGAAGAGCATCAAATCATTGTGATATTTAGATTCAATTGTACGTTTTTAAGTGAGTGATCTGGAGATAAATTTTTAAATGCCAATATTTGCAATATGTCAAAAGCACATTATCTTTAATAACTTATTTGTGATGAAAAAAATTGGGTTTCAACTTAAACGTGTGAGGGGGAGCATAGTTTTCATAATTCATTCAGAGTATACATATGATCAAAGAAGTATGAAGAAGTTACCATAAACCAGAGGGCTTTGCATTTTGGCATTGCTGGCATCTAATAATTTGTCTACTATTTCTTTTTTTTTTTTTTTTTTTTTTTTTTTTTTTTTTTTTTTTGAGACGGAGTCTCACTCTGTCGCCCAGGCTGGAGTGCAGTGGCCGGATCTCAGCTCACTGCAAGCTCCGCCTCCCGGGTTCACGCCATTCTCCTGCCTCAGCCTCCCGAGTAGCTGGGACTACAGGCGCCCGCCAGGTCGCCCGGCTAGTTTTTTTTTGTATTTTTAGTAGAGACGGGGTTTCACCATGTTAGCCAGGATGGTCTCGATCTCCTGACCTCGTGATCCGCCCGTCTCGGCCTCCCAAAGTGCTGGGATTACAGGCTTGAGCCACCGCGCCCGGCCAAATTTCTTTTTTTTTTTTTTTTTTTGAGACGGGGCTGGAGTGCAGTGGCCAGATCTCAGCTCACTGCAAGCTCCGCCTCAGCCTCCGGAGCAGCTGGGACTACAGGCGCCCGCCATCTCGCCCGGCTAGTTTTTTGTATTTTTAGTAGAGACGGGGTTTCACCATGTTAGCCAGGATGGTCTCGATCTCCTGACCTCGTGATCCGCCCATCTCGGCCTCCCAAAGTGCTGGGATTACAGGCTTGAGCCACCGCGCCCGGCCTACTATTTCTTAACCATCAGCTTACATCATCAGCTATAAAATGCAACTAATACCCCCTTCAACGTTGTTGGGAATAAATAAAATAATATCTATAACTTACTGGCCCAGTACTTGGTGCCAGCATCTTCATATTTTCTACTACAGCCAGCATAGTACCTAACCTATGGTACTAGTCAGTAAATTTGTTTATTTGATTTCAAATAATCTGATTTATCCATGATAATGCCTGTTGGAAAAAAAATGTCTTAGGTTGACAAAGACAGTTCTGGTCTCTGACCAACATCTGAAGACATGAATGTTATTAAAATAGACTCATTTTCTTTTGTAAACTAGTTTATATCCCACCTAGATTAATTCATTAATTACACAGAGAATCTCTGAACTTCACATATATTATCCATATGTTATAAAACATGCTTGTCATTAAAAATAATAAGAAGTCACTTTATAAGAAAGAACATAGGGGTGTTTTCTTCAGGAACATTAGGCTGACCTTATAAAATGGCACATGAATACACTTATTTCTTGGAATTAGCATATTCTATTATGGTTAGTGAATATTTCAATCCAGAATTTTTTTGAGCCTAATGCGGAAGTCAAAAATGATTATGTCTTTGTGTTTGACAGTGAGGTTAGCCTTTGCCTGAGACTGATGAATGTCATGTGTCAGTAATCTTTAAATAAATACGAGTAAAGAAAGAGATTGCAAATTTATCAGAAATATGAACAAACTTTAGGTTACAGAGTATCAGCAGGTCCTTAAAACTGATGAACCGTCAGTGAGAGGTGAACCATGCTTCTCTGAATTTTATCTCTCAAATTAGAAATGAGAATACAGAAATAAATAATCCTCAGAAGTGAATAGAGGCCAAATCTATGGTCCAAAGGATTAAGATGTATACATAAACAATGGCATACCTATCTAATAACGGTTTTGATCATAACTATCAACTATAATTTATTAGCCTCCGTAAATTAGGGTGCTCTGTAAATTAATCCATCTAAAATAACATCCAAGAAATGCTTCACAGATTAGTTTTCTGATTCATCATGACAGCTGAATGTCCTGCGCCTATTCTTGACTTTCATAGAGAGAATTTTTAAATCTTTCTGGTTGGATGGTCTCTTGGCAAATAGGAAGAAGGAATTCAATATGTACAATTTTGGCTTAAGCAGACAAAAGAAAAACTGCTCCTAAATCTGCCTTATGCAAATAAACCTTTTTAAAAATGATTTCACTATCCTTTTAAAGTTTTCTTTTAAATGTAGACAAGGAAAATTGGGCTAGAACTGTGAGGTTAAATATTTGAAAGTATTTATAGATATATATAATAAATTATATATTTATAATAAACCTATCTAATTATGACTCAGTCTTAGGAAAATTAAAACATGGTTATGTATATTTTATTTAATCATCTTTATTCACATCTCTTTAATATTCCTTATCTTTAGAATCATTTTTAGAAATGATTTTGCAAAAGCAATCATTTAAGACAAAGCACTGGCAATGGCGAGAGTCAAGTGAGCCATCCAGTACTAGTAAAATGTTTTATTCCCAAAGATTCTACAACATTCATTTTTCATGAAAAGATACAAAATATATGTTAGCATATAAATTCAGCCTTCTTTTATGCACATTGTGTGTTCTAATTATAACAATCTAATTGATAAACAACACATACTGTGGTTCCGACAGTGGGATTGTGATGAAACACAGAGTACAAATTTTAATTACATACAGTTCTAATACAGTGAGCACTGCAGCATTTCTGTCATCTTTGAAATGGTAACAGAAAGAAAAAAACTTTTTTGAAATATGAGCATGAAGGTAATGAGATCAATAAATGTCAGCTAGAAAAAGTAATCACAACTCCTGAGACTCACTGACCTTTCTACAAATTCCAGAAGTAATAGAGTAGCTGGGGATGAGGAATTCTTTAACAATGAGAATCTGATACAATTACAAGAGAAAGGGAAGCCAAGATTGCTCTATGACATCAAAAACACTGCCTATACAGGTAATTCTGACACAATAATTTATTCCCTTGATTCTTCTTCTATGATCACCACCAACATAGATCACAAACCTTTGGTCTTCACAGAAACAAAATTCCCATTGGAGCTTCTGAATACTGAAAAAGTTGCTTTATAAACTTTAACTTTGCTTCATAATGTTTAGCATCCTAATGGAGTGTGATAATACAGTTGGTTAATTTAAATGTCCAAAATGAAAAAATATTCTTTTTTGCTACTTGTGAAATCACTCTATCAGTATTTGAGCATAATTTACAAAAATTCAATTTTGGAAAGTGTCTAAAGGAATCTTTGGAAAGATTTAACTGTCATGAAATAGTTCGTATTTGAATATAAAATGAAATTATGATATTCTGAAACTTAAGTTATGATATTAAAATATTTTAAAAGCCCACAACAGTTTAGATAATAATGCAAAATAAGGCTTCCAGTAAGGCTAAGATTCTACAGGGCCAAAAGAGACTAGAATGGGGTGCATTTTCAGTTTTTATGGCTTTTTCCCTATGGGCAAACTGAAGTTGGAATCATAAAATTTGCTAACATTTCGATGGAAAAATCCAGTCTTTCTATCCTAGAAAATCAGAGAAAAGTTCAAGTAAATTATAAATATTCACAAATAAGGGAGGAATCAGGGAAATGAAAAGTCACATATTTGAGCCCCAAATTCTCTTCAGAAACTCTTTCCATGTATTTGACCCCTGAAACTACAAATGCACTAGGCAAACTCAGAGCAGTACAGGCTAAAGATGAAGAAACTGAACCAAGATCTGAGCTGCCAGTTAAGAGTCAGAGTTTACAATTTGATTCCAACCAATTAATAACATAGTAAAACAAACAATATACTTCAGAGAAATACAGCAAAATTCAGTCTCTATAACATTCAAAATGCCCCAGACACAATTCTAAATTACTTGACACATGAAGAACCAGAAATGTCTAGCCCAAATCTAGAGAAAATACAATCAACTGACATATCAAAAGAAAAACCAAGTAGTAAAATTATCACAAATGGATTTTTAAAGAATTATCATAATTATTCTCAATAAAAATAGCAACACAATGAGAAATTGTTTCAAAAAGAAAATCTTGGAGACAAATTAAAAAGCAATTTTTAAACCCCAAATGCAAATTTTAGAACTGAAAAGGACAATATCTGAGATTTCTTAAATTGAATTTACTTAAAAAGAGAATGGAGATGACAGAAAAATAAACAAGCCTTAAAATGGATCAATGCAAGTTACCTACTACCAAGCCAGAACTAAAAAAGATAGATAAAAGGTGAAGAGTAACTCAGGGAACTTTTGGACAAAAGCAAAAGTGCTAATGTACATAATTGCAGTTCCAGAAGAAGTAATTTTTTAAAGCACAAAAATATTTGAACAAATAGTGACTAAAACTTTCCCATATTTGGCAAAAATAAATGTGCATATTCAAGAAGCTCAGTGAACCCCAAGCAGAATAAATATGAAGAGAACAATTGCTAAACACATCATAGTCAAATTTCTGAGTGATAAAATCATGAAAGCAGTCAGAGAAAAATGAAAAGGGAACAACTTGAATGGTCAATAACTCTTCATTAGAAATGGCTAAGTCCAAAAAAATAGTGGAAAAGCATTATTTGAAGTACTGACACTAAAAAAAAATTTAAAAAATTTTTATACTCAGTGAAAATATTCTCTAAGAATAAAAGTAAAAATATTTTATTCTAAAAGTAAAACTAAGAGAATTCATTGTCAACAGAAATTCATTACTGTAACAAATGATGTGGAAAGCAGTTTGGAAATTTCTCAAAGAACTTAAAACAGAACTACCAATTGACCCAGCAATCCCATTACTGGGTATTTAAAAAGTAAATCATTCTACCCAAAGACAATAGATATTCATATGTTTATCACAGCATCATTCACAATAGCAAAGACATGGAAGCAACCTAGGTGCCCATCAACAGGCCATTGGATTTTAAATATGTGGTACATAGAACACTAAGAAATACTATACACCCGTAACAAGGAATAAAATCATGTCCTTTGCAGCAACATGGATGCAGCTGGAGGTTATTATCCTAGGTAAATCATTGGAGAAACAAACAAACAAATAAAAAAAAAAAACAAATATTGCATGTTCTCACTTATAAGTGGTAGCTAACCATTGGGTACACATGAATATAAAGATGAGAACAATAGACACTGAGGACTACTAGAGGAGGGGAAGGGCCAGAAAACTACCTATTGGGTATTATGCTCACTACCTGGGTGAAGGGATCATTCATTTCCCAAATCTCAGAATCACATACTAAACCCACGTAACAAACCTGTACGTGTACCACCTGAATCTAAAATAGAAGTTGAAATTACTTTTTAAAGTCTTGAATTAGATTACAAAGTAAATGCAGATGTATGTTGTTTATAGAAAAACTATACACTTAAAACCAGTGGCCCAGAAACAATAAAAATAGAAATACGAATGGGGAAAAATAAAAATAAGTGATAAAGGGGATTCCACAGGCTGAAGATATACCATATAAAAATCTAGATCTTTAGGAAGAAATAAAAAGCCTTAAAAATGTTTTTATAAAAGTAGAGAGCCAAATATAAAAAGCTACATTTCCTTTTAATTTCATTAAAATCCATAGGACCTTTTAAAGAAAATATTGTAGCATCATCCTGTGGGGTTGTAAAATGTATGTAAATGTAATAAATATGACAGCCTAGCACAGAGAATTACAGGAAGAAGAATGAGATCTATATAGTTGCAATTTTATTCCCCATTACATTAACTGACAAATACTTATGGTATTTTGTAGATGCCTATGGTAATTTGTAGAAAAAGCACAAAAAAAAAGAGTGCAAGAGATATAGCTAAAAAGTCAATAGTTACATTAAAATCATATGCAAAAATTACTAAAGTAATCTAAGAGATGGCAGGAAAAAAACAAAGGAACAGAAACAGATGGGACAAACAGAACCAAATAAAAAACTGGTACAGAAGCCCAAAGTCAATCCTTTCAGTGGTAATTAATTGTTAATAAACTAAATATGCCAATATTAAGAAAGATATTATCAAAAATTGGTTTAAAAAAGAGCAAGACCCAAGTATATATTAGCTAGAAGAGACATATTTGAATATAAAAATACAACTAGGATGAAAGTAAATAAATTGTAAAAGATAATGCAAACAGTAAGGGTAAGAAAGCTTGTGTGGTTATACAGATATCAGAAAAAAAGTAGACTACCAGCTAGAGTATTACTAGCAATAAAGTGGCACATTTCATAACAATGGTCAGGTCAATTCATCTGATTATTATATCTGAAGATATAATAATCATAAATATGTATGTGCCTAGTAACAGAGCTTCAAAATACATGAAGTCAAAAGAATAGACAAAACTCAAGGGAGAAATATACAATTCCACAATCATAGTAATTTTACCACCCCTCTCTCAGCAACTGATATTATAATAAAACTAAATTCATAGTCTGAAAAACACTATCAACTACTTTAACATAATTTTTATGTATAGGTTACAACACCTAACTTACCCTGCAAAGTTTACATTCTTTTCAAGTGCACATAGAATATTCATTGAGATGAGCCCTATTCTGCGCCATTTTAAAACGTCTCAAATTTTGCAAAATGATTGTATTAGTCTGTTCTCACACTGCTAATAAAGGCATACCCAAGACTAGGTAATTTGTAAAGGAAAGAGGTTTCACTGACTCACATTTTCACATTGCTGGGGAGGCCTCACATTCGTGGTGGAAGGCGAAAGAGGAGCAGAGTCACATCTTACATGGCAGCAGACAAGAGACCATGTGCAAGGAAACTTCCCTTTATAAAATCATCAGATCTCGTGAGACTTATTCACCATCACAAGAACAGCATGGGAAAGACCCACCAGCATGACTCAATTACCTCCCACTTGGTCCCTCCCATGACATTTAAGAATTATGGGAGCTACAATTCAAGATGAGATTTCAGTGGGGACACAGCCAAACTCTATCAATGATGAATCATTGAAGTGGCAGTCAGAACACATGAATGCAGCCATTTACCACCTGAATGACCTTGGGAAGTTCACATTATCTCTCAGGGAAGTAGTTTATTAATCTTAACAGATAACATTACTATCTATCAGCCATGTTTGTTCTGAGGACTGGAAGATAATAAAAGTTGGAAGACCCAGAATAGTGTTTAGTACCCAAATGGAATTTAAGAAATGTTTATTACATTTTTTGGGCCAGAATTTTTACTATTCTTATGACTGCCTAAACCCAGGTGAGAAATGAATACTTGATAAACAGTAAGTAGTATGATAAGCAGAAAATAATGGTCATCTTTAATATTATTATTTAGGAAGCAATATGGCCCTTTGCATCTATTCCTCAGCTAAAATTCCAACTCAAAAGGGATTCTTCCCAAGAAAAGGTTTTCCTTGTCACGTCTGTGTATCAAAAGTCAACACAAGAGCATACATTCAAGATCAAATGAAGGCTGCAGAGCCTGACAGACAGAAGTCAGTGCTGGGATTAATAGACAAACCAGGGAGCCAGCATTTTGCAGAGCATATTAGCAAGAAGCAAAATCACTGCAGAACTTACCTAAGCTACAGTATTAGACTCAACTTTGAGTACTTGTTGATGTAAAGATTGAAAATTTGGAGCAACTAATAATATACATAATGACTATCCCAGTATCAAAATGTAGTACAAAAAAAAATTACATGGGATATATATAAGTGGAAATGAAGAGAACAGAATAATGCAAGATGTGCCATCTAAATACAAAATGAGTTTACTGCCCTGGGAGTACCATATTTGAAAGATAAGAAGACAACTAGGTAGTGATGTCAGAAATCATTCCATTATATTCATAGATTTTATATATGTTTACATATGTATCAATGAATACTAAAAATTTTATAGTTTTATTCCTAAATACATGTTTATTCCCAATTACTATTTTTATTCTGCTATTAAATCTCCAAGATAGAAAATCCAGCCTACTATAGATATAGCTGGATATTTGGCTCTGGCAAAAATCTAAATCCTTAAAACAGTAGATAGCGGTCTGATACTCAGAGTGGTCAGGAACAGAATGGAGCATCTTCACAATGTTTCTTTCTTTCTGGGGGTGCTACATATGCCAACTGCATTTTCTAAAAAGGATATTGCTAACACAAGGCTGTATGTTCCTATTCCAGAGTCATGTCTGATATTGCCTACTTGAGTTGAATTATGAAAATTTAGCATTAAGGACAAGACACTAAGGTTTACAAATAAACCAAAATTTCCTCATGTTTCCAGAAACTTAAAACCTTTATAAAGCAATCTTTATTTTGCTATATAAAAGATAATTACCTGACATACATGCAACCTCTGAAAGACCTCAAGAAAGAAACACATGCATCAAACTGTCATACTTCGATTTCTTGATAGGTCAAATTTCATTCCCAATGTTTTGCAAAATGGTGAGCATATTACAACCTGCTATATAAGTATAAAATAACATTAGCTTCAGTAATAATTCAGGCTCTAACCTATGACTTTGCAGGAAATCAAGCCATGACAACTTTTTCGTGAATTAGAGTTACTCATTCATTTAGAAAATTATGATTCTACCATAAATAATTTTACTATACATATATATTATTATTTAATTCTTAATATACATATAGGCCACCATGATTGTACATATATACCATAGAATATTACACAGCCATAAAAAGGATTTTTTGCAGCAAAATGGATGAAGCTGGAGGCTATTGTCCTAAGTGAATTAATTCAGAAACAGAAACTCAAATATCTCATGTTCTCACTTACAAGTATGAGCTAAACGTTGGGCACTCATGGACATAACACAGGAACAATAGACACTGCAGACTATGGCGGGGGGGCTTTGTTCGGGGGAAGGCATTGAAAAGCTCCCTATTGGGTACTATGCTTACTACTTGGGTGGCAGAATCCATACAGCAAACTTCAGCATCACACAATATACCCATGTAACAAACCTACACGTTTCCCACTATATCTAAAATAAAATATGGAATTAAAAAAATGCAAAATGTCTTAGAAATATTAATGGAAGGCAAAAGGACCATAATGGGTTGCCACTTACCTGCCGACTGGTACATCAAAGAGGATTGTCCTAAATGTGGTAAATGTGAGAAAACTTATATTTCTGCTTGAGGTTAAAAGTCCACAAAAGAATCATTTGATCTGATTGACATAGCTGCTAAAAGTGTCCTATACGTGGCACCTATAGACCACACTGACAAGGGGAAAGCATAGACAGGGAAGTTGTGTTTGAGTGTAAATATCAGGCAACTTGAAGGGCAGAGTCAGCACGTTGTTAATAAGGGACTCCACAGGTAAAAGTACATTCAGTAAGTGGAGAGCTGGATTATAGGTCACTCACTGAGCATTTTAGACAGACCTGCAGGAAGTACCATTAGTAGGGATATTTCTGTATACAAGAGCAAAGTGTATGCATAGATAAAATACTATGGAGTTTTATAATTGCCATTTACGATTTGGTGGAAGAAAATGAAGAAAGGTTAAATGACTTGTCCAATTTCACACAGCAAGGCAGTTATAAAGCTAAAACCATAACCCATGGTAGAGAAAATTTCCAGCTTTCAAATACCTGAAATACATCTGATATTGTATATAATAGTTGTCTCATGCTGAGCTGCCACTTTATTCTTATTGTGTCACAGGAGAAAAAAAAATACACCAAATGCATTACAGCCTTAGGATTTCCTTAAGAGTATAACCACTGAAAATATATATTTCAGCAATAAAGAAGGCATTTTTCTCCCATGTTCCCACTGCCTTTGTTTTGAAAAATAGTCATACATTTTTATCATCGATGAGTCCTTAAATGAAGAAAAACGCACACATTTTTCTCACATGCTTTAGTTCAAGTGGCATTAGGTATGTAATTACTCAAAAATACAGTTTTTATACATTCTCCGGTAAGTGCTCTCTTAATAGTTGCTTGACAAAAGGCTTAATATAGCATTTTATATTTCACAAATGAAAGAAATGGTTTTGCTTTTAGAAAGTTAACCAATAGTCTTTTGCCTATAAAATAAAAATGGTCAAACCACTTAGATTTATAACTGGATTATACTATTCTAACCCTGTAAATTCCCTTTTTTTTATGTTGCTTTAATTCACTATGTTTTTAAAACAAGGTAGCCAAAAGAGATCTGATTAGAAAACATAAGGAAAAGGCCAGGCGCAGTGGCTCATGCCTGTAATCCCAGCACTTTGGGAGGCCAAGGCAGGCAGAGGTAAGGAGTTCGAGACCAGCCCGTCCAACATGGTGAAAAATCCCATCTCTCCTAAAAATACCAAAAAAAAAAAAAAAAAAAAATGTAGCTGGGCATGGTGGTGTGCACCTGTAGTCCCAGCTACTTGTGGGGCTGAGAGGAGAATCGCTTGAACCCAGGAGGTGGAGGTTGCAGTGAGCCAACTGCACCACTGCACTCCAGCTTGGGCAACAGGGCAAGACTATGTTTCAGGGAAAAAAAAAAAAAAAAAAAAGGAAAAATAACTTTATTATACTATAGTAGCGGCATTGTCTTAAATTATCATATTATTTTAGGCATAAAATCAGGAGTATATCCCCATTACCTCCATCTACCAACCACAAATATTTATGATTGCTATCCTTTAATGCAGTATTTGGTACAGCATCCCATTATGGCATTTTCTCTTTTAATTAGTATCTTGATGAAAATTATTTGCAATTTTTTATCCTCTCTGTTGTAGTGAATGACAATATTTTATTGACAGGCAAAAATGGAAATGCACTGACTCTTTTCAAAGAAAAATCATTTTCATCAAAGTATATAATAAAACCATGCATTGTTGTTGTATTTATGAGTATCCACTTAAAATGTATTTTAAATTACCATCAATTATTCATTATATACAGATATTTATGATTTCCATCTTGAATATGTAACATAGATCCTCAAAAATTTGGTCATTGACTTGATCTCTCTAAAATCATGCTTAGATCATAAGAAATAATTGGCCAGGTATAATGTCTCAGGCCGGTAATCCCAGCATTTTAGGAGGCCAAGGCGAGATAATCACTGGAGGCCAACAGTTCTAGACCAACCTGGACAAGATAGTGAGATCCAGTCTCTAAAAAAATTTTACATTAATTGGGTGTGGTAGTGCAAGCCCATAGTTCTAGCCACATCAGGAAGCTGAGGTGGGGACATCCCTTGAGCCCAGGATTTTCAAGAGCTATGATTATGCCACTGCACTTCAGCCTGGGCAACAGAATGAGACCCTGTCTTTAAAAATAATAATAATAATTGATGAGTAATTACTTATGCAAATATTATAAATAGCTGATAGAAATATGCTCAACATTTACAAACCGTTAGTAGTAAACTTTGATGTACTAAGAAGTCAAAGTATGACAGGTTGATGCACATTGCTGTTTCTTGGATCTTTGGGCGGACATTTATTTATTATAGCTAAGTAAATGCTATTTATGACTGATCCATGTAGTATACTATATATACTTTTCCTTTCCTACACAAAATATTATTCTATTGGCTTAATTTTTATGTAATTATTATTCTACATCCCTAAAAAATATCCCAGTTGTATAAATATTTATTCAATATATCCCAACACATCAGGAATCCTAACAATTCCATCTTCACAGAGACATCTCTTCCAGATACCTCTTATTTGCTTAGCCTGGTCAAGCTGCACTCTATATCTTCCTCATATTCTCCTTTGCCATCATCCTAGGAATTCTCTTTATCTTTCTGTTGTGCTAGATCTTCCAGTTCCTGGATCCCATATATTCTCTTTTATTGGTTTACTCTGTTTTGGAGGAGCATATGCTTCAGTAGTTTCCTAGAAAAGGATACATGTGAGGTTTTTTCCACATCTTGTGTGTCTGAAAATGTTTATTTTTATGTTTACATTTGATTGATAGTATAGAATTCTAGATTGGAAATCATTTTCACTGCACATTTTCAGAACAGCCTTCTAGCTTTCAGTACTGCTAAAAATTCTATTCTAATTCTTGATCTTTTAAAGCAAATTTTTTCTCTTTCTCTCTCTCTGGAAACTTGTACAATCTCCTCGGGGCTCAGGTATTCCTGCTTTGGCCTTATCTTTTATCAATGGTCTCTAGCTCATGATCTGCCCATATTGCCCTGCTCAAATTGTGTACTTAAGGGAGAAGTCAAAGGAGTTCATTCGTACCTTAAATATCACATTTGAAGAAAAGCAGTGATCTCAGAAGCAGTATTTCCTGATCAGAGATCTAATAAGTTTGTACCAGTTCTCCTAACTACTAAAACCAGGTCATATTCTTTCTTGGTCTACCTTTTACTAGGCTGTTACCTCGGGAGTAGGGACTTCATTTTCATTGGCTCATTTAAGATCCAATCAGGGAGTAGAGGTCTATTTGTTGGTGGCTGAACATTTCATTATGCCTGAAGATATTAAGCTTAATAATATGGGAAACTAATATTTTATTTAGATGGCCAGGTCATGGTGAAAAATAAAAACTTATCTTCTAGTCATTATAATCACCATATGCTGATGACGACTTTCAGTGCCACTTTTCCCAAAGAGAAATATTTTTTAAATACTTTTTAAAGAAAACTCAGAGTAAAATTATAAAAGAAGACCACATAGATCTTTTATGCTAGATATTTGTTTATATCATCCTTTCCACAATTTTATGTCCAAAATTATGGATTTTATACAGCTTTCAGAAGCTATGACAATTCAATCAGTGCTCAGGATAATGCATTAGAAGATAAGCTAGAGATCTCTTTGAGTTTCAGTATACTTTATTAGCTTGATTACAATTTTCCTTTAAAAAATTTCAGATGAGGTTTGCAATGCATCTTAGAACTTTTAATCCATTGTTGTCTCTATTATCTATCACAATTTGAAGATATTAAACCATTTTATCTTCTGTATATATTATCATGATGCCTCTTGGGGCAAAACAGTAAACTTCACTCTTCATGTTTTTAGCAGATTTTTCTTGGTACTTGATTTTCCTATGCTTCATGGACATCTTTATGTATGTATACAAGTACTGTATAGTAGGCACTATAGTAGTCATCTTCATTTGTCTACCTCATAATATTTAATTCTTACTTGACTATTGCATAGTAAATATTCATACCCACATTTAAAAATATTTCAAAAACTGAAGCTCAGAGGGAGTAATTTGCTTCACCTTCCAAAGTTATAAGTGGCAGCATCAAAATTTGCATACAAGTTTTCTTCCAACTAAAAAAACCTTACATTTTTCCAATTTTGATATGTAGGTTTAAATAGAAAATGATGATGTTTGCTTGTCTGCCAGGAATAAAACATTCAAGAGTTTAAAATATTTTTCCTCTAAGGAGAAAAAAGGTATAAGCTTTAAAAAGATTGCTTTTAAAAACTTCACAATTATTAACATTTAGAAAAGTCTTTAACATATTAAATGGCCAAATATATCAATTTTATGACAGACAGCATTTCTTCTTCAGCTTCGGCTTCTGAAACTTGCAGACCAGGTAATTCAAGTAAGACCCGGGCTGAAGGTCTAGACTGGAAAAAAGCATCTGTCTCCATACATTCTAACGAAATGAAAGAATAGACATAACCATCAGGAATATGCTTGTGGAGTGTCACTAGTTCCCTACCTGCTTTTTCTGTCTGTCTGATGTCAGTACTGAAATAAAAACAACTCTGGGCTTTTTTTTTTTAAAGCAACTCAAGATTAAATAAAGGGAATTAGGTGATTATAAAATCTATGGAAGTGATGAAGCAGCAGGATCTACAACTGGCTTTCAGAAATGATTTCCAGAGCAGTACAGAACTGATCTACAAGAGCAATTGCTACTTCTGTAACAAGCAGAACTATGAAAACTATTGAGCTCATGAACTCACAGATCAAAAAACAGGACTCAGTAAAGAGTGCCTGCCTACGCTCTGACAAACAGAAAGCTGGAGATTGGAGATTGGAACATTCCTGCAGAGATACATCTCTAACACCTTTATTGCTAGCAGAAAAAGAGCCACAAGACAGTAGGAAGATGGTTTTATCTCTCTCCTACTTTACAAATCTGATACAATTGTATGTAGTGCACAGAACCTACTTTACTCCCAAAATCATGTCTGCTGTGGAGTCTAGGGAATACATAGTTGCTAGATTTTCAGCCAGTACATAAATAAATAAGTAAATAAATAAATAAGACTTACTAGAAAGAAGTGAATCCTGATGCTGAGAGCAATTAGACTACATCCACCAAACTCTCCCACTAAGGAATAAAAAATCATGCGTTGGCACTCCCAGGCCTCATTCCATAGAGAGCTCCTAGTCAGAATACTAATTAAGGCAGGGACCTGAAAGAAAAACACACTTATTTACACAATAGTAAAGAACACCCCAAAGCACCTACTCACCCCTTCACCTAATCATCTTTAAGGACAACCAAGGATCATTAGGTGTAAGAGAAGAATCAAATCATGAAAGACAATAATGACCAAAACAAGAAAATAGAAAATTTAACATCAGAGAAAAACAGATCACTCAGGAAGTAGAAGAGAAACCTTTGATATGATCAGAGAGATCAAATAAAGCTAGGATTTTTGACAAAAGTATCAACTAGGGAATGTCAAAGCATTCTTACGGATTTATAATATTATTGCTAGAATGAAAAAGCAATAATATATTTTACAGTGTAGGAAAGAAAGTGTGGGCAGAAAATATGAATGAAAAGAGGCAGATAAAAGAACATTCCAGGAGATACAGCCTCAGAATAGCAGGAGTTCCAGAAGAAAAGGAGCATCCTCAAATGCAGCAGACCTGGAGAGTATCTAATCCAGACAAGAGCAGGAAATAGACGACCTCCAGGGGGAAAAATTCTGGGACAAGGGGAACTTTACATGCCAGCATTATGATGCAAAGGGTACAAAGATGCTAGAAACGTTCCTCCTAGGAGCAACCCAAGTATGGTGACATTGTTCCTATAGAAATAAAACCTAATTCTAGCACATTCTTTGACAATGAAAAAACAGGATAAATACTGTTCACTTGCTCTTTACTTTAAGAGTCAACCTAAAATCATCTAGTTTTTAAATACTGGTTCAAATGTATAAAACATTACCTATGCCAAATAAAACAAAACTACAGGGTAAGTCCAGGCCACAGTCCTCAGCTGACAACTCAGCAGATGCTATCTAGCTGTAAGAACCTCTGAGATGGTAGTCTTAAACCAGTGGTTTCCAAAGTTTCATTTATTTGAACCGTTTGTAGCCATTATCACATTTGATCCTGAGATGCAAGGAAGGAAAAGCATGGTTGTGGTTTCAGAAATAGAATATAAATGTCAACAAATTTAATAATATAAAAGTAAAGCTATAGAAGATAGATGCTGGGAAGCAGAAAACAGGAAAAGGTAAAGGAAAGTCATGGGAGTCTTTATTATATGAGCCAGGAGGTGAGTGATGGATGCTGTTAGCAGTTGAGGGCACATACAATTTTTAAAAAATGGTGTAAACATAGCATTCAAATTAGAGAAGAGATCAATAGACAAATTAAAAATAATAATTAAGCTATAAATATTTGAGAGCAGGGGTAAAAAAAGTAAGCCAAATCCTCGTCTTTCACTGAAGAAGTCAATAAATGTTTATTAAATACCTTCTCCTGTGCCTGGCAGTATTCAAGCGCTGAGGATGTAATAATGCAGATAAAAGAAGGGGAGAACTGATGCTTAAAATGCATCTCATTGTTGTTCACCGTATTAGCCGATTTTCACACTGCTGATAAAGACATACCTGAGACTGGGCAATTTACAAAGGAAAGAGGTTTAATGGAGAACTCACAGAATTCCACATGGCTGGGGAAGCCTCACAATCATGGCAGAAGGTAAGCAGGAGCAAGTCACATCTTACGTGGATGATGGCAGGCAAAGGGAGAGCTTGTGCAGGGAAACTCTGCTTTATAAAGCCATCAGATTTCATGAGACCCGTTCACTATCACGAGACCAACATGAGAAAGACCCGCGCTCATGATTCAATCATCTCCCACGGGGTCCCTGCCACAATACATTGGACTTATGGGAGCTATGAGATGAGATTTGGATGGGGACACAGAACCAAACCATATCATTCACCCTCTCTTTCCTAGAATGTTTTATGATTTTGATTTTCTGGTAAACTTTCATTCCTCCAACAAAAACCCATGCTTATAAGCATGGAACATGATCATGACTGAAGAAATACTGAAGAAATAGAGGTAAAGATACGTAATCTAGTACTTAAGGACTAACCACTAGAAAATATCAAAACAGAAACCATAGAATAAGATTAGTTATGGGTAGCAGCACTGGTAATACAGAAGGATGGAGAAGGAGATTATTCCTTTTTCTGAAATGTTCTTTCTGTTATCTGATAGGCGAGTATGGTAGGAATGGATGTGTGGCCCCTTCAGTGATAAACTTGTTGCCCTGGCTGCTGGAAGTGCTGTTGTCAGACTGCCTTTGACTGTCAGTCCCTTTGGAAATTGTTTCAGATGCAGAAAGCCATTTCTCCCAAAGTAAAGCAGTTTTCCAGGCAGCTCACATTTAATGAACAACCGACGCTGAAGATGGGCTTGGCCATCTCAACTCAACTTGGAACAGATGACTCTTAAGGGCCATTCTAGCTCCTGAGCACTCCTTGGGGTCAGCAGACACTGTCATTGGACCTGTGCCTGACTTCTTCTCCATTTCTGCTTTCTTCCATTCCTTTTCAAAGGGTTGATCCCACAATTTCTCCCTCATTAGTTGTTAATTCCACAATTTCTCAGTAATCCCACAATTTTCTCACTAACAATAAATACTGCTTACAAGTATTACATTGATTAATATAAGTTTAAATGCTAGAACAGTGTCAGTGATGATTTATTCCATGTTATGCAGAAAACAGGAATAATTAGTAAAACAAAGAATTCATGTGGCAATAAAATTCACTTTCACTTTTTATTAATATAATTTCCTCTTTATTTAATTCCACTTTGTTGTTTTCTTAAATTTGTATTTTTGTCAAGGATGGATAGCTTTCTACTCAATATCTAGCCTTTAACACAAAATTTTATGTTGCTTTTGCATATACACAAAATATTGCTACTTGTTTATTGCTGTGCTTCCTTTCTAATGTACATACACTTCAATCTCATCATTGCTCATATCATGGCAAGATAGTGTCACTGACCAGCCAAAAAACCACTTTTCTATTGATTTCTATGCATGTATGTTACTTTCTCACCAAATGATAGTGAATTCTATTTACCTATCTTATTAAAAATATAATGATTTCTGGCATGCAAATATCATAATAAATAATGGTGATTTTATTGGTGTAAAAAATGCTAAAATTCCCTTAATTTTTAATGCTAATGTATGTCAACAGAAATAACTGTTTTATTTTATTATCTAGGTAACAGCTTAATAACTTTTATTTTTATAAATGCTGTCAGTAAATGCAATAATTTCTGTGACTTTATTCTTCAAAGGTCTTGCTTAAAATATTTAAGGTCTACACCTCTAAAGCAGAGTCTAGCTCCATTATTTATATATCTGTGATTCTTAAATATTTTGTATAAGGCAAATGGTCAATATGAGTTTGCGTCCTTTGTAGGGACATGGATGCAGCTGGAAACCATCATTCTTAGCAAACTATCACAAGAACAGAAAACCAAACACCGCATGTTCTCACTCATAGGTGGGAACTGAACAATGAGATCACTTGGACTCGGGAAGGGGAACATCACGCACTGGGGCCTATCATGGGGAGGGGGGAGGGGGGAGGAGGGAGGGCTTGCATTGGGGAGTTATACAAGATATAAATGATGAATTGATGGGTGCTGACGAGTTGATGGGTGCAGCACACCAACATGGCATAAGTATACATATGTAACAAACCTGCACGTTATGCACATGTACCCTAGAACTTAAAGTATAATAAAAAAAAAAAAAAAAAAAGAATGTATGAATAAATAAAAGAATGAATGAGCTTGCTTTATATAATATTTTATCCAGAAATCTTTATTCATTTAATATTGTATACTGACTTCTTTATATTTTTCCAGTCATGTTCTAAGTTCTGTATATATCAGTTTCCTTATGGCCTCCTGAGCATTCCAAGTCTCCGCTTTCCATTTATTAAATTCATAGGCACTTATTAAATACCTACTTTGTGCCAAGCAGCATGCCAGATGCTGAGGGTATAGTAATGTACATGAAGTAAGAGAACAGATGCTTTAAATGCATTCTATTGTTTTTCACATTCTCCTCTCTGCTTGGGATGCTTTATTATGTTTATTTTCTGGCAAACTTCTATTTCTCCAAAATAAAGCCATATGTAAGAAGGGCACAGAGTCAGACTGCCAGTGTTCAAATCCCGGCTCCACAGTTACTAGTTATATAACTTTGGGCAAGTTTCTTAGCCTGTGAATTTTCCATTTTCTCATATTTGGAATGGTATCTACCTCATACAGCTGATGTCAGAATTAAGCAATTAAAATGTATGTAAAAGTCTCAGCTTAATGCCCAGTACATACTTGTTCAATAATCGTTAGCTATTATTCCAGCATCACTACGCCCTGCTGTTAGAAAAACAGTTAAATCCTGACAACAAATTCCAAGATATAACAGCTACCACCAAAATAGGATGACTTTAGTATATTTAAAAAGCCCTTTTATTCACTATTTTTAATAGAAAACTTAAAGGTTCTATTAAAAATAAAATATTGTCCATGTTGATGCATGTTGCAGAATTTCCTTCTTTTTTAAAGGTTAAATAATATTCTATAGTATGTATAAATTATGTTTTCTTTATACATTTTCCTGTCAATAAACATTTAGTTTATTTCCTTAAGGACATTATGCTAAGTGAAGTAAGCCAGTCACAGGAAGACAAATACTGCATGATCCCACTTATATGAGGTATCTAAAATGCTTAAGTTGTTATAATTTAAGTATTCCACTCTTCAGAATTAGAAAGACTAATTCCACTCTTTAGAATTAGAGTGAAATGTTGGTTACTGGGGGCTGGAAGGAGGGGAAAATGGGGAGTTACTCATTAATGGGCATAAAGTTTCAGTCAAGAAAGATAAATAAGAAGTGAAGCAAGATGGCAGAATAGAAGATGCTCGGGAGGCTGAGGCAGGAGAATGGCGTGAACCCGGGAGGCGGAGCTTGCAGTGAGCTGAGATCCGGCCACTGCACTCCAGCCTGGGCGACACAGCGAGACTCCGTCTCAAAAAAAAAAAAAAAAAAAAAAAGAAGATGCTGCCGATCATTTCCCCCAGCAAAGACACCAAGTTAACAAATATCTACATAGAAAACAACACCTTCATAAGAACCAAAAACCAGGTGAGCATTCATAGTACCTGGTTTTAACTTTATATTCACTGAAAGAGGCACTAGGAGAGATAGAAAAATCAATCCTGAATAGCCATTGCCACCCCACCCCTACCCTGGCAGTAGTGGCTTGGTGCAGAGGGCATTTTTGGGTGCTCAGGGAGGGAGAGCACAGCAATTGCAAGGCATTGAACTCAGTGGTGTCCTGTTAAAGCAGAAAGAAAAACCAAACCAAATTAGCTAATGTCTACTCACAGAGGGAGCAAAAGACAGCCCTAGCCAGAGGGGAATCAAGGATCCCAGTGGTCAAAACTTGAGTGTTTGCAAACCTCACCACCATGGGCTACAGTACTCTGAATCTCCAAGTAAATTGGAGAGGTAGTCTAGGCCATGAGAACTGCAACTCTTAGGCCAGTCTTGGTCTTGAACTAGTCCCATTGACATTAGACTGAGTGGGCAGACAACATACTGAGACACAAGCTTTGGCAGCCAAGGAAGTGCCGGGATCACCCCTCCTCTAACCTCAGGCAGCACATCCCACAGCTCCAAAAGAGATCCCTTCCTTCTGCATGAAGAGAGGAGAGGGGAGAGTTGGGAGGACTTTGTCTTGCATGTTGGATATCAGCTCAGTCACAGCAGGACAGGGTCAGAGTCCTGAGGCCCCCATTCCAGGACCTAGCTCCAGACATTTCTAGACACACCCTGGCCAGAAGGGAACCCACCGCCTTGAAGGAAAGGACCCAGTTCTGAGAGCATTCATCACCTGCTAACTAAAGAGCCACTGTGCCCTGAATAACCAGCTTTGATACCCAGGTGCTATATCAAGGGCCTGGGGTGAGCCTCTGGGACTTGCTGGCTTCAGGTGAGACTCAGCACATTACCAGCTCTTGTGGTTATGGGGCAAAAATCCTTGTGCTTGAGATAAGGATAGGAAAAAGTAAAGGAGACTTTGTCTTGTTCCATAGGTAACAGCATGACCACAGTGGGGCAGAGTACGAAGCAGTCTCTTGGGGTCCTCAACTCTAGGACTTGATTTTTGGATGGCATTTCTGTACTGGCTCTGGGCCAGAGGGGAGCCCACTGCCCTAAAAGGTGAGTCCCAGGCCAGAAAGAATTCACCACAAGCTAACTTAAGAGCCCACAGGCCTTAAGGAAACATTGACTGGTG
This sequence comes from Rhinopithecus roxellana, assembly GCF_007565055.1. Classification (NCBI taxonomy): domain Eukaryota; kingdom Metazoa; phylum Chordata; class Mammalia; order Primates; family Cercopithecidae; genus Rhinopithecus; species Rhinopithecus roxellana. Next base: position 118,356,004 of record NC_044554.1, on the reverse strand, counting down.
ATCTGGCAGTATTCGTCATGGTCTGGGGTGGTGGTAGCTACAGAATGAGGCTCTCTGCCTTTGGAAATGGAAGACAAGAGTGGGAAGGACTGCATCTTGTGGTTTAAGTTCCAGCTCAGCCCAATACAATAGAACACCAGGTAGACTTCTAACATTCTTGATTCTAGTCCTTGACTCCTGGACGGCACCTCTGGACCCAACTGGAGCCTGGGGCACCATACCATCCTGAAAGGAAAGACACAGACAGGGCTGGCTTTGCCACCTGCTGGTTGTAGAGCCCCAGGGCCTTGAGTGAACATAAGCAGTAGCCAGGAGTGGTTACAGCAGGCCTTGTGTGAGACCCAGTGCTATGCTGGCTTCAGGTCTGACCCAGTGCAGTCATAGTGGTAGTGGCCACAAGGGTGCTTGTGTCACTCCATCCCCAACTTTAGGTGGCTCAGAACCAAGAGAGAGACTCTGTTTGGGAAAAAGTAAGGGAAGAGAACAAGAACCTCTGCTTGATAATCCAGAGAATTATCCAATATCTTGTCAAAAATTATCAAGACAGTACCTCTGCAAGTCTTCAAGAACCACAGTGTGTTACTGGGCTTTTTGTGCCTCCCTAAAGTAGAGACTGCTTAGATCACAACACCCAAGTTCTTTCAAATATCTGGAAAATCTTCCCAAGAAGGACATCTACAAATAAGCCCAGACAATGAAGACTATAATAAATACCTAGCTCTTCATTGCCCAGACAATGAAGAACATCTGCTAGCATAAATACCATACAGGAAAGCATGACCTCACCAGATGAACTAAATAAGGCACTAGGAACCAACTTTGAAGAAATAGAAATATGAAACCTTTCAGAGAATTCAAAATAGCTATTTAAAGGAAACACAAAGAAATTCAAAATAACACAGAGATAGAATTTAGAATCCTATCAGATAAATTTAATGAAGGGATTGAAATAATTTTTTTAAAAAATTAAACTGAAATTCTGGAGCTGAAAAAATGCAATTGACATACTAAACAGTTCATCAGAGTCCGTTAATAGTGGAATTTGTCAAGTAGAAGAAAGAATTAGTGAGGTTGAAGACAGGCTATTTGAAAATACACAGAGGAAACAAAAGAACAAAGAATAAAATAAAATGAAGCACAGCTATAGAATATAGAAAAGAGGCACCAAAGGGCAAATCTGAGTTGCTGGCCTTAAAGAGGAGAAAGAGAAAGAAATAAAGGTAGAAAGTTTATTCAAAAAGATATAACAGATAACTTCCCAAACCTAGAGAAAGATATCAATATCCAAGCACATGAAGGTTATAGAACACCAAGCAGATTTAACCCAAAAGCTACCTCAAGGCATTTAATAATCAACCTCCCAAAGGTCAAGGATAAAGACAGAATCCTAAAAGCAACAAAATAAAAAAAGCAAATAACATACAATGGAGCTCCAATACATCTGGCAGCAGGCTTTTCCGTGGAAGCCTTAAAAGCTAAAAGAGAGTGGCATGGCATATTTAAAGGGCTTAAGGAAAAACAAATCCATGCTAGAATGGTATATCTGATGAAAATATCCTTCAAACATGAAGGAGAAATAGACTTTCCGAGACAAACAAAAACTGAGGGTTTTCATCAATACCAGACCTATCTTACAAGAAATATTAAAGAAAAAACTTCAATTAGAAAGAAAAGGACCAGCACTTTGGGAGGCCAAGACGGGTGGATCACGAGGTCAGGAGATCGAGACCATCCTGGCTAACACGGTGAAACCCCGTCTCTAATAAAAAATTCAAAAAACTAGCCAGGCAAGGTGGCGGGAGCCTGCAGTCCCAGCTACTGGGGAGGCTGAGGCAGGAGAGTGGCATAAACCCGGGAGGCAGAGCTTGCAGTGAGCTGAGATCCGGCCACTGCACTCCAGCCTGGGCGACAGAGCGAGACTCTATTAAAAAAAAAAAAAAGAAAGAAAAGAAATAAAGAAAGAAAGAAAGAAAAGGACGTTAATGAGCAATACAAAATCATCTGAAGGTACAAAACAGGCAATAAATAATCACCTAAAAGTAGAAAAATCACTGGTAATAGTACACAGAGAAACATGTAACATTATAACACATAACTGTGGTGTGTAAACTACTCTTATCCTAAGTAGAAAGACTAAACAATGAACCAACTAAAAATAATAACTACAACAGCTTTTTAAGACAGTCAGTACAATAAGAAATAAATAGAAACAACAGAAAGTTAAAAAGTGGGGAGATGAAGTTAAGACATAGTGCTTTTATTAGTTTTCTTTTTGCTTCTTTGTTTATGCAAATACTGTTAAGTTCTTATCAGTTTAAATAATGAGTTACAAAATGGGATTTGCAAGCTTTGTAGTACCATCAAACCAGAAAACATACAATGGCTACACGAAAAAATATAAAGCAAGAAACTAAATTATATCACCTGAGAAAATCACCTTCACTAGAGGAAAACAGGAAGGAAAGAAAGAAGGAAGAGAAGACCACAAAACAACCAGAAAACAAATCACAAAATGGCAGAAGTCCTTACTTATCAATAATAACATTGAATGTAAATGAACTGAACTCTCCAATCAAAAGACATTGAGTGGCCAAATGGACAAAAAAACAAGACTCAATGATCTCTTGCCTACAATAAGCACACTTCACTTATAAAGGCATACAGACTGAAAATAAAGAGAAGGAAAAAGTTATCCTATGCCAATGGAAGCCACAAAAGAGCAGGAGTAGCTGTACTTAGACAAAATAAATTTCAAGACAAAAATTATACGAAGAGAAAAGGAAGGTCACTATATAGTGATAAAAGGGTGAATTCAGGAAGAGGTTATAACAATTTTGAACATATATGCACCCAACTCTGGAGCACCCAGATATATAAAGGAAGTATTATTAGAGCTAAAGAGAGAGATAGACCATAACACAATAATAACTGGTGACTTCAACAGACCCCACTTTCAGCATTGGCCAGAAAATCAAAAAAAATAAAAAATAAAAAGAATAGTTGAACTAAATCTGCACTATAGATTAAACGGATCTGATAGATATTTACAGAACATTTCATCCAAGAGCTGCAGAATTCACGTTCCTTTCCTACATACATGAATCATTCTTAAGTATAGACCATATGTTAGGTCACAAAACAAGTCTTAAAAAATTCATAAAAGTTGAAATAATATCAAGCATCTTCTCTGACCATAGCGCAATAAAACTAGATAACAAGAGGAATTTTGGAAACTACCCAAATGCATGGAAATTAAATGATATGTTACTGAAAGACCAGTGGGTCAATGAAGAAATTAAGAAGAAACTTTAAAAATTTATTGAAACAAATGGTAATGGAGACACAACATACCAAAACCTATGGAATATAGCAAAGGCAGTACTAAGAGGAAAGTTTATAGCTATAAGTCCCTACATCACAAAAGAGAAACTTCAAATAGACAACCTAATGATGCATCTTAAAGAACTAAAAAAGCAAGAATGAATGAAACCAAAAATTAGTAGAAGAAAATAAAGAACAGAGCAGAAATACAAAAATAAAAATGTAAAAATACAAAAGATCAATGAAATAAAAAGTTGTTTTTTGAAAAGTTAAACAAAATTGACAAACCTTCAGCTAGACTAAGAAAAAAGAGAGAAAATTCACATAAATAAATCAGAAATTATAAAGGAGCTATTATAACTGATACCACAGAAAGTCACAGCATCATTAGTGGCTACTGTAAGCAACTATATGACAATAAATTGGAAAATCTAGATGAAATGGACAAATTCCTAGATACAGACAACCTACTAAGATTGAAACAGGAAGAAATCCAAAATCTGAACAGACCAATAACAAGTAACGAGAGCAAATCCATAATAAAAAGTTTCCTAATAAAGAAAACTCTGGAACCCAATGGTTTCACTATTGAATTCTACCACCCATTTAAAGAATTAATACCAATCCTACTAAAACTATCCCAATGATTGGAGGAGGAGGGAATATATCTAAACTAAATTTATAAGGCCAGTATTATCCTAAAGACCCATCAAGAAAAGGAAACTACAGGCCAATATCCTTGATAAGCATTGATGCAAAAATCCTCAACAGAATACTAGCAAACCAAATTTAACAATACATTAGAAAGATCATTCATCATGACAAAGTGGGATTTGTCCCAGGGATTCAAGGATGGTTTAGCATATCCAAATCAATCAGGGTGATGATATCAACAGAATGAAGGATAAAAAACATATGATCATTTCAATTGATGCTGAAAAATAATTTGACAAAATTCAACATCCCTTCAGAATAAAAATCCTAAAGAAAGCTGGGGATGGAAGGAACATATATGACATATGTGGTAGAAGCCACATATGACAGATCCACATGGGCATCCTTGTCTTGTTCCAGATCTTAGTATCCTAGCTGTAAAGGGAAACACTGAAAGCCATTCCTCTATGATATAGAACAAGATGAAAATGCCCATTGTCACCACTGTTATTAAACATAGTAACTGAGGCTCTAGCTAGAGCAACCAGAAAAGAGAAAGATATAAAGGGCATCAAAATTAGAAAGGAAGATGTCAAATTATTCTTGTTTGCAGATGATATGATTTTATATTTGGAAAAAATTAAAGACTCCACCAAAAAGCTATTAGAACTGATAAATTCTTTAAAGTTGTAGGAAACAAAATCAACGTACAAAAATCAATAGCATTTCTATATACCAACAGTGAACAATGTGAAAAACAAATTTAAAAAGTAATCCCATTAAGATATTCACACATAAAAATAAATACCTAGAAATTAAACAAAGAAGTAAAAGTTCTCTACAATGAAAACTATAAATATTTATGCAGGAAATTGAAAATGACACCAAAAAATGGATATTCCATGTTCATATATTAGAAGAATCAATATTGTTAAAATGTCCATACTACAAAAAGAAATCTACAGATTGAATGCAATTCCCATCAAAATAACAATGACATGCTTCAAAGAAGTAGAAAAAAAAATCTAAAATGTATATGTATCCACAAAAGTCCCAGAATAAACAAAGCTATCCTAAGCAAAAAGAACAAAACTGGAGGAATCAGATTAACTGATTTTGAATCATTCTACAGCATGGTACCGGGATAAAAAGAGACACATAAACCAAGGGAACAGAATGGAGAACCCAGAAACAAATCCACACACATACACTGAATTAATTTTTGACAAAAGTGCCAAGAACAAGATTGAAAAGACAATCTCTTCAATAAATGGAGCTGGGAAACTTGGATAGTCATATGCAGAAGAATAAAACTAGACCTCTATCTCTTGCCATATGCAAAAATCAAATCAAAATGAATTAAATAAGTAAATCTAAGGACTCAAGCTACGTAACTACTAAAAGAAAACATTGGGGAAAATCTCCAGGACATTGATCTGAGCGAAAATTTCTTGAGCAATATTCTACAAGCATAGACAACCAAAGCAAAAATGGACAAATGCGGCCCAGTGGGGTGGCTCATGCCTGTGATCTCAGCACTTTGGGAGGCCGAGGTGGGGTTATTACCTGAGGTCAAAAGTTCAAGACCAGCCTGGCCAACATGGCAAAATCCAGTCTCTACTAAAAATACAAAAAAAAAATCTGGACTGGATGTGGTGGCATGTGCCTGTAATCCCAGCTACTTGGGAGGCTGAAACAGGAGAATCACTTGAACCTGGGAGGCAGAGGTTGCAGTGAGCCGAGATGGTGTCATTGCATTCCAGCCTGGCCCACAGAGTGAGGCTCTGTCTCAAAAAAAAAAAAAAAGAAAAGAAAAGGACAAATGGGAAAATGGGATGACATCAATTTGAAAAGCAAAGGAAACAACAAAGTGAAGATACAACCTACAGAATAGGAGAAAATATTTGTAAACCACCAATCTGACAAGAGATTAATAACCAGAATATATAAAGAGCTTGAACAACTCTACAGGAAAAAAACTAATAATCCAATTTTAAAATGGATAATAGACATTTCTCAAATGAAGACATAAAATGGCAAACAGGGATAAGAAAACATGTTCAAGACCATTGATCATCGGCAAAATGCAAATCAAAACTACAATGAGATATCCTCTCACCCCAGTTAAAATGTCTTAAATCTAAAAGACAGGCAATAACAAATGCTGGCGAGGATTTGGAGAAAAGATAACCCTCATACACTGTTGGTGGGAATGTAAATTAGTATATCCACTATGGAGAACAGTGTGGAGGTTCCTCAAAAAAAAAAAAACTAAAAATTAAGCTACCTTATGATCTAGCAATCCCACCGCAAGGGACATACTCGAAAGAAAGGAAATAACTATATCGAAACAATAACTGCACTTTTATGTTTGTTGCAGCACTGTTTACAATAGCCAAGATTTGGAAGCAACGTAAGTGTCCATCAACAGATTAATGGATAAAGTAAAAGTGGTACGTATACACAAGGGAGCACCTGTGTATACAAAATGACATCCAGTCATTTGCAACAACTTTGATGGAAGTGTAAGCCAGGCACAGAAAGACAAACATGTTCTTACTTATTTGTAGAATCTAAAAATCAAAACAATTGAACTCGTGGATGTTGAGAGTAGAAGGATAGTTATCAGAGTGGGAGAGTTGGGGGGAGGTAGAGATGGTTAATGGCTACAAAAATAAAAAGAATAAGTAAGACCTACTATTTCATAGCACAGCAGGTGACTATAGTCAATAATAAACTTAATTGTATATTTAAAAGTGACTTAAAGAGTGTAATTAGATTGTTCATAATTCAAAGAACAAATATTTGAGGGGATAGATTCCCCCTACCCCAAAGTGATATCTTGGATAATTTTCTGTTTATTTTATATGTAGTAGATGGAGAATATGTTTTTTTCTTGGTCTTCCTTTATTCCTAGGAAGGAATTATTTTCAGGTCTCAATCGACTGCTTCTAACAGTTTACTGGAAATTTATTTCCATGCTGATTATACATTGCTATGGTTTGCATGTTTGTCCCCTCCAAAACTCATGTTGAAATTTAATTTCCTTTGTGAAAGTATTAAGAGGTAGGACTGTCAGGAGGTGATTAGGCCATAAGAACTCCACCCTTATGAGTGGGATTTGTGCATTATGAAAGGGTAGGTTCAATCCCCTCTTGCTATCTCCATTGTCCTGTTGTTTGCTGCCCTGGAATGATGCAGAAGAAGGCCTTTGCCAGATGCTGGTACCTTTGTATTGGGACTTCCCAGCCTTCAGAACTGTGAGCCAATCAATTTCATTCATTATAATTTTTTAAAAGATTAATAAGCTCTATAGAACTGCTGTACAACATTGTACCTATAGTCAACAGTAATGTATTGTACACTTAAAAATTTGTTAAGATTGTTTATCTCATGTTTTGTTCTTGCCATAATAAAAAAATAAAATATTATCTAGTATATGCAATAAAATAGAGAATTGTCAATCGGTCTAGTCTGCCACCTAATTCAGCAATCACTCCAAGGTTTTGGAAGGAATGGGAAAAATAGTAAAATTTGGAAAGGAGCAAAGGAAGAGAGCCTAAATTTTTCTAGGTTTCAGGAAGCAAATGTTTCAAAGCAGCCCCCTATTGCTTTTCTGGTTCTTTCAGCAGTCCTATGAAGCAAGTAAAGCTTCCATGATTGCCCTTATTATGACTCTGAATATTCAAATTGAAAACATTACATTGCTCCTTTTATTACAGAATAGGACCAGTGCTATAAACCAGATTATATGGCCTCTTGCCAAATGTTCTTTCTACTACCCAAACTTCTCACATATGGGTATGGAATTTTAGATCAAAACTTCAAAATGTTTTTTTCCTATGAATGCAGTTATGTTTTTAATGTAATGATTTATTTTCCTTTGGGTAAATACCCAGTAGTAGGATTGCTGGACCAAATTGTGGTTCCATTTTCAGTTATTTGAGAAATCTCTATACTGATTTTCATAGAGATTATACTAAAATCATTGCAACACTATTCACAATAGCAAACAAATGGAATCAATCTAAATGTCCATCAATAGATGATCAGGTGTGTATATATGTGTGTGTCTATATATATAGACACACACACACACACACACACACACACATATATATATATATATATATATATATATCAGGCATATATATATCAGGTGTGTGTGTATACACACACACACACACACACACAATGGAATACCATTCAGCCATGAAAAGAATGAAATGAAATCGTATATTTTGCAGAAACATGGATGGAATTAGAGGCCATTATCTTAAGTGAAAACTCAGAAACAGAAAGGCAAATACTACGTTCTCACTTATAAGCAATAATTTATAAGTAGGAGCTAAATGATGTGTATCCATGGACATAGGGTGTAGAATAATAGACTTTGAAGACTTGGAATGGTGAGAGGTTGGCAGGTGGGTGAAGGATGAGAAATGACTTAATGGGTACAATATACATTATTGGGTGATGGTTATACTAAAAGTCTAAAACTTCATCACTATGCAATATATCAGCATAACAAAACTACACTTGTGCCCCTTAAATTTATACAAATGGAGGAAAAAACTTATCTCCTGAGTCAAGTTTAAATGAGCTAAATGATTATTCTGATATCATATATTTGAATGCATGGATGGTGCAACCTCTCTATCAAGATAGCACAGAGTCCACAGGAAGTATGATGTGGGCAGATGCATTGTCAAGAAGATAGTGGATTTCTACCTGTTCTAGCTTCCTCTCCCAATTCAATCAAGTAATCACTCAGCAGTATGTATGAAGGACCAAGCACATTCTCAGGTTGTGGGTAAATTAAGATACTAAGCCTGACCTTATGTAATCTGAAATGGAATTGAATGACAATGTTCTACCTATGAAACAACAATGAATAATGGTTCTTATGCTTTTGTGTCTTGACTGAAAGTATGATGTGTCATAATCTCTAACTTCCAGAGTTGTTGTGAGGATTAGTTGAGATATCACATGAAAATCACTAGCTCATCATTTAGCGCATAACAGGGGTTCAAAAAATAGTAAACTAGTGGCATGGGTAATAGCCAGTAAGAGCAATATCTGTGGTGGTGGAGGATAGCTAAAATTTGAATAATTTGAACTTTATGGGTTCAAAGCAGAATGACATGTTCATGGGCATATTAGTTTGCATTAGTTTCACGTCTGTTTTCAGAGGTAGAGTCAGAATCAGATTATTATTATTATTCTTTTGCCTAAACCAATGAGCCTCATGTATTAGTTTTCTAGGGTTGCCAAAACAAAATGCCACAGACTGGGTGGTTCAGACAACATACGTTTATTTTCTCATAGTTCCGGAGGTTAAAAATTTGAGATCGAGGGATTAGCAGGTTTGATTTCTTCTCAGGACCCTCTCACTGGCTTGCAGATGACTCCCTTCTCACTAAGTATTCACTTGGTCATCTCTCTGTGAGTGCATGTCTGCTATTTCTCTTTATGAACAAATTTTCTCTTCTGATAAGGGCACCTCTATCATATTAAATGATGGTCCACCCTAGACCTCATCTTAATCTTAAACACCTCCTAAAAGACTTTATATCCAAATATGACTATACTCTATATTTCTAGGGGTAAGGACTTCAATATAAATTTGGTGGGGACATAAGTCAGCCAATAACACCTTTTCTGGAGACGCAGATGCGCAGAGATTGGTTGAGTACAATAAGCTTTAGCAATGCCTAGTTCAAGGACTCCAGTGGAAAACAAGGGAAAGGATCCTTATTCAAATGAGAGAGATAAGGGAACAATCTCTGATCATTGCAGAATAACCTGGCACATGTCAAAAATACAGAGGGGTGGACTGATCTGTGGACTTAGTTTGATTTCAAGTGCGAAAGAAGGATGGAATCTCCTTCAGCGGGTCTCAGAAGGTGTGACTGCAGGACACAGAATGAGCACATGCTTTAATAGCTCGAACTCTGGAGAGTGGTCATTGGAACAAGCCAGTCTGCAGCTTACAGGCCAGCTTTGTGGAACACTGATTTCTTCCCAGAGCAGTCGGGACACAGAGAAGAGGGGGCCTAATAAATTTTCTGGTGTCCATGCACTCAGGGTCTATGAATACCTGGGCAAAATGAATATGTCAATACCTTTAAAACGTGCTTACATTCCTAAGAGTTCATATTTATGGAAGTGCCATATGAAATGTGACTATCAAGTACTGTTTTCTAGAGCAATTTCAGGCATCTGTAAAAGGTGTGTTGCTCCGCAGAAGCTATCATATGTAATGGTTAAAACACTGGATACGAAGTCATTGGCTTGTACCCAGTACTGACAGTTACTAGCTTGGTGAATGGGCAAGTTCCTTGATATCTGCATCTCAACACACTCATGTTTAAAGTGAGATAATACTACTCTTACAGCTTTGGATATATTTGAGGATTACTTGAGTTAAGATATATAAAGTGCTAAGAATATTGTATTATTACCAAGAAATTCTGAGTGAATCACACAACTTCATAGAAAGAAGCAAAGTTCCAAAATGTTCCTTGTCAGATTTAAAAATGAAAATACAGACTTTCCAGTTAAATGTTATTGACAAACAATTTTAGTATAAATATATCCCAAACATTTTATAAACACTCTTACACTAAAAATTTGTTTGTTGTATTTTATTTGGCAATTGTAAAAAAAAAAATTTTTGAATGATAGTGAAAGAGAATATCAGAGAGCAGTACCTTAAATGTCATCAGTGTTTAATAAATATATATCTAATACTATAATAACTGAATGAGTTGGTAGACTCAAGGGCTATAATGTGGAGAGCCTTTATTGAAATGTAAGCAGTCAAATTGACTTGAGGCATTAGGATAAATGGGAGCTACTTAAGATTTGAGTAGAAAAATGAATTACTAAGTCTCATGAAAATGGCAACTGAGTTTCAGTTCTGTACCAGAATTTATGGCATATAGAAGATATTTGACAAAAGTTTGATGTATGAAAAAATAGTGAATGATTAAACAAATGAATAAACAATGAACAAATAAGTATGTAAATGGATCAACTATTTAAGAATGGTAAATTATAAAGGATGGGATAAATGAAAAGAATCATAGGTTCAGAGAAATAAATTAAGAATGGCTTGTGGTAATCCCGTTAGAGGGAATGAGAAACAACCTAGAATAAATGAAGTTGAAATGGAGAGGACAGAGAAAATCCTAAAAGCATGTCAAGACAAAAGTCATATGATAGGAAGACTGTGCACAAACTAATATTACCATCTTTCAGCTGTGAATACTCCTCCTTAGAAATAGCTAGGTTTGGTCTCCTCAGACTTTCTACAAAATATAATCTGGAGGGAAACACTTCAAGGGAATCCATCAAGGCTTTCCATGTCAAGGAATCTGGGTAGACTGTAATACCACCAAAAGAGGAAAGAGGAGGAGGAAAATGAGGAGGAGTAAAAAGAAAAGTTTCTACTTTTTTTTTTTTTGTAAGCACAAAAGAAGATAGCTTACTCATAATCTAAAGTAAATATTTATTAGACAATGAAGAGTCACATTGTCTCCAAGAGTATTTCTAAAAGTAAAAGATAGGATATGTATGCAAGTATTTGAAAGTCTCAATATAAAAAAGTTTCATCTAAGATTGTTGCAGTATCTTGAGCTCTTCACACAACAGAACACTTTAAAGCACTCTTTCCTCTTGAATATAATACAAACTAACAATATAATTCAGCCTATTCAAAGCAGCAAATCACAAAAGACCTTATCTTCCAACAGGTTCACATGTAGTGCTTAGTATTATTGCTCTACCGTCGCAATTGCTGATGCATGAACCAACAAAGGAATAAAAAGAAATGAAATAAAGTCGTAAGATTTATTTATATAAATGAAATATGCCTTGCACAAGGTGTTGAATTTTTCAAATTAGTCAGACATATGTGTAATTTTTCCTTAAACTTTATAACCATGGATAATCTGCAATAGGAATAATTTTTATTTCTATTAAAAATAAGTATTATCATTAACATAATTGAATCTTTTAGAACTCGTGAAGTAATTGCAGTCATTTATTTTTAAAACATTTGATAGTTTTGGCATATCATAAAACAATTTTGTAGGCATTGTTCTCTAATTTTCAAATTCATTTATTTCAAAAGAAATATAATCATGTTTTATGATATAATTAACCTTAGTTCAAATTTTTGAACTCTTATTGATCTCATTAACACATTTTTATCCCTATAATTCAAAGGAGATCAAAGTCTTTTCCAAAAATCTCCAAAACAGTCATGGAGTTGAACTTTGAAATTTTCTTTATGGAAGTTCTAAAAGGAAAACAGTTTGCCTAATACCACACATTTCGTTGGATGGTATAAAGCAATGATGTTCACAACCCCAAAATGATCAGGCCTTGCATTCACTTTTACATTCTCCTCATGGTTTCGCTAAAAAATATTGTTCTTTCATTGCCTCATAATTGGAAATCCAGTCTCATATTTTCCGGATAGTCTATAATCCAACACTTGAAGAGTGTCATTGCAATAAGGTTAGAACAGAATTAGAGGGGAGTGCCAAATGCAGATACCAACAAGAAAGTACTAATTCTCCCTCAAAAGTCACACCAAATTAAAAGTTTCTATTAAGGGTATGAAAGTTTGAAGTTGAAACTCAGCCTATATTCTATGATAAAATTGAATATTGGATATTAATATCAGCCTACTAACTTTAGCAATATTCAAAATTAACAGCTAAGAATCAAAATAATACAAATAATTATTTTCAGATCCTTACTCTTGTTATACTCTTAACACTTAATTGGAATTCACCAAATGTTTAGTTCCCCTAAAAATGATTGATAATGTTGTTACAAATGATTCATAAGGTAATAATAGCAATAAGCCAAACTTTATTTATTCATGCAATATTCATGCAACTACATAATTCAGTATGTCAGCAATTATATTAATATCATATCAATTAGTATACTTGCATTGTATTAAGTATGGGACATAAGTTTCTAAAATGGCTTCAAGAAGATTTTGACATAAGAAATATTATTAAAAGTACATGCATGTTGGTGGTCACAGACACCATTCTATGAGTGCAGATGCTATGTACGTACTTCTGTGAGGTGTAGCTCTTAGCCTGTGATAAAGTAAGAATTTGTTACCTAAATTAACATGTCTTCCCAAATTAAACAACTTACCTTCCAATAGAAAGATCAGGTTCCTATGAAGTTAAGGACAAACATGCTAGGCCATGGGAAAAAATGAATAAATAAATGAGACATCTTCATCTGGAAAATATATATATATAATATTCAATACCATCTTAAATCAGAATCATAAACCTGGCTTCAAGTCAGTATAAAATCTATCAGGGAAAGTATATAATATCTAAATAACAATAATCCAAAATAAAATATAATTAAATACAATAGAAGAGTACCAGACTATGAGTTATATTTCAAAGAAGGAAGAGAAGGTATCCAGCTGAATAATCTGGCATAATCCATTGAAGAGAAAGTATTTGAGTTGCATGTTGAACTATCTGGTAGGATTAGGACCCCTGGAACTGAGAAGGATATTCTGGATAGAGGAAATATCATAAGCAAAGTTGGAGTGAAAATTCCTGAAATATATAAAATGTCCAGAGAATAGTCCCACTGGTCAAACACGCTGTATATGAAGGGCAGCCCTGAGTGATAATATTGAGAGGATGGTGAGAGCATGTGGGGAAATAAAACTTCCCTAGATTTCTCCTGTAAAAATTTTGAGTCACCTGAGACACATAAATGTATACAACATAAAAATAATGTTTGCTTTCCTTTCCCCTAGAAACATTTAACTATCCACATATTATGAGGATTAGATCTGCAGTCATTTGTGGGTTAATGATACTGATCCCAGAGTATGATAAAACTTCTCTTCTTTCTCCTAAAGGAACAATTTGTTACAGCCTAGATTAGGCCCTTAGGTTAAGCAACCAAGATGTCAAGAAGACTGTCTTACTAGGAATTTACATTTCAAAAAAGATGAAGCCCAAACCTTGGCGATATGTTTAGGTCATAAAAGCCATAGACACTAGCGCTTACTTTTTCCTTGGAAAGGTGTATTTACATATCAAAAACAGTGAGTGCAGTCCAGGATCATATCTATCCTATCTTTCAGAAGGGACGAGTGACAGATGATAAATCCATTGTTGTTTCTGTTATCATCTCTCCTCTACCAATGAAACTTAATCACTTGCCTTGAAAGTTTTCATTAGAGCTCATCATGTTGCCTATAGGTCTGGGTGTTACAGCCCAATGCAGCAGTGTTACTGTTGATGTGGTTGTGAGCATCAATACAGAATACTTTTCTCTACCCAAATGCTTCGTGCTTCTGCAGTATTCAGATAGATAAGTAGGTACAGACATACATGAATGAGATGGGTAACATCTCAGAAACCTCAAGGTTCATGAGAAAACAGAGTCATATCATAAAGAACTTTAATTGTCAAGTGTCTAGTTTTCATTTTAAAATGTTTCGTTTTGAGCGGTGTCAATACCTTCCAAAAGCTTCTCCAGATTTCTCAGTGCTCCTGTAAAAAACAAAGTGGTACATTATCCCCACAGACATTACAACTGCTTCCAGAGAAACAGCTTAGTAAAATAACAACTCTATAAAATGTTGCTGCAGCTCACAACAGAGAAGGTAGAAGGTGAGCAAAATCACAACAAAGGTTGAAACGTGGGACAGCTTAGTTCAACAAAACTCAATTCTATTAGATTAACCTCCATTTGGGAATTGGAGCATACTAAAGAAATACACAGTTGTGTGTCACTTAACAACATGTATAGGTTCTGAGAAATGCATCCTTAAGCAATTTCATTATTACACAGGTAACTAGAGTGTACTTCTCAAAACCTAGATGGTATAGCCTACTACATACGTTGGATATATGCTATAGCCTATTGCTCCTAGGCTAAAAACCTGTACAACATATCATTCTAGTGAATACTATAGGCAATTAAAACACAATGGTATTTGTGTATCTAAACATATCTGAACATGGAAAATGTATAGTAAAAATACAACATAATCTTATGGGACCACTGTCAGATATGCAGTCTGTCGTTGATTAAAACATTGCTGTATGGTGCATGACTGTATATATCAAGACTGCTGCCTTCAAAGAACTTTTCTGGTAAAACAAGACAAATACACATTTTAACTAGATTAGTGCTGAGATTTTTTGTTCAGATAATAGTTGTTAGAGGTGGTTAGGAAGGAAAAATTCAATGTGGTTAGGATACTATATTTCTGAAGGAAAGATGAGTGTTCACAAAGACTCTTTTCCTTTCTCACTTTGTAATGAGTAATTTTGTTATTTTGTAATCTTCCAAATGGAACTGATAATTCTAAACCTAGTTACCCACCACCCTCAACACTCTCTCAAAGTCTCTAATGTCAAAGATCACAAGGATATGAAAGTCTGGGTTAACTAGATTTAAAAATCATTTAGAAGAGCATTCAGAATTTTCTTGCTTTTTTTCATATCATGTTCTTGCACTACTGGACTTTGGGTTAAGATAAGCTTGAGTTTGTCTTGGAAAGCTTACCTAACCTCTTTGAGACACAATGTTCTCTTTTGTGAAATAATAAGATGAAATTAGATGGCAGGTTTAAAATGTCCATCAAAACATCTGACTCTTAGATGCTCAATATTGTTCTCTCCCCTATTCAAGCCACTTCTCCCATATACCCTGGTCATAGAAATGTCTTTGAAGGAAAATTAGAGATGTGGGACAATACAGATGTCATTGTGTTGGGAAGAGGTGGATAGTTAGGAGTATGTAAGGACATAAAATTGCTTGGGATTTTCAACTTCAGACACAGATATAGGAAAATAATATTGAGGGGGTTCCCTAAGGTATGGCAAGCTAACAAGCTGGGGAACAGATAAATTGTTCCTCCTCAATGAAGTAATACCAATGCTAAATATACAAGTGTGGATAGACAGGGATCTAATTGAATTTTTAAAATATGTAAACCAACAGAAATGTATTCAGTTATAGGAAAAGTATCACCACCTCATAGGCTAATCAAAAATGTTTCTAGGTTAAGGGACAAAAACATTTATAATAATTCCAAGGTCTCTTAGATATATTTTTGAAAAATGCAGTAACGTAATTGGCTCTAATTTTCAATAAACTGCATTTTTTTCTTACGGGGGAAAGAACAAAGATTAGAAATTAACCAGATACTGAAAAGTGAAAAATGCCCCTAGTTGAACAACAGAATTGAACCTGAAAGCATTCTGGAAAGTCAGGGTAGTCTGGTTCACAATGAAATGATTGCACATGGGTTAATAAGCCAGATTAATAGCTGCAAATTAATAAAGATAATACTCCTTTGTATTTTCAGGGGCGTGGAATTACTGCCACCATTTGATGAAGAAGAAGTTTTAACTACTAAGTCAGCATGTTTTCATGCTGCTGCCTGGTTGCAAATCTGGAATGACATAAGGCACCAGCTTTCTTTACAAACCTTAAAGCTTGGAGGAGGTACAAATCAAATTTGGTCTGAATATTGTAGTTTTGTTCTTCAAGAGGTACTATTTTTTATTTTTTTTATTTTTTTTTTATTATACTTTAAGTTCTAGGGTACATGTGCATAACGTGCAGGTTTGTTACATATGTATACTTATGCCATGTTGGTGTGCTGCACCCATCAACTCGTCAGCACCCATCAATTCATCATTTATATCATGTATAACTCCCCAATGCAATCCCTCCCTCCTCCCCCCTCCCCCCTCCCCATGATAGACCCCAGTGTGTGATGTTCCCCTTCCCGAGTCCAAGTGATCTCATTGTTCAGTTCCCACCTATGAGTGAGAACATGCGGTGTTTGGTTTTCTCTTCTTGTGATAGTTTGCTAAGAATGATGGTTTCCAGCTGCATCCATGTCCCTACAAAGGACGCAAACTCATCCTTTTTTATGGCTGCATAGTATTCCATGGTGTATATGTGCCACATTTTCTTAATCCAGTCTGTCACAGATGGACATTTGGGTTGATTCCAAGTCTTTGCTATTGTGAATAGTGCCGCAATAAACATACGTGTACATGTGTCTTTGTAGTAGACTAATTTATAATCCTTTGGGTATATACCCAGTAGTGGGATGGCTGGGTCATATGGTACATCTAGTTCTAGATCCTTGAGGAATTGCCATACTGTTTTCCATAATGGTTGAACTAGTTTACAATCCCACCAACAGTGTAAAAGTGTTCCTATTTCTCCACATCCTCTCCAACACCTGTTGTTTCCTGACTTCTTAATGATTGCCATTCTAACTGGTGTGAGATGGTATCTCATTGTGGTTTTGATTTGCATTTCTCTGATGGCCAGTGATGATGAGCATTTTTTCATGTGTCTGTTGGCTGTATGAATATCTTCTTTTGAGAAATGTCTGTTCATATCCTTTCCCCACTTTTTGATGGGGTTGTTTGTTTTTTTCTCGTATATTTGTTTGAGTTCTTTGTAGATTCTGGATATTAGCCCTTTGTCAGATGAGTAGGTTGCAAAAATTTTCTCCCATTCTGTAGGTTGCCTGTTCACTCTGATGGTAGATTCTTTTGCTGTGCAAAAGCTCTTTAGTTTAATTAGATCCCATTTGTCAATTTTGGCTTTTGCTGCCGTTGCTTTTGGTGTTTTAGACATGAAGTCCTTGCCCATGCCTATGTCCTGAATGGTACTACCTAGATTTTCTTCTAGGGTTTTTATGGTATTAGGTCTAACATTTAAGTCTCTAATCCATCTTGAATTAATCTTCGTATAAGGGGTAAGGAAAGGATCCAGTTTCAGCTTTCTACTTATGGCTAGCCAATTTTCCCAGCACCATTTATTCTTCACAGAATTGGAAAAAACTGCTTTAAAGTTCATATGGAACCAAAAAAGAGCCCGCATTGCCAAGACAATCCTAAGTCAAAAGGACAAAGCTGGAGGCGTCACGCTACCTGACTTCAAACTATACTACAAGGCTACAGTAACCAAAACAGCATGGTACTGGTACCAAAACAGAGATATAGACCAATGGAACAGAACAGAGTCCTCAGAAATAATACCGCACATCTACAGCCATCTGATCTTTGACAAACCTGAGAGAAACAAGAAATGGGGAAAGAGGTACTATTTTTGTTTAAGAGTTTTTCTTTGTTTTATAGAGATTTCCTCGGTTAATCCTTTAGTCATACCGATTTGATGCCAAGTTACTGTTTTCCAAATAGGAAATATTTAAACTTCTTATCTGATTGGTTTTACCTGTTGAGGACAGAAGTTTTGTGCCTCATAATTTTCCCCTCCATACTGATTTATACTTCAATAATTTTCAAAATTCTTGGTGAATTTCCCTTTGAATGTTTCAAGTCCCCTTAGTCCCCAGAATAAATTTATTAATTTATTAATGTTTCTCAAATAGAGAAAAAAAAAACCCTATTGGGAATATTGTGTTAATTATTTCTCTCAAGTACATCCACCAATATTGGTGCACACACTTCTCAGGAAATTAAATTTTCCATTAGTTCAATATGCTTGGAACGTTTCAATTAAAAAGAATTTTTTAGAAATGGTCCCAGGCTTCTTTTAAATGATGTTATTAAAAATATAAAGTTCATATTCTAATAGATTACCCAAGAAGGTTACTGCATACAGATTTACCTAAGTTCTTGTTTATTATTATCTGTTTTCCTGTAGTCTTGCTTGGTTCTGGAGGGACAGTTTGACTGAATATCAAATACACAATTTACACTATTTTTTCTCATTGAGCATTTTTTTTAAAGTACTGCTTTAAAATTTGATTATCAAAAGACTGATGTCAGTCCAATATATCTGTCATTGCAAGTTATATATTTGTTTATTTAGGTCATGAGGTCATGAGAATTTTTCTTTTAACTCTGAAACCTAATGGTTATTAGAATATGTCTTAAAGTTTATTAGTCTGGGTTAATGATAAACTAAATTTTCTCATAAACGGTATTTTCCCAAGTACCCAGTGAGGTCTTCCAATTTTTAGTTTCAAACTTTTTATTAAATGTCTGGGAAGTTTTCTGTGATTATAATTTCAAATATTATTTTCCAATGTTTTCCTTAATACTTATTTTCTAATGTCTAATGTCCTAAAGTTTTGCTTTTCATTCTTTGTTTTGTTTGGGGATTGCAATAATACATATATTATTCCTTCTCTTTCTATCTTTGTATCATATTCATTGCTTTACTCATTTTTATTCTCAAGTATTTTTCTGTTTTTCTTCAATGCTCCTTATTTAATAGTTTTAAATCAATTCTCTCCTAGACATCTTAAAATCCATTCTTCATTGCTATGTTAATTCTGTCTTTTAATTCCATTTCTTTTTTGAGTTCAATAAACTTTCTTTTAATTTTTATTGTTTTTGTCCATTTCTAGTCTTAGATTTTTAATTTCTGATTCAGATTATTTTTTCAATTCTTCATTTATTTGTGAGACTATCTCATTCCATTTATAGTGTTGACTTGGAGTTTTCTTCTGCTTCATGGTTGTTAGTCTGAGGGAAAATTTCCTCAGTTAATATGTGTTGAATTTTGTTTTCAGATTTCTTTCAAAAGTTCATTTTGAATCTATTGATCTTCTCTTGTCTATTTTTTTTATGTATGGTATTACTGTGTTTTACAGGATTTTTAATGTAATGGTACTCTTGTCTTACAGTATTTCAAAACTCAAAAACTTTAATGGTTTTGTTTGTTTGCTTTTATGATAGGCAATGGGATTGTGAATTATCTAGTTTGGTGTTCCCCCTTTGTCTTGCAGGATTCAAAAATGTCCTCTTTCATTTAATTCACTATCCCATTGGCCAGAGGCACCTCCTTTACGGTTTATTCCTCCTCCAAAGAAATTATGTGTTTTAAATTCTCCTTCTTTAAATTGTGAAACTCTTTAAAATCTTTTCTGTGGCCCATGGTCTGCCTTACCTGGACATTATTTTAGTATTTTTAGGCAAGAATTGACTTAATTTTTCTGGCAGAGATTTTAGACCTTATGCCTCATTGTTTATTTCTTTATCTCCTTCCTGTAGTTTTTCTAGGTCTGTGTTTTCTTTCCAGAAATGTCTTGCAGTGGGATTGGAGTTGGACAACTGTGTAAGAGACAACACTCTAAAACATCTTACAGCTCTTAAGAATGTAGGCATTCTCTGTATGCAAATTAGGCCTTAGAAGTAGTTTTTTTTCCATAACTTAATTTGTTCCTCTTATTTTCTATATTTTTAATATATAGAAAATGTTGGAATGAAATACTGAAAGACAAGAATATAGGCAAAAGTGACCATTGTTTTTGTGCATACTTATGATTTTTAACCTAGCAATATATTTATATTTAAAATATGGCTTTTAGGCCACGTGCAGTGGCACTCACCTGTAATCTCAGCACTCTGGAAAGCTGAGATCAGCAGATCACTTGAGGTTAGGAGTTCGAGACCAGCCTGGCCAACATGGTGAAACCCCATCTCTACTAAAAATACAAAAATTAGCTGGGCATGGTGGTGGGTGCCTGTAATCCCAGTTACTCAAGAGGCTGAGGCAGGAGAATCACTTGAACTGGGAGGCAGAAGTTGCAGTGAACCGAGATCGCATCACTGCACTCCAGTCTGGGTGACAGAGAGAGACTTCATCTCAAAAACAAAAAATAAAATAAAATATGTATTTTGTAGACAGACTATAGTTAGGTTTTGCTTTTTTAACACATTATGACAATCTCTGTATTTTTATTGATTTTATGTCATTTATATTTAATATAATTAATAACATGGCAGGGTTAAAATCTATTATATTGTTTGTTGTTCTATACTTGTATATTCTTTGTTCACTTTTTTCTTTTTACTGCCTGCTTTTGTGTTAATTGAATGTTTGTTATGATGCTATTTAATTTTTACTTCTGTCTTATTAATAATACTTCATTGTTAAAACAGTTGCATTAAAGTTTACAATTTATATCTCGGTTTTATCACAATCTATCTTTTAATATGAATAATGTTAGAACTTTACAACTGTATCCTTTCAATTCTTGCCTCAAATTCATTGTACTATTATTATGCATTTTATTTTACCTATAAATATCACAATACACGATTATTATTGTTGCTTTAAATACTTATTTATAGTTTAGATACTGAAAATTAGGGAAAATGTTTATATTCATTTTTACCATTTCTAGAGCTCTTTATTTTTGTGGGTAAATTCAAGTTTGTATCTGGTCTCATAATCCTTTTGCCTGAAAAACTTGCTTGATCATACCTTGTAGCATTGGCCCATTGGCAATAAATGCACTTACCTGTTGGTTTTTTTCTGAAAAGCAAATCTTCATTTAGACTTTACTCTTGAAAGATATTTTCACTGTGAATAGATTTCTCGGTTTACTTTTTTTTTTTTTTTTTTTTTTTGATACTTTAAAGATGTCACTTCATTGCTTTTCTGAATTGTGCAGTTTTTGACAATAACTCTGCTACAATTCTTATCTTTCATTCTTTCTGTGTAGTGTTTCTTTTTCCCTAGCTGCCTTTAGTGATTCTGCTTTATCTTTGCTTTTCAGCTGTTATAAATCAGGCATAGTGAAAAATTACAAAGTACTCTTTGCAGATAAGTTTCTACATAATATTTACCCTAAAATATGTGTATTAGAAATATCTTAATTTCTAGTAAGTATATTAAGTCTGAGAATAAAATTGATTACTTTAATTTAAAAATAATATGAAGATTTTCATAGCTATGGTAGCATTTTACTTGACAATATTAAGAATGAAGGATCCCTTTAGAGTTCAAGATATTTTTTAATTTTTCTCTGCTCAAAGATACAATCTAATAACAGATTGCACCCTAAACTAAAAAACTGTAATAATAAGGAATGATTTTGGATATTCTAGAAGGGCATGTATGTGAAAGAGATTTAAAAAGAATTAAATCATATATTGAGAACAAAAAAAATACAATTTTCACTAGAAAGTATTCATTTGATTATCACATATGACTACTCTTTGTACAATGATTTATAACATGCTAGAAAAACAATACTTGTATCATTACCTCTAACCTCATATTTCAGAGCTGCAAATAGTGTAGGTGTGATTTCAGGATCTTACAATATCCTAATATCTAGTTTTCTTTTTTTATTAACTTCCCTAACACGACTGAATCTACATGAAGTGGGAACAAAGTTTTCCTTTCCACAAAGAGGTAAAAATAATTTTTAAGTCCTAAATTTTAAGAGAGGAAACACAATTGAATATCTATTCTAATATATGTTCTTGCAAAATTTGTTGACAAACTGAGGGTTTATGTTGTGATCTCTTTTTAGATTAAGAATAAAATGTAGTACTAGGCACCTGAAACTACGATAGGGAAATAAAGATCAGAATAGGTCACAAACAAATAATGAGTAGAAAGACAGGGAGGACCCTCAGAAAAGCTGAACTACAAAGAATTTTGCTTGGCATTAGTTTTGGCTTTTGGTATCACTAAAAAAGACTTTGGAAATTAGAGATGAATTTATTTCACTAATAGCCTCAAACCTAATTTTATATATGAAAATAAAGTTTTTCTACATTTAACTGAGGAAAACCATATGCCTTCTAAACTACAATTTTATAAAAGGCTATATATATTTACTAGAGCTACCGTAACAAAAATACTACAAACTGAGTGGTTTACACAACAGAAATGCATTATTTTACAGTTCTGAGGACTAGAAGTGTGAGATCAAGAAGTCAGAAGGATTGGTTCCTTCTGAGGGCTTCTGGTGGTAGGTTGGCAATCTTTAGCATCCCCAGTCTCTGTCTATCTTCACATGGCACTTTCTCTATGTGCTTGTCTGTGTCCAAATTGTCCCCTTTTTTTGTAAGAATGGTGGTTGTATTGAATTAGGAGCACATCTCACTAGTATACCCTTATCCAAACTTAACTAATTACATCTTTAAAAACCCTATTTCCAAATAAGTTTAGATTCAGAGATATTGGGATTAGAGCTGAAACATATGAACCTATGACAAAACTGTTTCCATTTTCCATTTAGAACAGTTTTGTTGAAGTTTTACCAAATATATTACTTGCAGGATGATTGCTAACTGACGGACGTAAATTTGTTTTTACATCCATCAGTTAGCAGTTTTAGTTCTTTATTAACGAGAAATTAAACTTGGGAGTACATTCTGTTATTTTTTAGCTTGAAAATATTTAAATTCTAAAATTAAGGGATCAACTTGATTCATAAACCTTATAATAATACATTGATTTGCACTCATGATTTTGGAAATACAGAGATAAGGTTTAAGGTTTAGCTTTACTTAGAATATATTCTCATCAAAGACATACATAACACCCAACCAGGCATCCTAAATTAAAAATAAGTATTAAGTACATATTACTAAGTTTTAATTGTAATATAAATATCACTTGAACATAAATATCAGATAAACCATAGTACATGGAATTAAATTGAATTAATATTAAATTTTGGTAAATTGTTATTTGAATGAATACAATTAAATAATACATACTATAAATCAATATTGTTGAGACATTTTTATTATATTCTACATTGCCTATAATTACCTAGAAAGGGGACCTGAAAATCAATAGGATTAGCTGGGCTTTCACCAAATAATGGGTGAATAATGTACATAGAAATGTCCAAATTGCATTCTCATGTCAAGGAAGAGTGAAGTTGTATCATGTAAAGGTCTGTTCTGTCTTGATACTCTGTAATATATACTTATCCAGGCCACTGTTTCTTATGTAGGTAAAAAGTCAGGATGCAAATTATTCACCTTATGTTCTCCTATCTCAAAAGTGACACATGTGTGGAAGGGTTAGTTATGAAGCATCTCCCCTCTAAAAGTGGTTGGTTGTATACATGGGAATAGCAAAAGCAAAAAAGGATATGATGGAGTCCCTTGGCCATCTGTCCATTTACATCATAATAGAATGCCATTGCTTTTTATCTGTGTTTGAGACAAGTTTCAAACTTGTACAGACAGAAAGTGTGGCCTCTTAGCAACCCTGCTTACTCAATTGTAGATGTAACATGCTATGCTTGCCTTGTATTCCCTTTTAGTCTCACTGAGCCCCCACACATTGTTTTTCCACTGGAATTCTGTGCTTACCAGGCATAGTAAATACTGCATGTAAATTAAGACACAAGGAATGCTGAACATGCTATAATTCTTGTATTTCCTTTACTTATACATATGTTCTATTGTTCCATAGTTCTTCTTGTAAAAATCATAAGTTCATGCATCAGTGTCATGTGGAAAATTTTAAAAATTAAAATTCCACTATGGAGAATAGCTTGGAGGTTTTTCAGAAAACTAAAAATAAGGATACTGTAGGATCCAGCAATCCCACTGCTAGATATACACCCCCCAAAAAAGGAACTCAGGGTATCAGACAGGTATCTGCACTCCCATGTTCACTGCAGCACTATTCACAATACCCAAGATTTGGAAGCAACCTAAGTGTCCATTAAAAGAAGAATGGATAAAGAAAATGTGGTACGTATATACAACAGAGTACTATTTAGTCATAAAAAAGAATGAGATCCTGTCACTAGCAACAACATGGATGGAACTGAAAGTCATTATGTTAAGTGAAACAAGCCAGGTGCAGAAAGACAAACTTCACAAGTTCTAACTTATTTGTGGGAACTAAAAATTAAAACAGTTGAACTCACAGAGATAAGGAGTAGAAATGATGGTTACCAAAAGCTTGGAAGGATAGTAGAGAATAGGAGGGAAGTGGGGATGGTTAGTGGGTACAAAAAATAGTTACAAAGAATGAATAAAATCTAGTATTTGATAGCACAACAGGGTGACTACAGTCAATAATAATTTAACTGTACATTTTAAAATAACTAAAAGAGTGTAATTGGATTGTTTGTAATGCAGAGGCTAAAGGCTTAAGGTGATGGATACCCCATTTACCCTGATGTGATTATTACACATTGTATGCTTGTATCAAAATATCCCATATATCACATCAATTCATATACTTATAATCTACCTACAAAATTTAAAATTAAAAAATTTAAAAGAAAAAATAGAAGTTAAAAATTTTAAAAATAACAAAGTCAAAGATAAATTAAGAATTTCAAGATGGCAATAGTAAAGAATTAAGCCAAGACAAGCCAAGCATGGGGCCTTTCTGACTGTGGAGCTCTGTGCGGCTTCTTAGGTCGTGTGCCTATGAAGTCATCTCTACTCCCAAGTCAGCTGTCCCTTCAGCCTTATGACATACCTTCAAGGAATACATGATGCCATCCCTTCTACCAGGGAAGTGCTCCTGTCACTTCTCACACAAAATTTTGATAAATTGCTATTTGAATGAATACTAATTAAATAATATATACTATAAATCAATATTATTGAGACATTTTTATTATATTCTACATTGCCTATAAGTATCTAGAAAGGGAACCTGAAATCAATAGGATTAGCTGGGCTTTCACCAAATAATGGGTGAATAATGTACACAGAAATGTCCAAATTGCATTCTCATGTCAAGGAAGAGTGAAAGTGTATCATGTAAAGGTCCGTTCTGTCTTGATACTCTGTAATATATATTTATCCAGGCCACTGTGTGTGGGAATTTTCTGTGAGAAGCTGCAGTTTAAGGAACTTCACATTGTTGCTGGCACACTTGGGCTGTGACTTATCAAGTACACATGTGATTCTTACCATGTGTACACACAACTGCTTCCCACTGCTGCTTAGAACTATCTTCACCCCCACATGTCTGCCAGAGGCCCAGGACTATGACCTTTGACTGAGGAGCTTTAGAAGTGTGATGTTACCAGAATCTTGCATTTTCCTTCCTTTTCTACCAAAACCTTGTTCCATCTGGTCTTACAAGCATAACTACTTTCAGGCTGACTTACAAGTTTGTTCACATGCAAGGGAACATTAAATCAAAGAATGCATATTGCCCATTTGTGTCATGAAAGTACCCATTTGCTGTTCCTTCATAGTTTGTATTGGAAAAAATGATTTAAAAAATTCATACATCCTTCTCTAAAAGTAAGGTGAGTGAGAAGGAGCAGTGGTGTTTTGATAGCTTTTCAACAACTGTCTCTCAGGGAAATGGGAGCCCTGCTTTGTTGTGTTTCCAGTGTCTGTGGTATAAAACTCCCACCATAACCAATTTCAAGTCACCAAATGATGTTAAATAGGTCACAAAATTTCTGAAGACGTAACAGTGAAGATGTTTTAAAAATTCTGTGTTGGAAAATATTTCACTTTGTTTGCAAATATTCATTATCGATTTTTACCAAAATCACACAATTACTGGGGCAAGTAACTTCACCTTTTTGTCCTTTTTCTTTCATTCTACAGAGCGTTCCTGGAGAAACAAGAAACTAACTTGATCATTACTAGCTTTTCTAATTTCAACTGGACCTTCCTTTCCCTGCTATGCAGTCTAATTTTACTCATCTCTAATGATTCGCTTTAGTTCATTCAGCAAATTCCAAAGTGTTTCTAACCAAGTCAAGCCTTCACCCCCACATTTAATACCACTGGTTTTGGATGATAACTTCACCTCTATTTAAAAAGAGAGATGAGGGCCAGGCGCAGTGGCTCATGCCTGTCATCCCAGCACTTTGGGAGGTCAAGGTGGGCAGATCACAAGGTCAGGAGATCGAGACCATCCTGGCTAACATGGTGAAATTCCGTCTCTACTAAAAATAACAACAACAGCAACAAATTAGCTGGGCATGGTGGTGGGCTCTTGTAGTCCCAGCTACTCAGGAGGCTGAGGCAGGAGAATCGCTTGAACACGGGAGGCTGCCATTTCAGTGAGCTGAGATGGCACCACTGCACTCCAGCCCGGGAGACAGAGCGAGACTGTTTCAAAAAAAAAAAAAAAAAAAAGAGAGGGAGAGAGAGATGACATACATTTTAGTTTTTGACATTAATTAAACTTTCTATGACTCTATTCTATCTTTCTTCCTGTAAATAACAGAAATATGAATGTGACTGCCTGATTACTTGTGCTGTTAATCCCTGCCAATCATTTGTGTTCCAGTTATATCATTCTCCTTTCTTATTTCTGTCTCCTCTACTGGAACTTTTCACTCAACCAACCACATATGCACAGACTTCCCACGTTTAAAAAACCACTTTACATCCAGTGCCCAGATTTTGGTTTCTAATACAATTCTCCCTTTAAAAGAACCAGAGCTTCTCGGTTGATTTAGGAATGAACAGGGAAAATACAAGAAGTATCTTGAAGTATCAGAAATTAAAAAGCACTAAAAAAAAAATCTCATAAAGCAATCTCAGAAGGACACAGACATCAACCTGAAGGAGCTCCTAATGTCCAAAGCTGGAAAATAAAATAAATCATGTAGTGTTAGAGTATAATCTAAAGTCTAAAACAAATATGCGTAAGTCTGTATTGATTGATTAAATAGAGAAAAGAGACAAAGTTTCCTTATAAGAGGATTCCAAATCTCACACACACACACACACACACACACACACACACACACACAAATATAGATAGATAGATAGATAGATAGATAGATAGATAGATAGATAGATAGATAGATACTCTTCTCTCCAAAGGTGAAGCTTAAGTTCCCCATCCCCACTCCCATTAAGTGTGGCAGATTTGGTAATTGACTTCAAAGAAAAGAATCAGGAAAGGAAAAAACAGTAACTTTACAGTGAAAAAGCCTGGAAAACATTACCTTAGCCAAGTGACCAAGGTTAACATGACCAATGACGTCATGTGGATTCCATGTACTCCCTGGTATAAAGTGATGAAAAAGGCACATCATCCCTGTAGTATTCTTTCCAAAAACTCATAACCCGATCTAATCATGAGGAATATGTCAGATAAACTCAAATTGAAGCAAAAGTACACGACCGGCAATCCTCAAAAGTAAGAAGGTCAGTATATACAAGGAAAGGTTGAAAAACTGTCACACATCAGAAGAGACTAAGGAGATGTGTTGACTAAATGGAATGTGATAGCCCAGATTGGCTCCCGGAAGAGAAAAAGAACGTTCATAGAAAAACCAGTAAAATCCAAATAAAGTGAAGTATTTAGCTGATAGTAATATACCAATGCTGGTTTCTTAGTGTTGACAAATGTACATGGTAATCTAAGTTTATAACAGAGGAAACTGAAACTAGATGAAGGCTATGTAGCAGCCCAATATACTATCCATGCAATTCTGTAAATCTTAAATTATTCAGAAAATAAAAAGTTTATTTTTAGAAGTTATGTTATCTTACTCACACCCCTCCCCCCCGCCACTCCCCACCCTGCAACTATTATTCCCTCTCTCCATCTGGCAAATACATAGTCGTAGTGAGAGAAGCAATAAGGGTCTGGGGGCAGGAAACCTAAGGCTGACTCATGCTGACTGGATATCAGGAACTACTCCCTTTTCAACCCCTCCTTTTTATGTGTGACAGTTGCTGCCTGGAAGTTGGAAAATGAAAATACCTCTGACTGGTCCCCTCTAGCAACCAAGCAGACTGGTTGCAGGCCTACTCTTCAACCAACCAGACTGGTCACGGACCACTAGGGGGAACCGATGAGAAACCTCTAGAGGGTATATAAATCCAGAGGGTATGTAAACACCAGAAAATTCTATAGTTAGTACTCCTGAGCCTCTTGCTAGAGCTGGCTCCCACCTTGTGGAGTGTAGGCTCATTTAAAAGAAATCTTTGCCTTCGCTGCCTTGCTTGTGCATTTTGTCCAATTCTTTGCTGAAAATGCCAAGCACCTGGACAACTACCCTCAACTAGTGATAGTAGTAATGACCTTGTCTTTTAAAATGAACTGCCAGAATTTTAATGGCAACTAAGCTACTAAAAAAAGTATAGTTATAAATGTTTAATTTTTTTTTTTTAAGACGGGAATCTCACTGTGTTGCTCAGGCTGTAGCGCAGTGGTGCTGTCTCGACTCACTGCAATCTCTGCCTCCCAGGTTCAAGCTATTCTGCTTCAGCCTCCCCAGTAGCTGGGATTAAAGCCGCCCACCACCACGCCAGGCTAATTTTTGTATTTTTTAGTAGAGACTGCGTTTCACCATGTTGGACCAAGCTGGTCTTGAACTCCTGACCTCAGGTAATCCACCTGCCTCGGCCTCCCAAAGTGCTGGGATTACAGGCGTGAGCCACCGTGCCAGGCAAATATTTAAAATACTGATTTCCACTGAGGCTCCCAGTGGACAGTGAGCTCAGGTCATGGCTTGACAGACCTGAGCAAGGCCAGAGGGGCAAGAGGACCGAATCTGACAAATATCGAAACACATTCTAATTGAGGCCTTTGAAAGGGACGCTTATCCTGGTATTAGTGTCATAGAAGAATTGGCCAGAAAACACAGATTCCCAAGCCATGAATCCAGGTTTGGTTTCAGAACCAGAGAGCTTGAATACCGAAGAGAAGCCAGGGAAGCTCCAGCGTGGAGGCCGTCTGGGCACAGGCCCCAATTGCTCACCCCGGTCAGCCTGGGGTGCGGGCCCCTGACTACTCCTGCCAGCAGAGCTTCCCAGGGGTTCAGAGGAATATGGGCAACTTCTCCTGGGAATCAGAGGAGGCTTGGGGCCAAACTCTCCTCTGAGGGCACGCTGGTGTCCCAGGGCCGAATGCTCCGGCCATCACCACCCTGACCTGGAGATGGCAGCCAGTGTGCCAGGCCAGCTTTAGCGAGACGTCCCTTTCTCTCCGTCCTTGGGCTCAACGCTGCTTCCAGGTACCGCTTGCCACCAGCCCTTCCCACAGTTGAAAGCTGTCAGTGCTGGGCCTCAAGTTCGTCCCAGGGCACCTGGCCTGCTCCCAGCATGAGGCAGGCCCCTGCGGGGACCCAGGACCTGTCACCGTGGAGCTGCAGCCATTATGGTTCTGGCAGCCAGGAGAGGCGCCCGGGAGAGGGGGTAGGGGGGTGCGCGGCGACCTGAAAGCAGCCCTCTCAGCCACCGCCCCAGAAGCTCTGACCGCATCCTGCCTCTTGGCCTCTTTCCTGGCCCCTGCACAGCCGCCGCTGTTGTGCAGGGCCCTGCTAAGCGCTACGAGCGTTTTCCTTCTCTTCCTCTCTAACCCAACCCGCGCGGGAGGCCCCAGAGCACCTGCTGCAGGGTCTGAACCTCTGGGGGAGCTGCAAGGCAAACCCATGGAAATGACCTAAGCCTGTGTCCTGCACTCCTCAGTAGCGTTCACATTATGAAAACTGAAGAGGAATATCAAGATTTGTACACTTTGTCGTGGAATGGCCTCCAGACATACTTTCCAGGGAAATAAAGTTGTCAGAATGGAAGGGCCTCAGGGTGCACCCAACTTTGGGGTTTTTCTTAGATGGGAGAAAAAAGGATCGACTTTATAAAATTCGTGTGTCCTTCCGTTTACTAACCAAATAAACATGGCGCTACAATGTACAAAGTCTACCAGAGAGAGGAATTTGTCAGGATGAGGACTGTTTCGTAGAAATGTATTATTTTGTAATCAGTAAAGCACAATCATTTCTATTCTGGTCATTTCTGTGTTCCCATAATGGATTCTTCTCTGTGCATAGTGGTGACTTCTCCTGGCCAGGCTTTTGTGCTGCTCCCTGATCCGACCTTGCATCTCCAGCTTTATCCAGCCTTCTTTTCCATTTGTCTAGCTAAATGGGGTTCTTCATGGAAGCCCACCTGCCCCTGAGCAGTTTCCTGAAACAATCCCATCCTTGCAACTCGCCTTGCAGGGGCCTAGTAGCAAACTCCACGGTAAAATTCCTACCCAGCCTACATCTTGCTCCCGTGCTGGATGCTTCCTGCCTTCGAAAGAAAGAAATTCATGTCTTCTGTCTAAGGGTTGACAGGGTCTAGCACACTGTTTCTCCCCGCTCCATCATTTGCCCAGCCATACTGAGAGAGAGGTAGATGGAAAGAAAAAAGGAGGACGGAGGAAGCGGGTGCGCCAGCACAGAGGTGATTCACTCAAGGAGGGAAGACCGACAGTGATCCCTCAAGGTCCCAGAAATAAAGACCCCTCTCATTTTGGGGGGATACTACACCTTTAGGGTTACTGAATAAGTTTGTGGTGTAAGTTAGAGATGAAACTGGGGAGACAAATGGCCCAGCACAGTCCAAAACCAGAATCAAAGCGCAGTGCTGCTTGTCCACAGAAGTGCTTGCCTGATGGTTAATACTGAGTGTCAACGACTGGATTGAAGGATACAAAGTATTGATCCTGGGTGTGTCTGTGACGGTGTTGCCAAAAGAGATTAACATTTGAGTCAGTGGTCTGGGGAAGGCAGATCCACCTTTAATCTGGTGGGATCAATCTAATCAGCTGCCAGCAAATATAAAGCAGGCAGAAAATGTGAAAAGGAGAGACGGGCCTAGCTACCCAGCCTACATCTTTCTCCCGTGCTGGATGCTTCCTGCCTTCGAACATCAGACTCCAAGTTTTTCAGTTTGGGGACTTGGACTGGCTCTCTGTGCTCCTCAGCTTGCAGAAAGCCTATTGTGGGACCTTGTGATTGTGTAAGTTAATAATAAACTCTCGACTTTTTTTTTTTTTTTTTTGAGGGGGAGTCTCACTCTGTCACCCAAGCTAGAGTGCAATGGTGCAATCTTGGCTCACTGCAACCTCCACCTCCCGGATTCAAGCGATTCACCTGCCTCAGCCTCCTGAGTAGCTGGGACTACAGGTGCGCTCCATCACGCCCTGCTCATTTTTGTTTGTTTGTTTGTTTTTTAGTAGAGAGGGGGTTTCACCATGTTTGCCAGGCTGGTTTCGAACTCCTGATCTTGTGATCTGCCCACCTCAGCCTCCCAAAGTGCTGGATTACAGGGGTGAGGCACCGCGCCCAGCTCTTTCTTTCTTTTTTTTTTTTTTTCTTTTTGGACTGAATTTCACTCTGTCGCCCAGGCTAGAGTGCAATGGCACCATCTCAGCTACCACAACCTCTGCCTCCCGGGTTCAAGCCATTCTCAGCCTCCCGAGTAGCTGGGATTACAGGCATGCGCCACCATGCTTGAATAATTTAGTATTTTTAATAGAGACAGGGTTTCTCCATGTTGGTCAGGCTGGTCTCGAACTCCCAACCTCGGGTGATCTGCCCACCTTGGCCTCCCAAAATGCTGGGATTATAGGTGTGACCACCATGCCCAGACAAACTCCCCATATATATATATGTATGTATATATATGTATTTATATATGTATTTATATATAGATTTATCTATAGATTTATATATGTATTTATATATATTTACATATAGATTTATAGATTTATATATATATATATATATATATATATATATAGAGAGAGAGAGAGAGAGAGAGAGAGAGAGAGTTCTGTCCCTCTAAGAGAACCCTGATTAATATAGCTTGTCACATGTTTCATCGTCTGCATCACCTTATCAATCTGGAAAGTTAGGAAAGAGCCGACACATTTAGAAATTGGGCATGTGACTGTTGAGTATGTAACTGACATGGAATTGAGCATGTAATCTATCTGTTCTTCCCATTTGTCTGATACAAGAATTGGTAGTGGGATGGGGGTGGAGGTGGGCTCCTAGTTCTTATGCCCTGGCCACACAGCCTGAAATCCAACACCAGACTACATCAGTGCTTCAGGCTCTGATGCCAAAAGTCTCCAGCATTCATCAGCAGACTTATTTGGGGCCTAAAACTGCAGTTCCTGCACACCCATTGCCACTTACCTTCTTAAAATGACAGTCTAAACTGAAGGGGGCTATAGGATTTTCCACCAACCTGTGAGCTCCTGGAAGGCAAAGGCCCACAGTCCAGTGTACCACGGTCACTGTGAGGGATCTGTTGAGTGAGGGGAGCTTCTGGATGTCCCATTGCCAATGCCACAAGAAGGTATGAGAACAGAGCTGCCCGGCAGCGGGAGTGGGCAGTAGTTTTCTGTTGGCTTGCTCTTCCATGACCCTTGTGAATTTTCACAGTCACTTGAACCCTCCTCTTCACTTCCCAAGCCTCTTCTGGATTGTCTCTGGCCTAGGCAGCTGACCTGAGAAAGACCCTTGCAGGCTCTTCCCCACCTGGGACTGGGTTTCAATTCTGGCTCCCACACTCTTAATGTAGGGACCTGGGCAACCTTTCTTCTCTCATGGATCCTGGTTTCTTAACTACAAAGTGGTCTGTGAGTGCCCAGCCCAGTCAGGGAGCAATAAAATAAAGAAATACATGAAAAGAGAAAAACATAAAAATAAAAACAATAGAAAAGAGCCAACTCTGCTGTTAACGTAGGGAAGATAGGACAAACAGAACTACAAAGGCAAATGACAAGCTGGAAAAAAGAATTAGAACATTTACAATGGCAGACAAATTAGTAAGTTCATATAAGGATTGTTAAACAAAAGTCCTGAGAAGCAATTGTTTTAGTCTGAGCTCCTGAACTGGACCCCAGCAGACCAAACCAAATTGATATGGAGTCACTCAAGCTAAATGCCACATAATCAAACTGGAAAAGCAGATAAACCCCCAAAATACCAATTTTTCTTTGAAAACAGGGTATTCCAGGCTACATGAGTCAGCATAATGTAGAAGATTCCTCTGCTTTAGCTCTTACAAAAAACTAATCTGAAGTAACCTGACCTGAGATAACAAGTCAGCTTTTTTTTTTTTTTTTTTTTTTTTTTTTTGGAGAAGGCGTCTTGCTCTGTCGCCCAGGCTGGAGTGCAGTGGCACCATCTGGGCTCACTGCAACCTCCGCCTCCCAGATTCAAGCAATTCTCTGCCTCAGTCTCCCAAGTAGCTGGGACTACAGGCACATACCACCACGCCCGGCTAATTTTTTGTATTTTAGTAGAGATGGGGTTTCACTGTGTTGCCCAGGCTGGTCTTGAACTCCCGAGCTGAGGCAATCCACCCACCTCAGCCTCCCAAAGTGCTAGGATTACAGGCATGAGCCACCACACCAGGCCAGCTTTTGTTTTCTGTTGTTCTCCTCCCCTGTTCCCACCTTACAAAACCCACTGTTCTGCCATCGCCCAGTGGAAACTCTCATTCTATTTTGTAGAATGGACCTGCACCAATTCATGAATTTCAAATAAAAGTCAGCTAAATTTGTTGAAAAATAAACCAAAATATTATTAAATTATGCAGAGTTAATAATCTATCACTAAAGGGAACTTTCCAAAACTTTAGCCTTCAAAATCTCCAAAATAGTCAATCAAATATCTTTATTACAGAAAAAATAGCATTTATGCAAGAAGCAAGAGATTTTGTATGGGTAATAAGTTCAGATGTAATGTAACAAATTTTGGAAATGTATATTACTCATTATTATTTAGCATTCTCCATCTTTGAAATGGCAAACTTCATGTTAATATCAAAATATATTAACAGCTTCGTAGACCATTTTCATCTATTTTTCCACAAAAGCTATTGAGATAAATGCAATACACAAAGAAATACTGTTCAAGGTTAAGGAGAAAAAATGTGGGACAAGGATAAAATCTTTGTGTCACCAAGTTATATGGCTGATAGCAGCTAGAAAACTACTGTGCAGACCTTCTCATACTGATAGCCCAGAAACCTTTTGTGTATGACTAACTGCCTTGATAAACTGCAATTACATTTATAG
This sequence comes from Rhinopithecus roxellana, assembly GCF_007565055.1. Classification (NCBI taxonomy): domain Eukaryota; kingdom Metazoa; phylum Chordata; class Mammalia; order Primates; family Cercopithecidae; genus Rhinopithecus; species Rhinopithecus roxellana. The sequence continues at coordinate 118,321,435 of NC_044554.1, read as the reverse complement.
CAAAAGGTCCTAGAGAGGAAAGGTATTGACCCAGAGAAAATGAAAAAATCCCAAGGCATTCTTTGAAGGCCATTTGTGGCCAAACTTAAATAATTACAGTGTGAGCCCAGCTCCTTTAACCATATAACTCTTGATTTCATTTGTGAAGCAACCAGTGCGTAATGTAGGCTAATACCTTTTTAGTGAGAGTATAGCAAACAATGCAGTAAAAGTAAAATCAAACTGTAACACAGAAATATTACACTACTGCAAATTGCAAAGTCGGCTAGATAATACTAAAGAGTTACTTTTCTTTTGTGATAATGGAGTTTATTGGTAGTCATTTAAACATTTAAATTAATGTTTATTTTTATCAAAGTTACACAGGTACATAGTCTCCAGAGTCAAATAGATATGTAAGGCTTATCATAAGAAACCATTTTCTGAATTACTTCATCTGTTTCCCAATCTTGAAACAACCAAATTCAATCATTTCAGGTGATACTTCAGTATATAATTCTGATAACCTTTTATATATCTATATGTATTTATTGTAACAGTAAATATTAGTTTTCTGCATCAGAGGCAAACCTATTATTTACTTACAGAATATCTTGCTTTCTTTCTTCACACCCCATTATTCACACACTAGTTAAAAAGAAGATGGAGAATGTCACTTGCACATCCAGGAGATCTGTATTACAGTAGAGGACCCCTGAAATTATGAAAATGGGCTATTATATAGGAGCTGTCATGTTCATTCCTCCTCTTCTCCAGAAAGAGAGAGAGCACAAGAGCATGCGTTTTTGGCAGGTTTAAGAAAAGATCTCTACTCTCAAATGTAAGCATTAGGCGCTGGGGAGGACAAGAAAAAAAGAAAGGTTTTGTTACCCTGTTACCCTTTGAGTGGGAGCAGATGACTTCACAATGAAGCAGACAAGTGGTTAGGGTGTAAAGAGCAAATGGAGAGGGCAGGGGAAAAAAAGACATCATCTTTATCGCATGTCAATTTCCATTGTTCAGAAAGCCTTGACCATGCAGAAACATGAAAATATTCCTGATGTATTCAACATTTCTAAATGATACATTTATTTTGTCACTTCTTAACTTTAAATTTTTTAGTCATTGTCTATTGACACCTCACTCTTTCACCCTCCACCCCAATTGCATACTCAGTGTATCATAATTTTTTAGCTCAGTATTCAAAATTTATATCATTATTGCCTTGTAAATGATATTCACTAATGAGGTATGTAAGAAACTATGACAATTTTTCATTATTGCTTAATAAATTTTTTCCTCAGAATTAATAATTTTCTTTTTTCCTTATTACTTCGTATTCTATTTACTTATCACTAATTCATGCCCACACTTTCCCCTCAGTTGTGTGTAACTTCACTTACTATATTAAAAAGTCAAGATAGTTCATCCATTTCAATCTGAAGTGCTCTTTTGAAGAATTATGACTTGCTTCTGTCACAGATGGCAGCTTGGTGGGCCTGAATCTATGGGCCTATAGCAGCCACCCTTGCTGTCTCACCTCATATTCTCTCACATCTCTGATTTCAGCTGCCACTGGGGTAGAAGGTGCCCTGAGATCTCAGACTAACGCCATCACCCCACCTCAAGTTCTCTTGGTAGGGCTTTCTACTCTCTGCCTCAACTACTCCAGAATAAGGCCAAGAAGTAAGGAAGAGCCAACAATTCAGTATTAATGTTGAACAATGGGGAAGGTAACCACTGGATTAATATTTCAGCCTCCTCTCTTACAAGGTAACAATTCTTGGGGTCATTACAGATGCTTCTCACAGAGGTCCTCTCTAATTGAACCACAGTAGCTTACAATGTGAGACCAGTAGATGTATTCTTTTTAAATTTTTTAAAATTTATTTCAATAGGTTTTTGGGGAACAGGTGGTGTTTGGTTAGCTGAATAAGTTATTTAGTGATGATTTCTGAGATTTTGGTGCACCCATCACCCGAGCAATGTACACTGTGCCCAATGTCTAGTATTTTAACCCACAACCCCTTCCCACCCTTTCCCCCGAGTCCCCAAAGTCCATTGTATCATTCTTATGCCTTTGTGTCCTCATTGCACACTTCTCACTTATGAGTGAGAACATACAATGTTTGATTTTCCATTCCTGAGTTACTTCACTTGGAGTAATGGTCTCCAATTCCATCTAGGTTGTTGTGAATGACGTTATTTTGTTCCTTTTTATGGCTGAGCAGTCTTCCATGGTAAATATATATATACCATATTTTCTTTACCCACTTGTTGATTGATGAGCATTTGGGCTGGTTCCATATTTTTGCAGTTGCAAATTGTGTTGCTATAAACATGCATGAGCGAGTATTTTTTTTTTTTTTTTCATATAATGACTTATTTTCCTCTGGGTAGATACCCAGGAGTGGGATTGCTGGATCAAATGGTTGAACTACTTTTAGCTCTTTAAAGAATCTCCACACTGTTTTCTATGGTGGTATATTCCCACCATTAGTGTAAAAGTGTTCCCTTTCACACCTGTAATCCCAGCACTTTGGGAGGCCAAGGTGGGTGGATCATGAGGTCAGGGCACCGAGACCCTCCTGGCCAACATGGAGAAACCCTATCTATACAAAAAAATAGCTGGGTGTGGTGGCACATGCCTGTAATCCCAGCTACTCAGGAGGCTGAGGCAGGAGAATCGCTTGAACCAGGGAGGAGGAGGTTGCAGTGAGCCAAGATCGCACCACTACACTTCAGCCTGGCAACAGAGCAACACTCTGTCTCGAAGAAAAAAAAAAAAAAAAAGTATTCCTTTTCACCACATCCATGCCAACATCTATGTTTGTTTTTTTTAAATTTTTAAATTATAGCCATTCTCACAGGAATGAGGTGGTATTGCTTTGTAGTTTTGATTTGCATTTCCCTAATAATTAGTGATGTTGAGCATTTTTTCATGTTTTTTTGCCACTTGTATATCTTTTTTTGAGGATGGTCTAATCATGTCCTCAGCTCACTTTTTGATTAGATTGTTTGTTTTGTTCTTCCTGATTTGTTTGAGTTCCTTGTAGATTCTGAGTATTAGTCCTTTGTTGGATGCATAGATTGCAAAGATTTTCTCCCACTCTGAGGAATGTCTGTTTACTCTGCTAATTATTTCTTTTGCTGTGCAAAAGTATTTCAGTTTAATTAAGTCTTATCTATTTATCTTAAGGTATTTGTTGCATTTGCTTTTGGTTCTTGATCGTGAAGTCTTTGACTAAGCTAATGTCTAAAAAGTTTTTTCCAATGTTATCTTCTAGAATTTTTATGGTTTCTGGACTTAGACTTAAGTCTTTGATCTACCTTAAGTTGGTTTTCATATAGGATGAGAGATGAAGATCTAGTTTCATTCTTCTACATGTGACTTGCCAATTATCCCAGAACCATTTGTTGAATAGGGTGTCTTTTCCCCAGTTTATGTTTTTGTATGCTTTGTCAAAGATCAGTTGACTATATTTGGCTTTATTTCTGGATTCTGGATTCTGTTCCATTGGTTTATATGCCTATTTTTATACCAGTACCATGCTGTTTTGGTGACTATGCTTTATAGTATAGTTTGAAGTCAGGTGATGTAATGCCTCCACATTTTTAGTTGTTGCTTTTTTTTTTTTTAATTTTGCTTAGTCTTGCTTTGGCAATGTAGGCTCTTTTTTGGTTCCATATAAATTTTAGGATCGTTTTCTTCTAGTTCTGTGAAGAATGATGGTGGTATTTTGATGGGAATTGCATTGAATTCGTAGATTGCTTTTGGCAGTATGATCATTTTCACAATATTGATTCTACCCATTCATGTGTTTCCGTTTGTTTGTGTCATCTATGATTTCTTTCAGCAGTGTTTTGTATTTTATTTTGGAGATGTCTTTCACCTCCTTGGTTAAGTATATTTCTAAGTATTTTATTTTTATTTTCATTTTTTGCAGCTATTGTAAAAAGGGTTGGGTTCATGATTTGATTCTCAGCTTGGTCGCTGTTGGCTTATAGCAGAGCTACTGATTTGTGTACATTAATTTTGTATCCTGAAACTTTGCTGAATTAATTTACCAGCTCTAGGAGCTTTTTGGCTGAGTCTTTAGGGTTTTCTAGGTATACAGTCATGTCATCAGCAAATGGCAACACTTTGACTTCCTCATTACCAATTTGAATGCCCTTTATTTCTTTCTCTTGTCTGATTCCTCTGGCTAGGACTTCCAATACTATGTTGAATAGAAGTGGTGAAAGTGGGCATTCTTGTCTTGTTCCAGTTTTCAGGGGAAATGCTTTCAACTTTTCCCCATTCAGTATAATGTTGGCTGTGGGATTGTCATGGATGGCTTTTATTACCTTAAGTTATATCCCTTCTACGCTGATTTTGCTGAGGGTTTTAATCACAAAGGGATGCGGATTTTGTCAAAGGTTTTTTTCTGTGTCTATTGAGATGATTATGTGATTTTTGTTTTTAATGTTGTTTATATGGTGTATCACATTTATTGACTTGCTAATGTTAAACCATCCCTGCATCCCTGGTATGAAACCCACTTGATCTTGGTGGATTATCTTTTTGATATGCTGTTGGATTCAGTCAGTTAGTATTTTATTGAGGATTTTTGCATCTATGTTCATCAGGGATATTGGTGTGTAATTGTTTCTTTTTGTTGTTGTTATTGTTGTTGGGTTTTTTTGTTATGTCCTTTCCTGGTTTTGCTATTAGGGTGATACTGGCTTCATAGAATGATTTAGGGAGAATTCCCTCTTTCTCTATCTTTTGGAATAGTATCAATAGCATTGGTACCAATTCTTTTTGAATGTCTGATAGATGTCAGCTGTGAATCCTTCTGGTCCTGAACTATTTTTGTTGGTAACTTTCTAATTACCATCTCAATCTTGCTGCTTGTTATTGGTCTGTTTGGAGTTTCTGTTTCCTGCTGGTTCAATCTAGGAAGGTTGCATATTTCCAGAAACTTATCCACCCCCTCTTGGTTTTCTAGGTTATGTGCATAAAGGTGTTCATAGTAACCTTGAATTATCTTTTGTAATTCTGTGGTATGGGTTGTAATATCTTGCAGTTCATTTGTAATTGAGCTTATTTGGATCTTCTGTCTTCTTGGTTAATCTTGCTAATGGGCTAACAATTTTATCCTTTCAAAGAACAAGCTTATCGTTTCATTTATCTTTTGAATTTTTTTGTTTCAACTTCATTTAGTTCTGCTCTGATCTTGGTTATTTCTTCTCTTCTGCTGGGTTTGGATTTGGTTTGTTCTTTTTTCTTTTCTTTTTTTTTTTTTTTTTGAGAGGAAGTCTCGCTCTGCCCCCAGGTTGGAGTGCAGTGGCGCGATCTCGGCTCACTGCAAGCTCCGCCTCCCGGGTTCACGCCATTCTCCTGCCTCAGCCTCCCGAGTGGCTGGGACTACAGGCGCCCGCCGCTACGCCTGGCTAATTTTTTTGTATTTTTAGTAGAGATGGGGTTTCACTGTGTTAGCCAGGATGGTCTCAATCTCCTGACCTCATGATCCGCCCGCCTTGGCCTCCCAAAGTGCTGGGATTACAGGCGTGAGCCACCGCGCCGGGCCTGGTTTGTTCTTATTTCTCTTGTTCCTTCAGATGTGACTTGAGATTGTCTGTTTGTGCTCTTTCAGACTTTTTGATGTATTTAAGGCTATGAACTTTCCTCTTGGCACTGCTTTTGCTGTATCCCAGAAGTTTTGATAAGTTGTGTCACCATTATTGTTCAGTTCAAAGAAGTTTTTAATTTCCATCTTGATTTCATTGTTGACCCAACAATCATTCAGAAGCAGATTATTTAATTTCCATGTATTTATATTATTTTGATGGTTCCTTTTGGAGTTGATTTCCAACTTTATTCCACTCTGGTCTGAGAGAGTACTTGATATAATTTCAATATTCTTAAATTTGTTGAGACTTGTTTTGTGGTCTATCATATGGTCTATCTTGGAGAATGTTCCATATGCTAATGAATAGAATGTATATTCTGCAGTTGTTGAGTAGAATGTTCTGTAAATATCTGTTAAGTCCATTTATTCTAGGGTATAGTTTGTTTCTTTGTTGACTTTCTGTCTTGTTTCTTTTTTGCCTTTCTGTCTTGATGACTGTCTAGTGCTGTCTGCAGAGTATTGAAGTCCCCCACTATTATTGTGTTGCCATCTATCTTATTTCTTAGGTCTACTAGTAATTGTTGTATACATTTGGGAACTCCAGTGTTAGACGCCTATATAATTAGGATGATGACATTTTTCTGTTAGACTAGTCCGTTTATCATTATATATGTCCCTCTTTGACTTTTTTAACTGCTGTTGTTTTAAAGTTTGTTTTTTCTGATATAAGAATAGCTACTCCTGCTCACTTTGGCTGTCAATTTGCATGGGATACCTTTTTCCACCCCTTTACCTTAAGTTTATGTGAGTCCTTATGTGTCAGGTGAGTCTTTTGAAGACAGCAGATACTTGGTTGATGAGTTCTTAATCATTCTGCCATTCTTTATCTTTCAAGTGGGGCATTTAGTCCATTTACATTCAATGTCAATATTGGTATGTGAAGTACTATTGTGTTCATTGTGCTATTTGTTGCCTGAATACCTTTTTTCCATTGTATGTTTGTTTTATAGGTCCTATAAAATATAAGCTTTAAAGAGATTCTATTTTGGCGTATTTTGAGGATTTTTTTCAAGATTTAGAGCTCCTTTTAGCAGTTCTTGTAGTGCTGGCTTGGTAGTGGCAAATTCAGCATTTGTTTGTCATAAAAAGACTATCTTTCCTTCATTTATGAAACTTAGTTTCACTGGATAAAAATTCTTGACTGATAATTGCTTTAAGGAGGCTGAAGATCGGACCCCAATCCCTCTAGCTTGTAGGGTTTCTGCTGATAAATCTGCTGTTAATCAGATAGGTTTTCCTTTATAGCTTGCCTATGCTTTTGCCTCACAGCTCTTAAGATTCTTTCCTTCCTCTTGACTTTAGATAACCTGATGACTATGTGCCTAGGCAATCATCTTTTTGCAATGTATTTCCTAGGTGTTCTTTGAGCTTCTTGTATTTGAATGTCTAGATCTCTAGCAAAGCCAAAGAAGTTTCCTTGATTATTCCCTCAAGTATATTTTCCAAACTTTTAGATTTCTCTTCTTCCTCAGGAACACCAATTATTCTTAGATTATTTAACATAATCACAAACTTCTTGGAGTCTTTGTTCATGTTTTTAAAATTCTTTTCTCTTTGTCTTTGATGGATGGGGTTAATTCAAAAGCCTTATCTTCAAGCTCTGAAGTGATTTATTCTACTTGTTTGATTCTACTGCTGAGACTTTCCAGGGCGTTTTTAATTTCTCTAAGTGTGTCCTTGATTTCCAGAAGTTGTTATTTTTTTAAATTTATGCTATCTATTTCACTAGAGATTTTTCCATTCACATCCTGTATCATGTTTTTGATTTCTTTAAGTTGGACTTCACGTCTCTCTGGTGCCTCCTTAATTGGCTTAATAATCAACCTTCTGAATTCTTTTTCTAGAAATTCAGAAATTTCTTCTTGGTTGGATTCATTGTTGGTGAGCTACTGTGATCTTCTGAGGGCTTTAAAGAGCATCGTTTTGTCATATTACCAGAATTGTTTTTCTGGTTTCTTCTCATTTGAGTAGACTATGTCAAAGGAAGATCTGAGACTTAAGGCTGCTGCCCAGATTCTTTGTCCCACAGGGGTTCTCCCTTGACATGTGCTCTTCCCTTTCCCCAGGAATGGGGCTTCCTGAGAGCCAAACTGCAGTGATTGTTATTTCTCTTCTTGATTTAGCCACCCAGCGGAGCCACCAGGCTCCAGGCTGGTACTGGGAAATGTCCGCAAAGAGTTCTGTGATGTGATCCATCTTCAGATCTCTCAGCCATGGATAACAGCACCTACTCTGCTGGAGGTACAAGGGAGTGAAGTGGACTCTATGAAGATCCTTGGTTGTGTTTTTGTTAAGTGCTCTGGTTTTGTGTTGGTTGGCCTCCATCTAGGAGGTGGCACTTTCAAGAGCACATCATCTGTGATTATACAGGGAGGATACAAACCTGCCCAACATTGCCTTTGGATAAGTATTCAGGTTTCTCAGGTGGTGGACAGGGTCATAGTGCTCCTAAGAGATTATGACCTTTGTCTTCAGCTACCAGAGTGGGTAGAGAAAGACCATCCGGTGGAGGCAGGGTTAGTTGTTTCTGAGCTCAGACTCTCCTTGGGTGAGGCTGGCTGTGGCTGCTTTGGGGGTCCAGCATGTGGTTCCCAGGCCAATGGAATTATGTTCCCAAAAGGATTATGGCCATCCCTGCTGCATCACACAGATTGCCAGGGAAGTGAGGGAAAGTGGCAGCCACAGGTCTCACTCTGCTCCCACGCAACCTGCAGTCCAAAAGGCCACTCTCACTCTCACTGTGTCTCTGCAACAGCACTGAGTTTATTTCCAGGCAGCCAGTGAGCAGAGCTGAGAACTCACCCCAGCCTACAAGCCTCCCAGGTAAGAAAGCAGGTGGCCTCACAGTTCTTTGGCTGTCCCATGGAGCCTACAGCAGCAATCCACCTCCTTCAAAGGTTCTGAGGATTCTCTCAGCTGTCCTGGTATGTTCCTGCAGTAGTTATTGGAGAATAAGTTCACAGTGTGGGTCTCCACACACTGCTGTGTCACTCCAAGTGAGAACTACAAGTTAGTGCTGTCTCATCTGCCATTTTCAATAATGTCTTCCCCCAGTAAAGGTATTCTTATATCGACTTTTCCTCTTTCTTTTTTTCACTCACCCCTTCCTTCATTCCTGCCTGCTGGGATTATCTCCTATGTAAACCATACCCAAGTCCTTGTTGCAGGCTCTACTTTGAGGGAAACTAATCTGAGATTTGCCTCCACCATCATCCAGGAAACTTTCTCCCCTTTTCCCTTGGATTGAGTCCCAAGTTTATGAATCACTTGTCCTTCTCTTTCTTGGTTTTACTTTCCCTTTTTTATGGAGCACATCCTTCAGGAGTGTCCTGAGTCACTATTTTCCTTAGAATTTTGAGACCATTCTCCAGTATTTTCTAGCTTCTGATAATGTTTTTAAGACATACCATGCCATTCTAATATGAGATACTTTATCTCACACTGATTTTTGTTTCAGAATCTTCTCATTTTCTTCAGTGTTCTGAAATATATCGGTGATGTGCTTGGTCAGTTATTTTTGTCCACTCAGGAAATTGATAGAAAATTCTGGAATCTCATATCCCTGTTCTAGAACATTTACTCAAATCAATTTTTTTTAATGATTTCTTTTCCTCCATTTACTTTTCTTTCTTTCTAGAACTCCTATCTTTTAGATGTTGGACTTCCTGGAATAGCCTTCTAATTTCTTTAGATTTTCTCTTCTATTTCTCTTCTCTGTTTTAGAAATTGTTTTACTGTCTGGAAGATTTCTTCCATTTTTATCTTGCAGTTCTTTTGTTGAGGTTTTTAGTTTTTTATTACATATTTTAAATTTCCAATAGCTCTTTCTGATCTTTGGATAATTCTTCTTTTAAACATCAGGGTGTTATTCACAGACTTTCTAGATAATGTACAATTACATATAATTCATGGGTTATGTATATAATAGTAATTGAGGGAGTTTTTTTTATCTCCACAAATTTACTTCCTTAGAGCTGTTGTTATTGTTCATTTAACTTTGAAGCACTAGAAAACGTATTGGGGTCTTTTTTTTATTGACCATGGAATTTTCCGTGTGGTAACTCATTTTGGTCAGTTTGCAGGGACACTTTCCCTTTGTCTGTTCAGTATGAATAGAATAGTCAGCCATCTCTGCCTGGGAGGTATAAGCCTGGCTGCCAGTGCTAGAGACTGGAGTAGAGAAAGAAAACTAGAGATCTCATTTGAATTATGCAGAAATCATCAGTACCTCAGTTTTACCATTTAAGAAATGTAAAACCACTCTTTTGCTAGTATGAAAGAAGAGTAGTGACCAAGTTAGGTGGAATGGGAGAAGGGAGCTTGGGTATGCAATTGTTTCTTAAAGAGTGTTTCAATCAATCATTTTGATTTTAACCCTTCCTTCATCTCTATTATCAGAGGTAACAAGTGCCACCAAAATCTCTGGTGAGCCTTTGGAAAACTTTTTTTGCAAGTCAGGTGTCTTCTCCAGAGCTGGTTTAAAATCCAGCTTTCTTCAGTCTGCTGAAGCACTTGTCCATCTCTTTTCCAGCTAACAAGAATTTTTTACATCCCGCTTCTCTGCTCCCAACTCTTTGTCCATGTGCCATACACCATTTTTAAAAATCCCATTTCTATCATTTTAGTGGTATTTCAGCAGAATGTGTTATAAATTTGTGTGCTCAATGTTAGAGTTTTCACTGGATATATTGTATGTTCTCCAAGTTAATAAAATATTCTTATGTTATTTGGCAGAAACATTTATTCTCTTCTGTTTATTTTCTTAGACAGTGCTTATCATAAAATAACTATCATTTTTGAGGATTCATGGTCATTTGACTTATTAATTGTAGTATTTTGGTACAGTAGATGATATCCTCAAGATTTTATTTTTTTAAATGTGAGGCTAGTTATCTTTAAATAACCTCAATTTCTATCTTTTTTTAAATGTAATACTTATATTCTATAATTCTTCAGTTTATTTTTAATAAACTTCTATATCCCATTGTTGACAGATGAATTAGTGGCTTCTATTCTACTTTATTTCACAAATAATTTTGAAGACTAAGGTGGTTTTATTTTAGAAAGTAAGAAAATATGAAAGCGTTTTGATAGCTATTTCTTTGGAGGCCCATGGCCCTCAATTTTTTCTCTCTTACTTATGAGTTGAGAACAATTTTAATATGATTGATATTATTAAAATATAATATTTGAATTAATGTAACTTAACAAAAATAAAGACGATATGGTAGCAATAGTAATTTCTAAAACTTATTGAGAACCCACTAAGTGTCAAGCATTGTTTTACATGTCTTGTATGTATGGCTTATTACAACCCTATAAAATAGTTAAAATAATTATTTGTACTATTGTGTAATAAAAAACGAGAGCACTAGAGGAATGATGTTGCCTGTTCCTAGAATATGAATCTGGTATTTTACTTCCAGTTCAACTGACTCCAAAGTCTCTGTTTTCTCATTACCATGTTATACTGACTCTGCAAAGTATTGCAGTAGATGTCATGAATGGACAATGTATTTCATAAATTCACTTTTATATAGTTTATAAAGTTTGGTTCTTAATTATTTAGGTTGTGGGCCAGGATTAAATCAGTGTCAGGAAGTTCAATAAAAATGGTCACTGAGGTCACAAGGGTGAATGCATATGTAGTGGCTGCCAGTACTCAATCTTGTAAGTCACAAGCCCGCTCCCAAGCATAACATGGAATTTGATATAAAATGTTTTAACATCCTTTGTGATACTTCTTAAATCTAATCAAATTAATATGTGCTTATGAGCAAGTCTTGGTATACTAAACTATGCACAGTAACTGTGAAAAATTGGGGATAAAATGAAAACAAGATATATATCTTACTTATCCCCAGAACGTACTATTTATTTGGAAATATAAAACACATATGAAAATTCTAAGAACTTTACAATTTGTTGTTTAAAAGTTTGAAATGAATGTAATACAGCATTACTTCAAAGGAGAGAGCTTCATAGGGGATAGCTTGAGATGACTGGTGGTTTGCAGCAGGTGATTCTCTAATACAGTCTGAAAGGTTATGCAGCTCTCAGATTGGCAAAAAGGAATTTCTAATTTGCTCATCAAGTGAAGATATCAGTAGATAAGAAATGAGAATCATGCAGATAATTGCAATAACAGAGAGGAAGGGAAACAGCAAGAAGTTCTCTATCTAGAGCAGAGAAGTATGAGAAATGTAGTCACAGAAGACAGGCAAGGTTTGTAGCAAAATATATTACCCAGGGATACATTCCATAAACACTGGTCAGAATGGAAGGCACCCAACAAACAGGATAAGGAAACTGAGCAGTGTCCTTTGGCTAAAGGGGGCTATCTTATATTCTTTCTAGGAGGAATGACAATGAATCCTGAGGGTTAGGAAGACTAATCAGTAAGTAAGGTGTTAGGAAGAGGGAAAAGGAGCCTGGCAGCTGATGAGATATCAGTCAGAAGAAAGTCACAGAAATCTGTGTTTGAGGTTCTGATGACCTGGATATAAGAATGGAGGAATAGAGAATGGGGGGGGGGGGGGGATCTACTTATTTAAAAAGAAATATTTGGAAGTTCTCCTGGCTGCTTTTTCTAAGTAAAAAGACATCTCAGGTTTCAAAATAAAGTCACCAGAAATATTTATGAAGTCCCCAGCACTCAGAATTTATAACACTTAGTCATCACCATTGAACGGGCTCTATGCCTCTCTGAAATGATTTATTATTTTGATTTTGACTGAGCTTGTGATTCTGGGACTTTTGCCAAAAGATCTAGAGACCAATTTAATAAGTATATGTTGGTTAGTATATGTAATTTAAGAAAATAAATTGAAAAACTAAACAATACAGAATGAAAGAAACCTTATTAATCACAGTAATACATTTAATTTAGGTAATTTGAGTCTACTCTGGAAAAGAGAGTAAACTGTCATAATGAATTATATACAAAACCCAAAAACTATGCACTTAATTAATCACTCAGGTAAGTAAATAACATATTCATTCAAAACATTTTATGTTGAGTACCTACTACATGTAAGGAACTGTACCAGCTGCTAGAGGTAGAAGTGATAGTAGGACAATATCTTTCCTTAAGACATGTACAGATTGGTCAAAATAATCACTCAGGACATCAGAGAATCACAGAGGTGTATCCCCATACATGCTGCCTCCAACACCATGGAGAGGAATAGGACTCTGATGTGGGAGAGCAAGAAGAGGTATTGTATTATTTAAGTGAAGTTAACTTTGCTTTTTTCCTCTTAGAGTCATTTTTGACTTCTTTTTTCTCTCATATCCAACATTCAATCCACCAGCAAATTCTGCTAGGTCTACCTTCACAATCTATCCCAAATCACACTCTCCCTTGCTATGAACCCAGATCAAATTCCAATTACCTCACATGTGAAATCACTGCAATAGTCTCCTCACTGGTTGCCTTGCTTCCATCCTTGCCTTCTAGATCTCTTCTCCATCCAACATCCAGAATGAGTTTTTGTAATTAAATCAGATCACATCACTTCTCTTGTCAAAGCCTACACTCCTTTAGAGAGCAAAGCAAAGTACACATAATGACCTATAGAGCCCTGCATAGACTGCATTTGTCTCCAATCTCCTTTCCATTCCCCTTGCAACTTCGTTTGTGCCATACGGCCACCTTGCTGTTTCCCAGCAAATTAAGCATATGCTCACCCCAGGGATCCATTCCTCTTCTCTCTGTGAGGAATGTTTTTCCTTAGATTTCTTCTCTTCTTTCTGTCTGCATAGATATCACTTAATGTAAACGTCTTTTTCTGACTATCCTACAGAAAATAGCATCACCCATCAATTTTGAGTCACCTGTTTTATTCTTGTTTATCATATATTTGTTTATTGTTTGTCTCTCCATACTGGAATAAAAATGCCTCAAGAAGAGAAACTCAGTATATTTTTGTTCCCTGCAGTATTTTTAGAAGAATGTTTGGTCCATATGGAATGTCCACAGTCAGTATTTGTTGAATTAGTGAGTCAAATATAACTGACATGAGCTTAAGGCTTTTGTTATTTTCATCCTACCTAAATGGGCATTTAAACAAAGGATAACTATTAAAGAGATAGCCCCCCCCCTTTACACCCAGTAAGTCTTTTGCCTATAATCCCTCTAAATGTTTAAGAAGCCCATTTATTATTACTTTTTATTTTAACATTTAAATAGAATTTCACAGAGATTTTGAACAAGAAAGGTTATGTTAGTCATGCTAGGAAAATTCTAAAACATAGAAAGGTGTGCTTTAAAAAATCGCTCAGAAATTTTTACCCTGTTATCCATGACTAACTTTATATAGATATCATGTTGTATGTAAAATTGTGTACTCTGATTTTCAATACTTAATATTTAGGTTTTTGTCGTGTTCTGTAATTAAAGTTCTATGGGACTGTGATATATGCGTGTCTATGTTTGTAAATTGTTTTTCAGACATTGTGTGTCAAAATATGCTTTGATGAGCACACGTGATGTCTCTCTCACCTCACTCTTGCTAAGAGTTGAGGAGCAGGTAGTAGAGAGGTTGAGAGCTCAAAAGCAAAAGAGAGACTGTCCAAGTTCTGGTACCAGCTTCACCACTTGTTACCTTTGCGATCCTGGAAAATATTTCATCTCTTACTTTTTCTATCCGTAAACAGGTAATAATAATGATACCAGTCTCATAGGTTTATTAAGAGAATTAAATTGAATATATGCAAAGTGCTTAGAATATAGTTCCTAGCAAATACTGAGCACATATAAATGTTAGATGTTAACATGAAGAAAATAAAATTCAATATCTTGCATGAACATTTCAAATATTTACCAATATGAGTAAAAAAGTGATAATATTCAACTATTTCTTTTATTATAAATGAAATTAAATAATTTTCCATTTCTTAATCATTTCAATTTCTTCTTTTGTAATTAGTCTGCTTAAGTCCTTTGCTTATTTATTCATTTATGAAGACTATTAATATATCAAGATTAACTCTTTACATATATATTAAAATTATTTCTCTAACTTAATGCATAATTTAATATTACTTATTATTTTTGTATTTTACAGAAATTCTTAAATTTACATTGTAAAACCTATCAGTTTATGGTTAATTTTTTTGCATTACTTTCTGCTTCTAATTTTTTTCCAGCATTTAATGATTTAAAATTTTACAGTCAGCTCTTTAATTTATCTGGAAATTATTTGAGTATGTGGTATGATGTGAGATTTTACTTTGAATTTTCCTGGAACCAATATTGTCAATATCATGTATTTAAAAATTCATTCATTTCCACTGTCACATTACTTCCCTTATATTAAGTTTTAATGTATGATATGTATATATATATGCACACACACATTTATACATGAATATATACATCATAGAAAATTAAATTCTATATCTTAAAGATTATTTTCAATTTCATAGCAATATTGTGGAATAAACAAATAAATAGATAAATTTGAGTTGAATTGACAGTAAAGATAAAAATTGCATTAGTATGGTTTTCTGTTGCTGTCCAATTGAGACTAAATATTTCCTTCACAGGGAACTCTTAATATAAAATTCCAATTAAAGCTGGAAAGCCATGTGTGAGAACCTCCTGCAGTGCTTGCTGCATGTGGATAATCTGTGCAATGCTAACAGCTTCATACACTGAGTGTGCTTGTGCATGAGCCTGTTACTAACAAGCCCACTCAAATAATCTAGCTAATGTATAGCACAATAAAGAGAACAATTAGAAATATCACAATGTCAAACAAAGCATTTGTGAGATTCTAATCTTTGTTTCTAGCCATTTAAGCTCATTTACCTGCTGTTGTTTTAAAAGCCCATACACTCATTAACACTGAAAAGGACAGAGGTTTTCAAGAGTTATGTAGACCTGCTGCTCACCACTGGACTTCATATTTTAATGAACTTCACATTTTTAAACTAAATAAATTTCAAGTACCATATCTTTAGCTTATCTCACAATGAGCATGGAAATCTTGTTTCAAGTCTTTCAGTTATTAAAGACAGATGGATAGATAAACACATACATATATGCATGCTTACATGGAATGCTGGTCCATTGCTGCCTAGGAGCTCTGGGACTAGATGACTGCAGGTATATTAGAGGCTCCTCCCCTAGGGAGAAGCACAACCTCCTTCTGGGCAGCCAAGAAGAGAAATGCCGGGGCTGAGGCAAAGATTGCTTTTGGAACATCATAGAGCCCTTGGTGAATTTAGCAAAAAAAGTTAACGGCCCTTTCATCCACATCACATTGCCCTTTTTGATTCATTTTTGGCTAATTCTTCCTACTCAAAGCTGCTGTAATAAGATAAGCCAACCTCCTACATGAGTTTTCAAGGCATGTAAAAGCCAATCCTAAATCACAAAATTCTGGCTTTCATTTTGTAGTGAAAGGTGCTGTGTTTTCAGTAGATTTATGGATGTCAGTAGATATTATTGGTCCTTTTTTTCTGGTTTTACTTGTTTTTCTACAAATATTTGTGGTAGATTTTCCAAAGAACTTTGTACCAATAAAGGACTTATTTTGTTAAAAACTTGCTTACTCTTTGTTCGTTTGTGTAATTCAACATAATATTACCTGATAACAAGAACAGACTCTAATTAGGGAAGAAAGTAGGGAACCTGTTTTAGAAGGTAAATATATACTGTATAAACTGATGCTAATATACAACTTGTAAATCAAGAATACACAGTTTCAAAGGTCAACTTGAAGAGAGATAGTTACTCAAAGCTCCTTACAAAATGCAGAGACTTTACTACATTATATTCAAACGGTCCAGAGTAAGCTATAACAGAAAACTAGACCATTGGTAGATGTGTCCATTAATGGCTAGGAGAAAAATATTTAAGTCATTCAAAGTTGTAATTTTCAAGACTCCTGAACCTATGCTCTTTCAAGGTACTGCCCACCAAAGATACAAGGTGAGAATATAGTTAAGGCTTTGAGTGAACTTCAAATAAGGCCTTTATGAGAGAGACATTTCCAAAGGCTAAATCAATCAAGTATTTTATTTTCCCAAGAGAAACATAGTTCAATTGTTAACCATGTCAAACCTATAAAGAATTGGTCTTCAAGCCTCCTTCTACTAAATTATCTCAGACCAAGAAACATTCTACATTTCAATACTTCTCATCAGAGTACCTTGTCATCTCTTACATTCTCCAATGTATCATCAAAGCTTTCTAGGATTCTAAATACGGTTGCTTGTTTCAATGAGAGGCTAATCATCAGAGTAACATTTTTTTTTTTAATAATATGGGAAGAATCATCCACAGAGTTCTTTACTACATCAGGAATCCAAGTGGAAAGCGGGAAATAGGAAATCGGACCTTCCAATAGAACCTTCTCAGTTAACCTCATCAGTGCAGCTGTGGTTCAGAAAAGGGACAGGATACACAGTGCTGCACACTATGAACAACACACAAGGTTAGCTCTCATAAGGTTGACTAGCAATGCAAGACCACAACACAAGGATCCTCTGGTCCTTCATTGCTACTCCATGGAGAGAAGTGCTTTTGCTGCAGAGCGTTGACCTGCTGGTGGAGGGAATGCAGTCCTATGCCATTTGACATGTTCATGAGCTAGCTAAGGAGTGGAAAGGGGACACCCAGCTTTCTACATTACAAAGGATCTTCTGCTCCAGGAAATAGTTTCAGTGTTACTCAGTATCTCATGATGTCAACACTGCTGAATTCAGCCAGCTTTTCTTTCCTTCCTAGTCTTCACTATCAATCCACCAAAATTAAAATGTGGGAAGGGAGACACATGGGCCCTGAGACCAAAGATGAGTGTTTCCTCAGGAACACAAACCCATATTTTTCTTACCCCAGATTTAATAAATAATTTTTTTATAAAAACCACCATACTCTGACTTCTCTGTTTTAACACTTTTGAGCTGCTTCACTGACCCCTGAAAAAAGGTATTTCTTGATGTTGGTCTCTCTGGCAGAAAGACATTTTTCAGAATGCCAAAAGGTTATGAACTTTTGTGTTTGTCCAACATTCTATACAAAATAAAGACCACTGTTTTCTTCCCCTGATACTTCATACTACAGCAGTCTTTCACAGAAAGTTTTTTCTTCATGGCACACTGAGAAAATCATGATACCTATACTACATAATGGACAAGTTGGGATGAGTTTTGAAATAGAGGGAATTTGGTGTAAAAATTAATTACATGTTCTAACAAAAATAAATTATTAATAATTAATGGGCACATTTACTTGTGTATATAACATAAATAACCTTTATAATTTATATAATTTATAAACAACTTATAAAACTTTCAAAGGAAATCTTAAAACAAATTTAATGAGAAACTTGAGTTTGTTTTCATGATGATACTTTTTTCAACATTTGTGATGTCTATACACAATTTCTGATCAAGATATCTTAATAACAATATCTTCAAATTCTTGGTAGTTACCACGATAAGAAATATTTTTCCACACATGATAGAAAATTACAGAAATTTTTTTGTTTTATTTAGCTGTGAATGAACACTTATTTTTCTCCATTAATATGATTTTGGTTAGTTCCATCTCTTATAATTGTACTTTAGAGTTTGATTATTCTTCAATATTAATAGTTCTTCCTTGTCTTTCACTGATGTATACAATATTGTAAAATTTTGCCATAATTCAAATGTATTTATATTCCTTTAGAAGTTTTTCACATTAAATAGTTTAAGAGACTTCCAGTTTCAGTTCTGACATGTAAACAGATTAGAAGTCATCACTCCCAACCTTAACAAGAAAAACCTGGACAAACTGAAAATCAGTGACTGTTTTTGAATCCATCATAGAACTATACATCACTAGACAAACCAAAACCCCCAAACATGAAGAGAACATGTGTACCTAAATACACACAGGCTAGACCTGCTTAACTGGAACCAAAGCCCCTAGAGCCATATGCTGATAATTTTGAGGAATTGCTGGAAGACAAATCCTAGTTTGTGGAGTATGGCAACCAAATGAAATAAAAGTTACACAGTTTGGAAATGAAGTAACAAAAACCATCTTTATTTAAAGATGGCATAATTTTCAATGTAACAATTTCCAAAGAATCTACAACAGCCTCCTTTAAGTAATAAGCAAGAAATAGCAAACTCACAGGATACAAGGTCAACATACAGAAGTCAATTGCTTTACTTTACACTGGCATTGGACAATTGGCATATGAAATTTAAAAAGCAATATCATTTACAATAGCATCCCAAAAATGAAGTACTTTGGTATAAAGATCATATATTCTGTGCTTATGGGTTAGAAGACTCAAAATTATTAAGATATAAGTTTTTCCTAACTTGACGTGTAGATTCAGCTCAATCCTAATTAAAATTCTGGTAGGTTATTCTGTAGATATTGACAAACTGACTTAAAATTTATACAAAAAAGCAAACAATCTAAAGTGGCCAACAGAATAGTGAAGAACAAATTTGAAGAACTTATATCACCTAATTTCAATACTTATTACAAAGCTACAGTAATCAAGACAGCATGTTATTAGAGAAAGAACAGACACAAAAATCAGTGGGACAGAAGAGAAGGTCTAGACATAAAATCACATACATACATAAACTGATTTTGACAAAGGTGCAAAGGCAATTCAATGGAAAAAGGATAGTCTTTTCAAGAAATGGTATTGGAAACTTTAGACATTCATATGTAAAAACGAAAAAAGAAATGAAAAAAAAAAAAAACTTAGACACAGATCTTACCCAAAAATATTTGCAAAATATATGTGGTAAAGGACTTTTATACAAAATATATAAATATTTAAAACTCAACAATAAGAAAAAAACTATTAAAAGTAGGCAAGAGTTTGAATAGACACCTCATCAAAGAAAATCTACAAATGGCAAATATGCAAATAGGATGATATTCAACCTTATTTGTTATTAGAGAAATGTAACATAAAACAATGAGATATCACTACACAAGTACTAGAATAGCTACAGTCTAAAAATTGACAATAGCAATTGCTGGAGGAGATACAGAACAAGAACTCTCAGCCATTATTGGTGGAAATGTAAATGATATGACCACATTGGAAGACCATTTACCAGTTTCTTACAAAACCAAACATATTCACCATACAATCCAGCAATCACGTTCCTCACTATTTACCTAACTGATCTGAAAACACTTCCACTTAAAAATCTGCACTCCAGGTTAATAGCAGCTTTCATTCACAATTGCCAAAAATATATATATATATATATACATATATATTTACATATATATATATTTCCTTGCTCTGTCAATTGACAGGTCTTAGAAACAAGGATATTCCAGCAGCAGCGAGCACACCTAGTGCTCAGACCTGGGTTTCTAATGCCGTTCTCCAATAAAGTGAACCAGGGCTTCTTAGAACAATAGCTGATTCTAGGATTGGGGCAGGAAATATAAAACATCAGCCTAGAAGATACTATAATGCCAGAAAGTAAGAAGGTGTATGAATGGTGGGAGGACAGAGGAAGGGATGTAAGGAGAGAGAGAAGAAAGGAGAAAATGCAATAATGAGAGTATGTCAATGATACATAAGAGTCAAGTGAAAGAGCTTTCCATAGCCAAGATGGATCCATTTGAGCTACCCATAAAGTATTATAGATACTTACTCAAAGTGTAAAGTAAGTAACCTGAATCCACACTAATAAGAAAATGATTGAATAATTAAAGGGAATAGTTCATGTAGATAAATTTAAATAATTTATGTATATACTTTGCCTTTATGGAGGTCAACCATAACCTCCCACTTCTTAAGCATGGACTACATATAGTGACTTTCTTACATAATTCTTTAAATTTACAAACTCTTGACAAATTTCTTCCTTTTTACTATCAGCATGCTTCAGTATAAAACAGTGGAATGTTGTGTTCTGCTCCCATCGCTTTAAATAAAACTAAAAATAGAATTGGAGTGTAGAGGCTTGAATTTTACTAGAGGTATCATTTTGACAACATTATTATTATGGATTCCAGAATTCCAGGCAAATCTTTACATATAAAAGAGTCTCTGTGAATAGAAAAATGTACTCTTCAATTTTAGAGTTTTCAAACTGAACTTAATGTGTAAAGCTTTCACACCTGCCTATCATTGCTGCTGCACCATCAATATACAAACCTACGCATTCTCAGTACTACCTTTTCTTTCTTTTACAAAGGGATCATCTACCATGTAAACATGTCATCTCCAAAAGTTGTTTTATTGTTTCTTTCAAATCACAGAATCATTTCTCATTATATCTCTTCAGCAATTCTATAGTTTCTTTTTTAAAATTTTATGTTTTAAAAAGAGAAGAGATCTCACTATGTTGCTCAGGCTGGTCCCAAACTCCTGGGCTCAAGCAATCTGCCCACCTCAGCCTTCCAAAGAGCTCGGATTATGGGCATGAGCCACTGTGCCCGGCCTCTTCAGCAATTCTGCATGAGAGGTAAGAAGAGTTCATTGTTTCTATAGCTGATCCCCTGCAAGTGGTCTTTCTGAGAAGGTATGGACTGCTTACAAGGCAGAACCAACTGAAAACCCAAATTGCTCCACGGAAAAGAGACACAGCCAAGTACTAAAGATAAAGATAGCCAATTACTAAAGATATTAAGGATGCTGTGGTAGTGGTGGATCAGGGTTGGAAGGCAGTGGCTTTTTTTGTCATGTATCTATAAGGGCAAGGCGTGGGCCCCAATTCTTCATCACAGAAGAGGGCCTTGTGTTCTCCCAGCCAAAAAATGAACAGATCAGTACTGATGGCCTAAGTTCTGTTACATTATACAGCTGTGACTACATTATTTGGTCTACAATTCAAATCATGCCATGGCGCTTTTTCAGTCAGAGACCCTCGCTGGCTGAACATCTAGCCTTGTTCGATTCCTGTGGGATTTCCAGAGTGCCACAAATATACTAGTCCTCTTATTTCAGTAACTTTCTCATTATAAACATTTGCTGGGCTTATACAACAAGTTTGCTGTGTTTATACAACAGGTTTGCTGTGTGTGCTGCTAGGTTTTTGTTTTTGGGTTTTTTGGGTTTTTTTGTTTTTGTTTTTTGGTTTTTGGTTTTTTTTTTTGAGGGGAGCGGGGGATTGTTTCTTTTTTGTAGAGACAGGGTCTGACTATCACCCAGGCTGGAGTGAAGGAGTACAGTAACCCAATCATAGTTCATGGTAAACTTAAATTCCTGAGCTCAAGCAATCCTTCCAGTACCTCTGCCTCCAAAATTGCTAGGACTACAGGCACAGGCCTCTATGCCTGGCTGTTTTTGTTTGTTTGTTTTTAGAGACAGAATCTCACTATGTTGCCCACTCTGAACTCCTGGCCTCAAGCAATCCTCACAACTAGGCCTCTCAAAATGCTGGGATTCCAGACATGGGCCACTGTGCCCGACCTAGGTCATGTGTTCATTTTTTCTCATTTATTTTGCAATTAGGTACAGTAGGCTAGACATATGGTCTCAAAACCCACTCTAAGCTTCAGGAAAAGAACCAAGGAACTAGAGATCAATAGCATATCCAGGGAAGTTTAAAAAGTCATCTTCTAGGGGCAGTGTAGTCAATCAATGTTAAGCATTTAAATTATAGTTTACTAATTTGATACATACCTCTTGTGATGACTCTACCATGAACCAAAGATCAAAGATAACATTCTTTTATTATTAGTAATAGTCTTACAGGGAGTTTACTGGAAGGGAACAGACTTCATTGGAGGGATTAGAGTTATACTTTGATAATCCTAATCAGAGAAATCATGCCTTTTTTATTCCACCCTTAACCTTCTTCTGAAACTGTGCAGTCTAGTTTAAGGCAGGATAGTGTTGCT
Source organism: Rhinopithecus roxellana (assembly GCF_007565055.1). Taxonomy (NCBI): domain Eukaryota; kingdom Metazoa; phylum Chordata; class Mammalia; order Primates; family Cercopithecidae; genus Rhinopithecus; species Rhinopithecus roxellana. The sequence goes on along the minus strand of NC_044554.1, from coordinate 118,298,947 downwards.
AGGGTGCTACATGCCTCATGTAAATAGAATTGTACTTGGAAAAGAGAAAAGACCTAAATCTCACGGTCTGTGTGGCAGCCCCACCCCCTAAAAATAAATAACCCCTAAGGATACAAGGTAATTTGACAAAGTTCCTAGATAGACTTTTAAAGAAATCTCCTTCTTATAAGGCTGTATAATTATGATTTTTAGATGAAAAAGCCAAATATGATGACACTGATAATGTTTCCATCTTTATTTTCTGTTAAAAGGTTTTTTTTTTTAATACTGGGAGGTGGGAATGGGGATTTCTTACAGTTGACAAAAGACTGCTTAATACATGTGATACAGAGCATATAAGGAGCCAGCTCAGAACTTTCCAGAAAAGGAGATAAAAAGGATGTCAAAACTGTAGCTTCTCCTTGTGAGATTTAGATCATAAACTGATTTATGCAACAGGGTATCCCTTGAGGGTTCACTAGCCAGGAGCCTCTGATACACAGAAAGGTTACCTATCCAACTGTCAATACAGCCCAACACAGTTTAAGCATCGGAGATATTATTCTGTCAAACATTGGAATATCTAGATATCATCCAAACAAACAAGAAGACATTATTTTTGATGAGGAAGTCAAGTGTTTTAGTTCTGATGTGAGATATATTATGTTTCTCATCAGCCACAGAATGCAATGCACAGGAAAAAACTTACTCCAAATTCCTAGGAGTCTGCACTCTTGTTCTCTCTTTGCCATGAAGCAGAGGTTCTATGTAGCATCTCTTTCTATCCTTTAAGTACAATCGGATCTACTGGGTCAAGAAAGTTTGTCCTGAAAACCTTGACCTATTGCAGATCCTTCTCTTGTTCTGATGCCCCTTTAAAATCTGCAGTTTGGTCAGTAAATAGGTTGAAATAGCATTTCTAAATGTGAAGTATGTTGACTTTAGTACTCAAAGAAGTCCACTAATTATTGTAATTTTTTGTGTGGAGCAGTACAAAATACAGCAACCTCTTTCTCACATAAAAAAGTTACCCTGACATTTCTGAGACCACGCAATCCTTGGAAATATCATCATGTACCTGCCCCTAAAATTGTACCCTCTATCCTCTGGCTTAGATGTTCCTTGATGAGACATTTAGATACTTGCTCATTACTGGTCACCAAATCTAATTAGCATAATATTATACATGCAATGGACCACAGTGAGGTTCTATAGGTTGGTCACAGTTCCCATAGAGTGTTATGTTTATATTATGGCCAAGACCAGGAGCTTTCTTATCCTGGAGTCGAGAAAATGAAAGCATAAAATTAATCCTATTAGTCAACGCAAAGTACCTCTGATTGTGCTGACTGATATGAAACAGGAAATTTTTGCTAAGACATAAAGTTTATAGAAGCTGTGTCGATTTGACACAAGAAAGATACCGTAACAGACTACAGTTATAATTGTATTCACCACTGGATTAATAATACACAGGCATTCTACAGGGCCTATCAGGCCTTTTTACCAATCAGAGGAGAGCTAAACACGCATGTTTTAGAAATCACCATCTCTGTATCTTATAAGTATTAAGCCCATTATTCCCTAAAATCAGGGAACTCAATCCACAGTAGCATCTTCCACTATCATCATATCTAAAAGAGGCTGCTTTTCCTAGCAAGGAAAGTTCACAGAGATTTGATGTTCAAAATGATTAGCTTCATATTTTCATCCCTCTTTTTGCCCAGTGTTGCATTTATATTAGTATAATAGACTTGGAGAGTTTGCATATTTAACAGTTTTTGCAACTTATCAACCCAGACAATCAGGCTTTGCACTTGATTCTTAACCATGTCTTCCCTATTGCTACACGAGTCTAGGGAATTCCTTTAAGGCCTCTCAAAAGATTTTATGATTATCTATAATGTCTTGAGTTGGTAGTTGAAAGAGTTTACATTATGTTTTTCTTTGTGTATACTGTCTAGGAAAATCAGAAGTAGGCATTCCCAGGACACAAGAAACAGCTTGCAGTCTATCAGCACACCATCATCTCACACTCCGACCAATGAAAATGAGTGTCATTGCATGCCAAAGATGACCTGTCTCCCTTCTCCTGTGGTGAAGAGGAATCCAATTGCCTTCATTAAACAAAGGAATCCCATTTTGTGCACCTGTTTCCTCGGCCTACCCTTAATATCAATGGGGCAAGACAAGGTGGAGGTTTGAAGATTATTACAGAGCCTGTTGAGAGCTGGAGATTGAAGGGAAGCTTTGCAAGACATGCTGTGTAGCCACTTACAGAACTGCACAAGGCAGGAAAGAGCAGAGGAGATGAATACCACAGTCTTTCTCTCTCTCTCTTTCTGTTGTCCTTTCTGTGCCTATGACTGGCTGAAATCAAGCAGAAGGCAAAGAGTTTCTAGGGGTCAGATTCCCAGGACACAGAGAGGATCAGACAATGGATGGAGGGTACAAAGTGAAAAAAAAGTACAATAAATTCATAATTTCTCACATATGTGAAAACTGTTTGTTTTACCAGTTTCTATGGTAATTCTCAACTATATTTACAAATGAAAAAAGGCAAAGAAAATTTTCAAATGAGCCTTTCAACACTACTACTATAACATAAGCTTTGATAACATGACAGGAAGAAATATTATTGAAGCAAAGAAGATGTCTGTAACAGCTTGATAAGGATATCAGTAAGTATCAATAGGTAATATTAAACAAAAGATGGTTTAAAAATAAAAGTATATACACCTGACCTGAAATGTGTAACTGATAAAGCTTACAGAGATGGGGACAATAGAAGTTACGTAGTGCTGGTATTTCCCACTGCCTTCTGGGATACTGAAGAGAGACCCAGCAGAGCCCTCAGAGACAGGGAACAAGTCCATAAGTTGTGCAGCTTATAGACTGTAAAATGGGGAACTACTATCTCACCTGCCACAATTACAAATATATTGTGTATTACAAACTGAGCCTACAACTCTGCTCTGTCATCTCAACATTCATAGTTAGGGACACAAAGTCACTCCCCTTATGTGATCAATATCTGGGATCTAGGTATTACAGTTGTAGCACTATGACACAGAAAATCACTGCCTTCCAGGCCCTATCTACCACCGCCATCTCAACATTTTCACAGGTTGGTTTCCATCTGAGTAAATAAATAGATTCTTCTCCCATTGGTCCTGTATGGTATATTTGATGATTGGGTGCAAAAATTTTACCATTGTCCACTGGGCTTTTCAACATAAGTAGATGTTATGCATGCCAACTCTAACAAAGAGGGAGGAAGGTAAAGAGACTAATATGATGGTAAGGTTTTAAATCCTGGTTGCAGTGTTGGTTATACAAATCTATATATGTGTTAAAATTCAGAGAGCTTCACACCAAAAAGACAAATTTTACAGTATAATTTTAAATAATAAAATTTACAAAAATATTTCTAAAAATGAAATCAGAGAGTCCATTATCTGGCCTAGTGTAGTCTCCTGGACAAGTAAATTTCCAATATACCTTTCCCCTACTGATGTCTTTTTAGAAATTGGCTCACATTTCTGCTTTACATCACTGATGCTTCTGTGTTTGTAAGTGAATGAATTAGTCTATCCTGGAGCCACTTGGAGTCTGGGACCTCTTATTTATTAGATTATTAGACAAATTCTGCTAATTGCCAAAAAAAGAAGAACCAAATGGAAATTCTGAAATCCATTTGCGTGTGCATGTGTGTGTGTATGTGTGTGTGAGTTCATATAATAGCAACCCAAAAGATGAAATATAAAGTGGATATAATCATAAAGAGAAAATTAATGAGAAAATAGTAATTGTCTTAATTAGAATCCTCCCTGAAGACACTGAACCAAGAGTTGGGTCTATCCGAATTCTCAAGGGAAGAAAGCTAAACAAATGAAACGTTTTATATGAAATTCTAGACTCAGCCTGATACAGGCTCTGAAAATAACTCAGGAAGCAGTTAGCAGTAAAGCATTCAGAAAGTAGGGGATGGTGCCCATAGCTGGTTAAAAGGATTTGGTTTAATGGTCATCAACCATTAAATCATTAAATAATAACACTGTTAAATTCAGCCTGAATTCAGGTGAGGGAGATAAAATGATGAAAAATACGAACCAGTTTATTAAAAACTTGAAGGATAGAAAGATCATCTAATAAAAGTTTTAGAAGAAAAGAATAAGAAAAATGATGGTGCAGCAAAATTTGAAAAATTGATAACTGAAAATTTCCAGGACTAACAAAGTAATGATTCCTCAGATGGAAAGTGAAAACAGAGTGTTAGAAAGGATGGACAATAATAAAAACAAGCAGAAATGTGCCATGCTAAAATTTCAGTATATCAGAGATAAAGAAAAATACCTTTAAAATAACCTAAAAGATGGGCCAGATTAACTACAAAGGAGCAATCACTAGAATGACATGAGCTAAAATAGATGGGAGAACACAATGAGATATTTTCAAAGTGCTGAGAGAAAAGGATTCCAACCTAGAGTTCCATATCTAACTAAGCTACTTGAAAGAGAAATGGTGAAATAAAGACATTTCTAGATGCTCAAATGTTAAGAAGAGTTCAGGAATTACAGAGGTTTGCTCAAAGAGATACAAAAGAAAGAACTTAAGTCAGAAGAAAAGAGGTCCTAAAAGCCAAGAATGAAATGCAGAAAAAGATAAATATATTATTTGTTGGGATATTTAATTAACATCTGATTATGTTATGCTAAGGAAAGTTAGAACTAATGTTTTAAAACAAATGATAAAGAAAATGGAAAGGTTTGGTGAAAAGTTTAAGTATACCTAAATTCTCATCTTTCTGGGGAGATGAAATGATATTGTAGACAAATCTTATGTAGACTTGAAGAGAAAATATAATTTTTATTTTTTAAATTTCATTTTTAATTTTTGTGGGTACATCATAGGTATATATATTTATGGATTACATGAGATATTTTGATATAGGCGTGGAATGTGTAATAATCACACCAGGGTAAATGGGGTATTCATCAACTCAAGAATTTATATTTTGTGTAACAAACAATTCAATTATACCCTTTTACTGTTGTTATAATGTACAATTAAATTATGTTTTACTACAGTCACTCTGTTGTGCTAGATTTATGGGTTCTTATTCATTCTTTCTATTTGTTTGTAACCATTAACCATCCCCACTTGCCTCTGACTCCTCCATTACTGGTAACCATTGTTCTACTCTCTATTGCCATGAGTTCAGTCGTCTTAATTTTTCGCTCTCACAAATAAGTGAGAATATGTAAATTTTGTCTTTCTTTGCCTGGCTTATTTCAATTAACACAGTGATCTCTACTTCCATTTATGTTGTTGAAATGATTGGATCTCATTCTTTTTTAATCGCTGAAAAGTAGTACTTCATTATGAATATATACAATTTTATTGATCTATTCGTCTGTTGATGAACACTTACGTTGCTTCCAAAGCATGGCTATTGTGAATAATGCTGCAATAAACATGAAAGTGCATTTATCTCTTTGATATACTGATTTCCTTTATTTTGGGCACATATCTAGGAGTGGGATTGCTAGATCATATAGTAGCTCTATTATTAGTTTTTTGGAGAATCCTCCAAACTGTTCTCCATAATGGTTGTATTAATTTACATTCTCATCAACAGTGTGGAAGGGTTCCCTTTCCTCCATATCCTCATCAGCATTTGTTGTTGCCTGACATTTGGATGAAAGCCATTTTAACTAGGGTGAGATGACATTTCACTGTAGTTTTGATTTGCATTTCTCTGATGATCAGTGATGTTGAGCACTTTTCTTATGCCTGTTTGCCATTTGTATGTCATCTTTTGAGAAATGGCTATTCAGATACATTGCTCATGCTTTAATTGGATTATTAGATTTTCTCCTATAGAGTTTTTTTTAGCTACTTGTATAGTCTGGTTAGTAATTCCTTGTAAGACAAGTAATTTGCAAATATTTTCTCCCATCCTTTGGATTGTCTCTTCACTTTGTTGTTTCTTTCCTTGCTATACAGAAGCTCTTTAACTTGATGTGACCCCATTTGTCAATTTTTCCTTTGGCTGCCTGTGCTTATGGGATATTAACCAAAAACTCTTTGCCCAGACCAATGTCCTGAAGAGTTTCCCCAATGTTTTCTTGTAGTAGCTTCATAGTTTGAGGTGTTAGATTTAAGACTTTAATCAATTTTGATTTAATTTTTGTATATTGCAAGAGATACATTGTGGACATTCATTCTTTTCCATATGAATATCCAGGTTTTACAGCACCATTTATCAGACTGTTCTTTCTCGCAAAGTATGTTCTTGGCACCTTTGTCAAAAATGAGTTCACTGAAAATGTATGGATTTACCTGTGTGTTCTCTATTCTGTTCCATTGATCTGTGTCTGTTTTTACGCCAATACCATACTGTTTTGGTTACTATAGCTCTGTAGTATAATTTAAAGTCAGAAATGTGATTCCTCCAGTTTTGTTCCTTTTGATCAGGATAGCTTTGGGTATTCTGGGTCTTTTGTGGTTCCATATAAATTTTAAGACTTCTTTTTTCTATTTCTGTGAAGAATGTCATTGGTATTTTGATGGGGATTGTATTAAATCTATAGATTGATTTAGGTAGTATGAATGCTTTAACAATATTGATTCTTCCCACCCATGAACATGAAATATCTTTCCATTTCTTTCATCAATGTTTTATAGTTTTTATTGTAGAGATCTTTCACTTCTTTGGTTAAATTTAATTCTAGATATTTCATTTTACATGTAGCTATTGTAAATGAAATTACTTTCTTGATTTCTTTTTCAGATTGTTTACTGTTGGTGATAGAAGTGCTACTGATTGTTGTAAGTTGATTTTGTATCCTGAAAATTTATTGATTTACTGAATTTATTTATCAGTTCAAATCGTTTTTTTGGTGGAGTCTTTAAGTTTTTTAAAATATAAGACCATATCATTTGCAAACAAGGACAATTTGATTTCTTTCTTTCCAATTTGGATGCCTTTTATTTTTTTCTCTTCTCTGATTGCTCTAGCTAGGACTTCCAGTACTATATTGAATAACAATTTGAAATTGGACATCTATGTCATGTTCCTGATCTTAGAGGAAAGTCTTTCAGTTTTTCCCCATTCAGTGTGATACTAGTTGTGGCTCTGTTGTATATGGATTTTATTATGTTGAGGTCTGTTCCTTCTATAGACAGTTTTATAAGAGTTTTATAAATTTATAAAATTTACAAATTTCCCACTTAATACTGCTTTTCCTATATCCCATAGAGTTTACTATATTGTCTTTTCATTATTATTTGCTTGGAGAAATTTTTTTATTTCCTTCTAAATTTCTTCACTGACCCATTGTTCATTCAGCAGCATATTGTTTAATTTCCATTTGTTTGTATAGCTTCCTAAATTCCTCTTGTTATTGGTTTCTAGTTTTATTCCATCATGGTCGAGAAGATGCTTGATATTATTTAAACTTTTTTGAATTTTTTAAGATTTGTTTTGTGACCAAACATACGGTCTATCCTTGATAATGACCCATGTACTGAGGAAAAGAACGAGTATTCTGTAGCCGTTGGGTGAAATACTCTATAAATATCTACTAAGTCCACTTGGTCTAAAGTGCAGATTAAGTCTGATGTTTCTTTTTTTTTTTTTTTTTTTTTTTTTTTTTTTTTTTTTTTTTTTTTTAATTATACTTTAAGTTCTAGGGTACATGTGCATAACGTGCAGGTTTGTTACATATGTATACTTATGCCATGTTGGTGCGCTGCACCCATCAACTCGTCAGCACCCATCAATTCATCATTTATATCATGTATAACTCCCCAATGCAATCCCTCCCTCCTCCCCCCTCCCCCCTCCCCATGATAGACCCCAGTGTGTGATGTTCCCCTTCCCGAGTCCAAGTGATCTCATTGTTCAGTTCCCACCTATGAGTGAGAACATGCGGTGTTTGGTTTTCTCTTCTTGTGATAGTTTGCTAAGAATGATGGTTTCCAGCTGCATCCATGTCCCTACAAAGGACGCAAACTCATCCTTTTTTATGGCTGCATAGTATTCCATGGTGTATATGTGCCACATTTTCTTAATCCAGTCTGTCACAGATGGACATTTGGGTTGATTCCAAGTCTTTGCTATTGTGAATAGTGCCGCAATAAACATACGTGTACATGTGTCTTTGTAGTAGACTAATTTATAATCCTTTGGGTATATACCCAGTAGTGGGATGGCTGGGTCATATGGTACATCTAGTTCTAGATCCTTGAGGAATTGCCATACTGTTTTCCATAATGGTTGAACTAGTTTACAATCCCACCAACAGTATAAAAGTGTTCCTATTTCTCCACATCCTCTCCAACACCTGTTGTTTCCTGACTTCTTAATGATTGCCATTCTAACTGGTGTGAGATGGTATCTCATTGTGGTTTTGATTTGCATTTCTCTGATGGCCAGTGATGATGAGCATTTTTTCATGTGTCTGTTGGCTGTATGAATATCTTCTTTTGAGAAATGTCTGTTCATATCCTTTCCCCACTTTTTGATGGGGTTGTTTGTTTTTTTCTCGTATATTTGTTTGAGTTCTTTGTAGATTCTGGATATTAGCCCTTTGTCAGATGAGTAGGTTGCAAAAATTTTCTCCCATTCTGTAGGTTGCCTGTTCACTCTGATGGTAGTTTCTTTTGCTGTGCAAAAGCTCTTTAGTTTAATTAGATCCCATTTGTCAATTATGGCTTTTGCTGCCGTTGCTTTTGGTGTTTTAGACATGAAGTCCTTGCCCATGCCTATGTCCTGAATGGTACTACCTAGATTTTCTTCTAGGGTTTTTATGGTATTAGGTCTAACATTTAAGTCTCTAATCCATCTTGAATTAATCTTCGTATAAGGGGTAAGGAAAGGATCCAGTTTCAGCTTTCTACTTATGGCTAGCCAATTTTCCCAGCACCATTTATTAAATAGGGAATCCTTTCCCCATTTCTTGTTTCTCTCAGGTTTGTCAAAGATCAGATGGCTGTAGATGTGCGGTATTATTTCTGAGGACTCTGTTCTGTTCCATTGGTCTATATCTCTGTTTTGGTACCAGTACCATGCTGTTTTGGTTACTGTAGCCTTGTAGTATAGTTTGAAGTCAGGTAGCGTGACGCCTCCAGCTTTGTCCTTTTGACTTAGGATTGTCTTGGCAATGCGGGCTCTTTTTTGGTTCCATATGAACTTTAAAGCAGTTTTTTTCCAATTCCGTGAAGAAAGTCATTGGTAGCTTGATGGGGATGGCATTGAATCTATAAATAACCTTGGGGAGTATGGCCATTTTCACGATATTGATTCTTCCTATCCATGAGCATGGTATGTTCTTCCATTTGTTTGTGTCCTCTTTGATTTCACTGAGCAGTGGTTTGTAGTTCTCCTTGAAGAGGTCCTTTACATCCCTTGTAAGCTGGATTCCTAGGTATTTTATTCTCTTTGAAGCAATTGTGAATGGAAGTTCATTCCTGATTTGGCTCTCTGCTTGTCTGTTGCTGGTGTATAAGAATGCTTGTGATTTTTGCACATTAATTTTGTATCCTGAGACTTTGCTGAAGTTGCTTATCAGCTTAAGGAGATTTTGGGCTGAGACGATGGGGTTTTCTAAATATACAATCATGTCATCTGCAAACAGGGACAATTTGACTTCTTCTTTTCCTAACTGGATACCCTTGATTTCTTTCTCTTGCCTGATTGCCCTAGCCAGAACTTCCAACACTATGTTGAATAGGAGTGGTGAGAGAGGGCATCCCTGTCTTGTGCCAGTTTTCAAAGGGAATTTTTCCAGTTTTTGCCCATTCAGTATGATATTGGCTGTGGGTTTGTCATAAATAGCTCTTATTATTTTGAGGTACGTTCCATCAATACCGAATTTATTGAGCGTTTTTAGCATGAAGGGCTGTTGAATTTTGTCAAAAGCCTTTTCTGCATCTATTGAGACAATCATGTGGTTCTTGTCTTTGGTTCTGTTTATATGCTGGATTACGTTTATTGATTTGCGAATGTTGAACCAGCCTTGCATCCCAGGGATGAAGCCCACTTGATCATGGTGGATAAGCTTTTTGATGTGCTGCTGAATCCGGTTTGCCAGTATTTTATTGAGGATTTTTGCATCAATGTTCATCAGGGATATTGGTCTAAAATTCTCTTTTTTTGTTGTGTCTCTGCCAGGCTTTGGTATCAGGATGATGTTGGCCTCATAAAATGAGTTAGGGAGGATTCCCTCTTTTTCTATTGATTGGAATAGTTTCAGAAGGAATGGTACCAGCCCCTCCTTGTACCTCTGGTAGAATTCAGCTGTGAATCCATCTGGTCCTGGACTTTTTTTGGTGGGTAGGCTATTAATTGTTGCCTCAATTTCAGAGCCTGCTATTGGTCTATTCAGGGATTCAACTTCTTCCTGGTTTAGCCTTGGGAGAGTGTAAGTGTCCAGGAAATTATCCATTTCTTCTAGATTTTCTAGTTGATTTGCGTAGAGGCGTTTATAGTATTCTCTGATGGTAGTTTGTATTTCTGTGGGGTCAGTGGTGATATCCCCTTTATCATTTTTTATTGCATCTATTTGATTCCTCTCTCTTTTTTTCTTTATTAGCCTTGCTAGCGGTCTGTCAATTTTGTTGATCTTTTCAAAAAACCAACTCCTGGATTCATTGATTTTTTGGAGGGTTTTTTGTGTCTCTATCTCCTTCAGTTCTGCTCTGATCTTAGTTATTTCTTGCCTTCTGCTAGCTTTTGAATGTGATTGCTCTTGCCTCTCTAGTTCTTTTAATTGTGATGTTAGAGTGTCAATTTTAGATCTTTCCTGCTTTCTCTTGTGGGCATTTAGTGCTATAAATTTCCCTCTACACACTGCTTTAAATGTGTCCCAGAGATTCTGGTATGTTGTATCTTTGTTCTCATTGATTTCAAAGAACATCTTTATTTCCGCTTTCATTTCGTTATGTACCCAGTAGTCATTCAGGAGCAGGTTGTTCAGTTTCCATGTAGTTGAGCGGTTTTGATTGAGTTTCTTAGTCCTGAGTTCTAGTTTGATTGCACTGTGGTCTGAGAGACAGTTTGTTATAATTTCTGTTCTTTTACATTTGCTGAGGAGTACTTTACTTCCAATTATGTGGTCAATTTTGGAATAAGTGCGATGTGGTGCTGAGAAGAATGTATATTCTGTTGATTTGGGGTGGAGAGTTCTATAGATGTCTATTAGGTCCGCTTGGTGCAGAGATGAGTTCAATTCCTGGATATCCTTGTTAACTTTCTGTCTCGTTGATCTGTCTAATGTTGACAGCGGAGTGTTGAAGTCCCCCATTATTATTGTATGGGAGTCTAAGTCTCTTTGTAAGTCTCTAAGGACTTGCTTTATGAATCTGGGTGCTCCTGTATTGGGTGCATATATATTTAGGAGAGTTAGCTCTTCCTGTTGAATTGATCCCTTTACCATTATGTAATGACCTTCTTTGTCTCTTTAGATCTTTGATGGTTTAAAGTCTTTTTTACCAGAGACTAGGATTGCAACCCCTGCTTTTTTTGTTCTCCATATGCTTGGTAGATCATCCTCCATCCCTTTATTTTGAGCCTATGTATGTCTCTGCATGTGAGATGGGTCTCCTGAATACAGCAGACTGATGGGTCTTGACTCTTTATCCAGTTTGCCAGTCTGTGTCTTTTAATTGGAGCATTTAGTCCATTAACATTTAAGGTTAATATTGTTATGTGTGAACTTGATCCTGCCATTATGATATTAACTGGTTATTTTGCTCGTTAGTTGATGCAGTTTCTTCCTAGCCTCGATGGTCTTTACATTTTGCCAAGTTTTTGCAATGGCTGGTACCGGTTGTTCCTTTCCATGTTTAGGGCTTCCTTCAGGGTCTCTTGTAAGGCAGGCCTGGTGGTGACAAAATCTCTAAGCATTTGCTTATCTGTAAAGGATTTTATTTCTCCTTCACTTATGAAACTTAGTTTGGCTGGATATGAAATTCTGGGTTTAAAATTCTTTTCTTTAAGAACGTTGAATATTGGCCCCCACTCTCTTCTGGCTTGTAGAGTTTCTGCCGAGAGATCTGCTGTTAGTCTGATGGGCTTCCCTTTGTTGGTGACCCGACCTTTCTCTCTGGCTGCCCTTAAGATTTTTTCCTTCATTTCAACTTTGGTGAATCTGGCAATTATGTGTCTTGGAGTTGCTCTTCTGGAGGAGTATCTTTGTGGCGTTCTCTGTATTTCCTGAATTTGAATGTTGGCCTGCCCTACTAGGTTGGGGAAGTTCTCCTGGATGATATCCTGAAGAGTGTTTTCCAACTTGGTTCCATTTTCCCCCTCACTTTCAGGCACCCCAATCAGACGTAGATTTGGTCTTTTTACGTAATCCCATACTTCTTGCAGGCTTTGCTCATTTCTTTTTCTTCTTTTTTCTTTTGGTTTCTCTTCTCGCTTCATTTCATTCATTTGATCTTCAATCGCTGATACTCTTTCTTCCAGTTGATCGAGTCGGTTACTGAAGCTTGTGCATTTGTCACGTATTTCTCGTGTCATGGTTTTCATCTCTGTCATTTCGTTTATGATCTTCTCTGCATTAATGAGTCTAGCTGTCAATTCTTCCACTCTTTTTTCAAGATTTTTAGTTTCTTTGCGCTGGGTACGTAATTCCTCCTTTAGCTCTGATAAGTTTGATGGACTGAAGCCTTCTTCTCTCCTCTCGTCCAAGTCATTCTCTGACCAGCTTTGATCCGTTGCTGGTGATGGGCTGCGCTCCTTTGCAGGGGGAGATGCGCTCTTATTTTTTGAATTTCCAGCTTTTCTGCCCTGCTTCTTCCCCATCTTTGTGGTTTTATCTGTCTCTGGTCTTTGATGGTGGTGACGAACTGATGGGGTTTTGGTATAGGTGTCCTTCCTGTTTGATAGTTTTCCTTCTGACAGTCAGAAGGACTCTCTGTTGGTCTGTTGGAGATTGCTTGAGGTCCACTCCAGACCCTGTTTGCCTGGGTATCAGCAGCAGAGGTTGCCGAAGATAGAATATTGCTGAACAGCGAGTGTACCTGTCTGATTCTTCCTTTGGAAGTGTCCTCTCAGGGGTGTACTCCACCCTGTGAGGTGTGGGGTGTCAGACTGCCCCTAGTGGGGGATTTCTCCCAGCTAGGCTACTCAGGGGTCAGGGACACACCTGAGTAGGCAGTCTGTCCGTTCTCAGATCTCAACCTCCGCGTTGGGAGATCCGCGGCTCTCCCCAAAGCTGTCAGACAGAGTCGTTCGCGTCTGCACCGGCTCCCGCTACTTCCCCTGTTGGTCTTCAGCTGTGCGCTGTCCCCAGAGGTGGAGACTACAGAGACAGGCAGGCTTCCTTGAGCTGCTGTGAGCTCCACCCAGTTCGAGCTTCCCAGCGGCTTTGTTTACCTACTTAAGCCTCAGCAATGGCGGGTGCCCCCTCCCCCAGCCTCGCTGCTGCCTTGCGGATAGATCGCGGCAGACTGCTGTGTTAGCAGTGAGGGAGGCTTCGTGGGCGTGGGACCCTCCCGGCCAGGTGTGGGATATATTCTCCTGGAATGCCTGTATGCTTACAGCGCAGTATTGGGGTGGGAGTTACCCGATTTTCCAGGTGTTGTGTGTCTCAGTTCCCCTGGCTAGGAAAACGGATCCCCTTCCCCCTTGCGCTTCCAGGTGAGGCGATGCCTCGCCCTGCTTCAGCTCTCGCTGGTCAGGCTGCAGCAGCTGACCAGCACCGATTGTCCGGCACTCCCTAGTGAGATGACCCCAGTACCTCAGTTGAAAATGCTGAAATCAACCGGTCTTCTGTGTCGCTCGCGCTGGGAGTTGGAGACTGGAGTGTTCCTATTCGGCCATCTTGCTCCGCCCCCGGGATGTTTCTTTTTTTGATTTTCTGTCTGGAAGATCTGTCAAATGCTGAAAGTGGCATGTTGAAGTTACCAACTATTTTTGTATTGGAATCTATCTCTCTCTTTAGCTCTAATAATATTTTCTTTGTATATCTAGGTGCTCAAGTGTTAGGTGTATATATTTAAAATTATTATATCTGCTGCTGAGTTGAAACTTTTATCATTATATAATGACCTTCTCTGTCTCTTCTTATAGTTTATTTCTTGAAATATGTTTTCTCTGATAAAAGTATAACTACTCCTGTGTTTTGTGGGTTTTGTTTGCATGGAATATCTTTTCTCATGCCTTTATTTTCAGTCTATGTGTGTCTTTATAGGTGAAGCATGTTTCTTGTAGGCAATAGATCACTGGGTTTTGTTTCCTAATTCATTCATCCACTCCATGTATTTTTTAAACTGAGGATTAAAGGAATGCAAAGGTAACTACTAAAAAAATTCAGTCCATTTCATCAAATCAGTGCAGGAAATTAAAAGTTAGATTAGGAAATGATCACTAATCTAACACAAGTTAGAAAAGAAGTTGAAAGTATGTTAAGAAAGAGCATAAAAAATAAGGAAAAATGGAGGAAATAAGTACACATGTACAAGTAATAAAGATAATACAAGTGAACTAAGATGAGCCATGGAAGGATAAATTTAATCAGAGTAGAAAAAATAATTAGTTATTGAATTAATTACATCTTTTTTTCTGACATCTCTGCTGGTATGACACAGAGACATGGCATGTTACTTAAATTATGTTAGCTAGGAGGGAAGGCTATCTACTATGTATGTCAGGGCCACTATAGTTCAATGTAAATAACATAAATATATATTACAGTGTTTTAGTTTAGGTTTATCTAGAGTAACATTTTTGAGAAATGAAAGAACTGATATCAAAGGTCTATTATCCCTTCCCCAGTTAGCAGTAGCTAAAACAATTCATATGTAAATTGAAATTGTATAAATGGCATTTGCTATATATATGTATACACACATGCACATATATATACACAGGTATATATATAAATTTGAGTGTCACACTAATTGTATTGCTAATATTATCAAATAATTTTTCTGGATACAGTTACAGTGTTGTTTGTTTTTGTTTTTGTTTAAAAAAAAAAAAACTTTTACGCATGCTTCATCTTTCATACCTACTGCTATTTAGTCCTGTGGCTGATTGTCTGTGTTTTAATGTTTATACACATATACACATTAGCTTCTTTTTCTCATTAAATGTTATATTCCTTGGAGTCTAAAAACATATATATTTTTCTTCCTACTGCAGAGCTTTGTTCATAATGGATGGCCTTTTTGTTTTTCTACAGAGGAATAATAACAACAATGCTGCTGGCAGGGTGTCCACCAGAAAGCCTCATGCTCTGTAAGACCTGTTCTATTTCTATAAGCAGGCACCACCATCAGAATGATTTACTTACCTTGACTCTACGTGGGATTATACCCGTGGGAATGAATATACATAAAAATCCTAAATAATGGCAGTAAATTTGCCTAGCAATTATGCATGTGGGTCGTGTAATGTTTTGGCCTACCTTAAATTCATCATCATCGGTTTGGATACTTTTTCACAATAATTTACTTAGAAAAAAACATTCAGATTTTCACATCCTCAGATAATGTAATTCATGTCAAGAGAAGGATTACTAATTCCCTTAATGATTCATTTTAAACTCAACTTCATTGAATGCAGGAGTCTAGAAAAAGGTATTATTTTGCAATAAATGTCAAAAACATGTTTTATCTAAATAGTTCAACATATAGTACTGACAAAATTTAGTTAAAGATCATTTATACCCTCCTGTGGCCAAAGTCTTCTATGGGTTTCCTCAATTTGCTTTTGTTTATAAAATAGACTCAATTTGCTTTACCACATGAAGCACAAATTTAAAACAATGTTACATAAATCTCTGTCAGTGAAGATGAAAGTAATCCTTGATTTATGAATACCACTACCAGCCTATGAGCTCTATGTTGCCAGCTTTGAAAACTGAGTTAGACAACATAACGCTGATTTTCAACCTCACTTGCTAGTAAAGACAAGATTTCTAATAAAATAAGAATATATAAGCCATTATTAAATGTCCCTAAAGATCTTATATGTACACTAATATGATTCTAAACTTCTGTTTGTCCAAACAGGATTGTTTGAATACAGCACTGAAGATAAGGCATTTAAGTTGTGTTTATAGTTGTCTGTCATAATAACTCCACTTGGTACATTTCACACAATGTTCACATCTGCTGCATAATGTAAGGAGTTCTATAAGATCATTTAAACCTTGTTTGAGAAGATGCATATTACCAAGAGTAAATTCCCTAATTTTGGATGATTGTTTCAACACTATGCACCAGTCACAAACAAGCCCAGTGTGAAATGTAATGAAATTAGACTTCATACTATATATTAAATTACTAATTGGCCAGTGTCTAGCTATTTCAAAAACTTCCACTTTAAAAATAGATACTAGTATGTGACCTATAAAATTCTTCCTTCTCTTTATTTAACAACACACTTGAGTACTTATAAGTACAAGGCATTGTGCTAAGTGTTTGCCTGTATTTGATTCTGTATTTACCTGCATTTGATTCTCACAACTCTGTAAGGTTGTTGTTCTGTTATCAGTTCCTTTTTACAGAGGAGAAAACCAAATTACCAGAAAGACAAATCATTTAAGGACACACAGCTAGTAAATTTTGGATTACATTTTACTTTAATTAGTAGACTTCAGTTTTTTTAATTACCCTGATTTGATTATTATGCCACGCATACACGATTGAAGCATCACACTGTATGCCGTAAATATGTACAATTATGCATCACTTAAAAACAAAATAAAAATTTAAAACTAAAATACTTCAGTTTTTAGAGCAGTTTAAGGTTTACAGAAAATTGAACGGAAAGTGCAGAAAATGACATTATAACGTCTTGTTACATCTCCTTTCTCCCCTGTACATAGCTTCGCCTGTTATTACAATCTTACAATAGTATGGTACATTTGTTACAGTTGATGATACATGACTATTAACTAAAATGCATAGTTTACATTAGGGTTTACTTTTTGAGTTGTACAGTTACCTGGGATTTAATACATGCATAATATCATGAATCTGCTATTAAAGTGTTACACAGAATAGTTTCACTGTCTTAAAAATTATCTGTGCTTCACATGTTCGTCCTTCATGCCAAATCCCTAGAAACTAGTGATCATTTTACTGTCTCTATAGTTTTGCATTTTTCAGAATATAATATAGTTGGAATTTTACAGTATTTAGTCTTTTCAGACTGGCTTCTCTCACTAAGTAATATGCATTTAAGGTGCTTCCACGTCTTTTCATGGCTGGATATCTCTTTTTTATTTATTTATTTATTTATTTTTTAATTATACTTTAAGTTCTAGGGTACATGTGCATAACGTGCAGGTTTGTTACATATGTATACTTGTGCCATGTTGGTGTGCTGCACCCATCAACTCGTCAGCACCCATCAATTCATCATTTATATCAGGTATAACTCCCAATGCAATCCTTCCCCCCGCCCCCCATGATAGGCCCCGATGTGTGATGTTTCCCTTCCCGAGTCCAAGTGATCTCATTGTTCAGTTCCCACCTATGAGTGAGAACATGTGGTGTTTGGTTTTCTGTTCTTGTGATAGTTTGCTAAGAATGATGGTTTCCAGCTGCATCCATGTCCCTACAAAGGACACAAACTCATCCTTTTTTTATGGCTGCATAGTATTCCATGGTGTATATGTGTCACATTTTCTTAATCCAGTCTGTCACAGATGGACATTTGGGTGGATTCCAAGTCTTTGCCATTGTGAATAGTGCCGCAATAAACATACGTGTGCATGTGTCTTTATAGCAGCATGATTTATAATCCTTTGGGTATATACCCAGTAGTGGGATGGCTGGGTCATATGGTACATCTAGTTCTAGATCCTTGAGGAATTGCCATACTGTTTTCCATAATGGTTGAACTAGTTTACAATCCCACCAACAGTGTAAAAGTGTTCCTATTTCTCCACATCCTCTCCAGCACCTGTTGTTTCCTGACTTTTTAATGATTGCCATTCTAACTGGTGTGAGATGGTATCTCATTGTGGTTTTGATTTGCATTTCTCTGATGGCCAGTGATGATGAGCATTTTTTCATGTGTCTGTTGGCTGTATGAATGTCTTCTTTTGAGAAATGTCTGTTCATATCCTTTGCCCACTTTTTGATGGGGTTGTTTGTTTTTTTCTTGTAAATTTGTTTGAGTTCTTTGTAGGTTCTGGATATTAGCCCTTTGTCAGATGAGTAGATTGCAAAATTTTTCTCCCATTCTGTAGGTTGCCTGTTCACTCTGATGGTAGTTTCTTTTGCTGTGCAGAATCCCTTTAGTTTAATCATATCCCATTTGTCAATTTTGGCCTTTGCTGCCATTGCTTTTGGTATTTTAGACATGAAGTCCTTGCCCATGCCTATGTCCTGAATGGTACTACCTAGGTTTTCTTCTAGGGTTTTTATGGTAGTAGGTCTAACATTTAAGTCTCTAATCCATCTTGAATTAATTTTCATATAAGGAGTAAGGAAAGAATCCAGTTTCAGCTTTCTACTTATGGCTAGCCAATTTCCTCAACACCATTTATTAAATAGGGAATCCTTTCCCCATTTCTTGTTTCTCTCAGGTTTGTCAAAGATCAGATGGCTGTAGATGTGTGGTATTATTTCTGAGGACTCTGTTCTGTTCCATTGGTCTATATCTCCGTTTTGGTACCAGTACCATGCTGTTTTTGTAACTGTAGCCTTGTAGTATAGTTTGAAGTCAAGTAGCATGATGCCTCCAGCTTTGTTCTTTTGACTTAGGATTGTCTTGGCAATGCGGGCTCTTTTTTGGTTCCACATGAACTTTAAAGCCGTTTTTTCCAAACCTGTGAAGAAACTCATTGGTAGCTTGATGGGGATGGCATTGAATCTATAAATTACCTTGGGCAGTATGGCCATTTTCACGATATTGATTCTTCTAACCCATGAGCATGGTATGTTCTTCCATTTGTTAGTGTCCTCTTTTATTTCACTGAGCAGTGGTTTGTAGTTCTCCTTGAAGAGGTCCTTTACATCCCTTGTAAGTTGGATTCCTAGGTATTTTATTCTCTTTGAAGCAATTGTGAATGGAAGTTCATTCCTGATTTGGCTCTCTGTTTGTCTGTTACTGGTGTATAAGAATGCTTGTGATTTTTGCACATTAATTTTGTATCCTGAGACTTTGCTGAAGTTGCTTATCAGCTTAAGGAGATTTTGGGCTGAGACAATGGGGTTTTCTAAATATACAATCATGTCATCTGCAAACAGGGACAATTTGACTTCTTCTTTTCCTAACTGGATACCCTTGATTTCTTTCTCTTGCCTGATTGCCCTAGCCAGAACTTCCAACACTGTGTTGAATAGGAGTGGTGAGAGAGGGCATCCCGGTCTTGTGCCAGTTTTCAAAGGGAATTTTTTCAGTTTTTGCCCATTCAGTATGATATTGGCTGTGGGTTTGTCATAAATAGCTCTTATTATTTTGAGGTATGTTCCATCAATACCGAATTTATTGAGCATTTTTAGCATGAAGCGCTGTTGAATTTTGTCAAAAGCCTTTTCTGCATCTATTGAGATAATCGTGTGGTTCTTGTCTTTGCTTCTGTTTATATGCTGGATTACATTTATTGATTTGCGAACATTGAACCAGCCTTGCATCCCAGGGATGAAGCCCACTTGATCATGGTGGATAAGCTTTTTGATGTGCTGCTGAATCTGATTTGCCAGTATTTTATTGAGGATTTTTGCATCGATGTTCATCAGGGATATTGGTCTAAAATTTTCTTTTTTTGTTGCGTCTCTTCCAGGCTTTGGTATCAGGATGACGTTGGCCTCATAACATCATCAGTTAGGGAGGATTCCCTCTTTTTCTATTGATTGGAATAGTTTCAGAAGGAATGGTACCAGCTCCTCCTTGTACCTCTGGTAGAATTCAGCTGTGAATCCATCTGGTCCTGGACTTTTTTTGGTGGGTAGGCTATTAATTATTGCCTCAATTTCAGAGCCTGCTATTGGTCTATTCAGGGATTCAACTTCTTCCTGGTTTAGTCTTGGAAGAGTGTAAGTGTCCAGGAAATTATCCATTTCTTCTAGATTTTCTAGTTGATTTGCGTAGAGGTGTTTATAGTATTCTCTGATGGTAGTTTGTATTTATGTGGGGTCAGTGGTGATATCCTCTTTATCATTTTTTATTGCGTCTATTTGATTCTTCTCTCTTTTCTTCTTTATTAGTCTTGCTAGCAGTCTGTCGATTTTGTTGATCTTTTCAAAAAACCAACTCCTGGATTCATTGATTTTTTGGAGGGTTTTTTGTGTCTCTATCTCCTTCAGTTCTGCTCTGATCTTAGTTATTTCTTGCCTTCTGCTAGCTTTTGAATGTGTTTGCTCTTGCTTCTCCAGTTCTTTTAATTGTGATGTTAGAGTGTCAATTTTAGATCTTTCCTGCTTTCTTTTGTGGGCATTTAGTGCTATAAATTTCCCTCTACACACTGCTTTAAATGTGTCCCAGAGATTCCGGTATGTTGTATCTTTGTTCTCATTGGTTTCAAAGAACATCTTTATTTCTGCCTTCATTTCGTTATGTACCCAGTAGTCATTCAGGAGCAGGTTGTTCAGTTTCCATGTAGGTGAGCGGTTTTGATTGAGTTTCTTAGTCCTGAGTTCTTGTTTGATTGCACTGTGGTCTGAGAGACAGTTTGTTATAATTTCTGTTCTTGGCCGGGTGTGGTGGCTCAAGCCTGTAATCCCAGCACTTTGGGAGGCCGAGACGGGTGGATCACGAGGTCAGGAGATTGAGACCATCCTGGCTAATATGGTGAAACCCCGTCTCTACTAAAAAATACAAAAAACTAGCCGGGCGACGAGGCGGGCACCTGTAGTCCCAGCTACTCGGGAGGCTGAGACAGGAGAATGGCGTGACCACGGGAGGTGGAGCTTGCAGTGAGCTGAGAGCCGGCCACTGCACTCCAGCCTGGGCGGCAGAGCAAGACTCCGTCTCAAAATAATAATTATAATAATAATAATAATAATAATAATAATAATAATAATTTCTGTTCTTTTACATTTGCTGAGGAGTGCTTTACTTCCAATTATGTGGTCAATTTTGGAATAAGTGCGATGTGGTGCTGAGAAGAATGTATATTCTGTTGATTCAGGGTGGAGAGTTCTATAGATGTCTATTAGGTCCACTTGGTGCAGAGATGAGTTCAATTCCTGGATATCCTTGTTAACTTTCTGTCTCGTTGATCTGTCTAATGTTGACAGTGGAGTGTTGAAGTCTCCCATTATTATTGTATGGGAGTCTAAGTCTCTTTGTAAGTCTCTAAGGACTTGCTTTATGAATCTGGGTGCTCCTGTATTGGGTGCATATATATTTAGGATAGCTACCTCTTCCTTTTGAATTGATCCCTTTACCATTATGTAATGGCCTTCTTTGTCTCTTTTGATCTTTGATGGTTTAAAGTCTGTTTTATCAGAGACTAGGATTGCAACCCCTGCTTTTTTTTGTTCTCCATTTGCTTGGTAGATCTTCCTCCATCCCTTTATTTTGAGCCTATGTATGTCTCTGCATGTGAGATGGGTCTCCTGAATACAGCAGACTGATGGGTCTTGACTCTTTATCCAGTTTGCCAGTCTGTGTCTTTTAATTGGAGCATTTAGTCCATTTACATTTAAGGTTAATATTGTTATGTGTGAACTTGATCCTGCCATTATGATATTAACTGGTTATTTTGCTCGTTAGTTGATGCAATTTCTTCCTAGCCTTGATGGTCTTTACATTTTGGAATGTTTTTGCAATGGCTGGTACTGGTTGTTCCTTTCCATGTTTAGTGCTTCCTTCAGGGTCTCTTGTAAGGCAGGCCTGGTGGTGACAAAATCTCTAAGCATTTGCTTATCTGTAAAGGATTTTATTTCTCCTTCACTTATGAAACTTAGTTTGGCTGGATAAGAAATTCTGGGTTGAAAATTCTTTTCTTTAAGAATGTTGAATATTGGCCCCCACTCTCTTCTGGCTTGTAGAGTTTCTGCTGAGAGGTCTGCTGTTAGTCTGATGGGCTTCCCTTTGAGGGTAACCCGACCTTTCTCTCTGGCTGCCCTTAAGATTCTTTCCTTCATTTCAACTTTGGTGAATCTGGCAATTATGTGTCTTGGAGTTGCTCTTCTCGAGGAGTATCTTTGTGGTGTTCTCTGTATTTCCTGAATTTGAATGTTGGCCTGCCCTACTAGGTTGGGGAAGTTCTCCTGGATGATATCCTGAAGAGTGTTTTCCAACTTGGTTCCATTTTCCCCCTCACTTTCAGGCACCCCAATCAGACATAGATTTGGTCTTTTTACATAATCCCATACTTCTTGCAGGCTTTGTTCATTTCTTTTTCTTCTTTTTTCTTTTGGTTTTTCTTCTCACTTCATTTCATTCATTTGATCCTTAATCGCTGATACTCTTTCTTCCAGTTGATCGAGTCAGTTACTGAAGCTTGTGCATTTGTCATGTATTTTTCGTGTCATGGTTTTCATCTCTGTCATTTCGTTTATGACCTTCTCTGCATTAATTATTCTAGCTATCAATTCTTCCACTCTTTTTTCAAGATTTTTAGTTTCTTTGCGCTGGGTACGTAATTCCTCCTTTAGCTCTGAGAAGTTTGATGGACTGAAGCCTTCTTCTCTCATCTTGTCAAAGTCATTCTCTGACCAGCTTTGATCCATTGCTGGTGATGAGCTGCGCTCCTTTACAGGGGGAGATGCGCTCTTATTTTTTGAATTTCCAGCTTTTCTGCCCTGCTTCTTCCCCATCTTTGTGGTTTTATCTGCCTCTGGTCTTTGATGATGGTGACGTACTGATGGGGTTTTGATATAGGTGTTCTTCCTGTTTGATAGTTTTCCTTCTAATAGTCAGGACCCTCAGTGGTAGGTCTGTTGGAGATTGCTTGAGGTCCACTCCAGACCCTGTTTGCCTGGGTATCAGCAGCAGAGGTTGCCGAAGATAGAATATTGCTGAACAGCGAGTGTACCTGTCTGATTCTTACTTTGGAAGCTTCCTCTCAGGGTTGTACTCCACCCTGTGAGGTGTGGGGTGTCAGACTGCCCCTAGTGGGGGATGTCTCCCAGTTAGGCTCCTCAGGGGTCAGGGACCCACTTGAGCAGGCAGTCTGTCCGTTCTCAGATCTCAACTTCCATGTTGGGAGATCCACTGCTCTCTTCAAAGCTGTCAGACAGAGTCGTTTGCGTCTGCACAGGGTTCTGCTGCTTTTTTTGTTGTTGTTGTTTAGCTGTGCCCTGTCCCCAGAGGTGGAGTCTACAGAGACAGGCAGGTTTCCTTGAGCTGCTCTGAGCTCCACCCAGCAGCTTTGTTTACCTACTGAAGCCTCAGCAATGGCGGGCGCCCCTCTCCCAACCTCGCTGCTGCCTTGCGGTTAGATCACAGACTGCTGTGCAAGCAATGAGGGAGGCTCCGTGGTCGTGGGACCCTCCTGGCCAGGTGTGGGTATAATCTCCTGGTGTGCCCGTTTGCTTAAAGCGCAGTATTCGGGTGGGAGTTACCCGATTTTCCAGGTGTTGTGTGTCTCAGTTCCCCTGGCTAGGAAAAGGGATTCCCTTCCCCCTTGCACTTCCCAGGTGAAGCGACGCCTCGCCCTGCTTCAGCTCTCGCTGGTCGGGCTGCAGCAGCTGACCAGCACCGATTGTCCAGCACTCCCTAGTGAGATGACCCCAGTACCTCAGTTGAAAATGCAGAAATCACCGGTCTTCTGTGTCGCTCGTGCTGGGAGTTGGAGACTGGAGCTGTTCCTATTCGGCCATCTTGCCACATTTTCCTGGATATCTCTTTTTGAAAAATCATTGAATGATATTCTATTGCATTGTTCTATTATCAATTAAAGGGCATCTTGCTTGTTTCTAAGTTGTGGCAATTATGAATAAAGCTGCTAAGATACGTATCCAGGAGTTCTGTATTAGTTTTCTATGGCTGCCATAACAAAATATTACAAACTAAGAGGCTTAAAGCAATAGAAATTTATTGTGTCAAGTTGTAGAGGGTAGGAGTCTGAAATCAAGATGTCAGCAGCATGGGTTTCTTCTTATGGCCATAATCATGCTTATCTAATAGTGTTTAGAGAATTATCAACAATCTTTAGTGTTCCTTGGCTTGTAGATGCTAATCTCTGCCTTCATTTTACATGGAGTTCTCCCCTGTGTCATCACATAGTCTTTCCCTTGTGCATGTCTGTGTCTGTGTACAAATTTTCCATTCTTATAAGGACATTCGTTATGTTGGATTAGGGCTGAACCAAATGACCTCATTTTAGCTTGGTAACCTCAGTAAAGATCTTATTTCTAAACAAAGTCACATTCTAAGGTACTTAGCACTTCAACATACCTTTCTGGGGAGACACAAATTAACCTGCAACAAATGCAATAGCTAGACCGTGTGGTAAGACAATGCTTAACTTCGTTTAGGGGGAAAAGAAATCTGCCAGATTGTCTTCCAAAGTGGCTATACCATATTACATTCCCACAAACAATGAGAGATTCTGTTGCCCCATGTGCTCATCAGCATTTGGTGTTGTTGGTGTACTGGATTTTAGTTATTCTAGTGGTGTGCAGTGCTATCTTACTGCTGTTTTCATTCGCAATTCCCTGATCAAGTATGATATTGAGCATCAAGTCACCCTAAATGCCATCTGTATATCTTCTTTGTTGAGTTGTCTGTTCTCATAGTTTGCCTGTTTTTTTAATCGGACAGTTAGTTTTCTTATTGCTGAGTTTTAAGCATTCTTTGTCTATTTTGGATGAGTCCTTTATCAGATATTTGTTTTACAAAAGTTTTTCTCCAAGCCTTTATTTTAATTTTCTTAACAGTATATTTTGCAGATCAGAAACCTTTAATTTTAATGAAGCCCAACTTATTATTTTTGTATTTTTTGGATTATGTTTTTAGTTTGTATCTAAAAAGTCATCACTAAACACAAGATCACCTAGATTTTATTCCATATTATCTTCTAGAAGCTTTATTGTTTATTTTACATTTAGATCTGTGATCTGTTATTAGCTAATTTTTGCCAAAAATATAAGGTTTGAGTCTATGTTCAGTTTCTGTATGTGAATAGACTACCATTTTTTAAAAAAAAAAAGACTGATTTTTGCATAAAATTGTGTTTGCTCCTTTGTCAAAGATCAGTTGACCTCATTTGTATTAACTGGGTCTATATCCAGTTTCTCTATTCTGTGCTATTCACCTATTTGTCTATTTCACCAATATCACAATGTCTCTATTACTTACTATATCATTATAGTAAGTCTTAAAGTCAGGTAGAATCAATCCGTCAATTATTTTTCTTTGTTATTGTTTTGGTTATACCTTGTCTTTTGCATTTCTGTTTCAACTTTCAAATCAGTTTGTCAATATCCACAAAATAATTTTTCTAAGATTTTGATTGGGATTGCATTGAATCTGTAGATTAAGGTAGGAAGAACTGATATCTTAACAATATTGAATCTTTCTACACATTAACAGGGAATGTTTTCATTTATTTAAATTGTCTGATTTTTTAAATCAGAGTTTTATAATTTTTCTCATACAGTTTTATATGTTTTTGATAAATTTATATCTAAATATTTCATTTTTGGACAAATATTTTGTGCTGTTTTTAATTTTCATATAAATGAATTTGTGTTTTGTACTTCAAATGCAGTTGTTCACTGATGGTATATAGGAAAGCAACTGACTTTTGTATGTTAACAAAAGGAGATTTAATTGGACTTAGCAGTTCCACCTTGCTGGGAAGGCCTCAGAATCATGGCAAGAGGTGAAAGGCACTTCTTACATGGTGGCAGCAAGAGAAAATGAGAGATAAGCAAAGCAGAAACCCCTGATAAACCCATGAGATCTTGTGAGACTTATTCACTATCACAAGAATAACATGGGAAAGACCGGTTCCCATAATTCAATTACCTCCCCCTGGGTCCCTCCCACAACACGTGGGAATTTGGGGAGATACAATTCAAGTTAAGATTTGGTGGGGACACAGCTAACCCATACCACCTTGTATCTTGCAAATCTGTTATAATCACTTATAAGTTCTAAGGCTTGTTTGTTGATTCTTTGGAATTTTCTATATAAATAATGATATCTGTGAATAGGGAAAATATTATTTTTTCCTTCCCAATTTGTGCACTTTTTACTTCCTTTTTTCTCTGTTTTCTTTTTGTTGTTTTATTGCATTAGCTGGGACTTCCAGTACAATATGGAATATGAGTAGTGAGAGGAGATATTCTTGCTTTACTCCTAATCTTAGAGAAAAAGCTTCTAGCTTGTCACTGTTAAGTGTGATGCTAGCCATAGATTTTTTCTGTAAATGTTCTTTAGCAAATTGAAGAAGTCCGCCAATATTTCTAGTTTGTAGAGAGTTTTAACCATAAATGAGTGTTCGATTTTTCAAATACTTTTTCTACATCTATTGTTATGATTATGTGATTTTTCTTCTTTAACCTGTTAATGTGATGAATTACATTAATTAATTTTCAAATGTTAAACCAGTCTTGCATACCCAGGATAATTCCCACTTGGTCATAGTGTACAATTACTTTTATTTTATCCGCTAATATTTTGCTGAGGATAGTTGCATCTGTATTCATGGGATACTGGTCTGTAGTTTTCCTATTTTACAATGTCATTGTCTGGTTTTGGCGCTGGAGTGCATCTGAAACCACAGTCTGATTCCAAAGCCTATAGTCCTAACTACTATATTCTACTGTCATACTGCTTTGAGTTTTAATACTTGAGTTTTTATCATGAACTAGGCACTGCTTGAGGTTTTCACATGTCTCATTGCATTTTTCTGGATCATATAGTAGTAGAAAAGATAATCCTGACAGAAGTAAGCAAATGTGCCTCATTTCTAAAATGGGTGTAATAATAGTGTCTTCTCCATGAGATTTTTGTGAGGAATAAACTAGGCAGTGAATGACAAATACCCAACAAGGCTTAAACACTTTACAAACACATAATGTGTTATTAAGTCAAATCACAATTGAATTATTTTATTCATGCTTCAAACTGATATATATATATATATAAAATACTATTATATATATCATATATATAATATTAACTACTTATCAGCATAGAGTTTGTCACATAGTTAATATTTAATAAATCTCATTGAATTGAATGCATAAATATTTTAGAAAATATTTCTAGATTTTTCTTTTCTGTTTTTGAAGCAAAATTAGGATTAGAAACTTCATATTTACTATTACCAGTGGTGATAGCTAAAGAAGAAATATAAAATATTTAGAATTTTAGTAATAGAAAAAATTGTAGTAAATGATCACATTTTTATGATGCAAAATATATACATAAATTTAAACTCTCGCTATAAATATAACACATCTTTTTAAAAATGAGCATAAATACTCTATAAGATGCTCCACTTCATTACATTAAATAGAGAATGACTTTTTAGATTAATTATAATGATATTGTAACAGAGCATGTGAATCTTTCATCAATATGTATTTTTAGTAATTTATTCATCTGAAAATGCCATCGTCAAAAAGACTGATGCTTCCAAAGCAATCACATTGTAATATATTTTCTCAGGTACCACCACCCATGAGCACTGAGATTAAAAATATGGCCCTGCTCATGAGGGCACGGTAGAGGAAACATATAGACCCAATCACAGTTCTTAGCAGAGGTAGAAAGGATCATGCCCCTATTCTTGCTGAAATTTCAACGTGAAGCGTAAGTACCTATTTTAGGATCAAGAAAACCTTTGTAATCATGAACCTACCTCTGACCTCCTAATCTGCTCTTCATTAGAGGAAAAGGATGAGATGTTCTAGAGCAGAGATTAACCAACGGTGTCCAGCCTCTACATTTTTATTGTACAATTCATGAGCTAATAATGTTTTTAACATTTGTAAAGGTTGTGAAAAAAAAGGGGGAGTATGAGACACAGATCATGGCCCACTAAGCCTAAAATACTTACTATTGGCTTCTTTAACTAATACATGTTATACAGTGATGAAAATGTTCTGTATCTCTGCAGTCCAATATGGTAGTCATAAAACAAACGTAGCATTGAGTAGTTGAAATGTGACTAGTGTAACTGAGGAAATACATTTTAGTTGCATTTAATTTTAATTAATTCAAATTTAAATAGCCACATGTGTCTGGTGGCTACCAAATTGGACAGCACAGCTTTAGAGCACCATCTCTCCTGTTCCAAAAATTCTGAATCATCAAAAATCCAAAACAGTAGATGAGATAGAGGTCACTATAACTTGATGTGTCCTTAGTTACTCAGTTCATCCAACTCTTCCAAAAACATATTCCTTTTCTGTCATTTCTTATCTCCTTTGATTCCATTTCTCTCATTTCTTTCCAATGTATCTTCAGACACCTTACTATCCCATTTACCTTGTGTTTTAACTGAAATGCAGAACAGAATGGCAAGTTAAGATCCTGCTTCAGGGTCCTTTTGCAAGACCAAGTCAAAACTCTAAATCATTGCCATCAAAGGAGTGTGGCAAGTGGATTACTTTCATACTTGATTGAAGGATATGGATATTTCTCTGATGGATTATGAATTGAGCACTATGTACACAGTAATTTCTGTTGGAAATTCTGAGTTCCAAACAGTTGACTTAAAAAACTGGCCACACACTTTCTGATAAGTTAGGAATCAATTGTGTATAATTTACAATAAGCAACTACTTATAAGTTGAGGTTTCTACTATTTTTTTTTTTCTCACTAAATTTTGTTTTAATGGGTCTCAAAATTATGTGACAGATTTTTGGTCAAGTTGTTTCCATTAAAAAGTACTGATATTAGTGAAACCCTCTCTCTACTGAAAATACAAAAAAATTAGCCGGGCATAGTGGCGGGCGCCTGTATTCCCAGCTACTTGGGAGGCTGAGGCAGGAGAAAGGCGTGAACCCAGAAGGCGGAGCTTGCAGTGAACCGAGATCGCGCCACTTCACTCCAGCTTGGGTGACAGAGCAAGACTCTGTCTCAAAAAAAAAAAAAAAAAAAAAAAAAAAAAAAAAGTACTGATTTTAGGCTGGACAAAGCAGCTCACACCTGTAATCCCAGTACTTTGGGAGACTGAGGCTGGTGGATCAACCGAGGTCAGCCATTGGAGACTAGCCTGGCCAACATGGAGAAACCCCGTCTATACTAAAAATACAAAAAAAAAAAAAAAAAAAAATTAGCCGGGCACAGTGGTGAGCGCCTGTAGTCCCAAGTACTAGGGAGGCTGAGGCAGGAGAATCACTTGAACCCAGGAGGCGGAGGTTGCAGTGAGCCGAGGTCACACCACTGCACTCCAGCCTGGGCAACAGAGTGAGATTCTGTCTCCAAAAAAAAAAGTAGTACAGATTTTAAAAACTAATAACTTAAAACTGCCACTTACAAAAAAAAAAAAAAGTGGTCCACAAAACATTCTTCTCTCTTTCTGAAGGTTTTATGGGGCATTGTTATCCTTAACCAGTCTTTTACTATTAAACTTAAATGGCCAATTGAAACAAACAGTTCTGAGACCATTCTTCTACCACTGATTAAGACTGGGGTGGCAGGTATTAGGGATAATATTCATTTAGCCTTTCGAACTTTCTGGGCAGACTTGGTGACCTTGCCAGCTCCAGCAGCCTTCTTGTCTGCTGCTTTGATGACACCCATGGCAACTCTCCGTCTCATATCATGAACAGCAAAGCAACCCAAAGGAAGATAGTCTGAGAAGCTCTCAACACACATGGGCTTGCCAAGAACCATATCAACTGATGGCAACATCATCAGACTTCAAGAATTTAGGACCATCTTTCAGCTTCTGACCAGAATGGCGATCAATCTTTTCCTTTAGCTCGGCAAATTTGCATGCAATGTGAGCTGTGTGACAATCCAGTACAGGAGAATAGCCAGCACTGATTTAGACTGGATGCTTCAGGATAATCACCTGAGCAGTGAAGTCAGTTGTTTCCGTTGGTGAATCATTTTTGTTGTCACCAGCAACAATGCCACAATGAACAATTTTGACAGACACATTCTTGACATTGAAGGCCACATTGTTCTGAGGAAGAGAGTCACTCAAAACTTCATGGTGTATTTCAACAGACTTTACTTCAGTTGTAACACTGACTGGAACAAAAGTTATCACCATAACCAGGTTTGAAAACACCAGTCTCCACTCCACCAATAGGCAGAGTAGCAATACTACCAATTTTGTAGACATCCTGGAGAGGCAGGGGCAAGGGCTTGTCAGTTGGACAAGCTGGTGGTAGGATGCAGTCCAGAGCCTCAAGCAGCTTGGTTCCACTGGCATTGCCATCTTTCCGAGTGACTTTCCATCCCTTGAACCTAGGCATGTTAGCACTTGGCTCCAGTATGTTGTCACCATTCCAACCAGAAACTGGCACAAATGCTACTGTGTCAGGGCTGTAGTTAATTTTCTTAAGGTATGTGCTGACTTCCTTAATGATTTCTTCATATTTCTTCTGGTTGTAGGGTCGTTCAGTGGGATCCCTTTTGCTAACATCAACAATTAGTTGTTTCCCACCCAATGTGTAAGCCAGAAAGGCATGCTCATGGGTCCACCCATTCTTGGAGGTTCCAGCTTCAAATTCAGCAACACCAGCAGCAACAATCAGGACAGCATGGTCAGCCTGAGATGTCCCTATAATCATGTTTTTGATAAAGTATCTGTGTCCTGGGGAATCAATGGTAGTCACATAATACTTGCTGGTCTCAAATTTTGGCAGGGAGATATCAATGATGATACCACATTCACGTTCAGCTTTCAGTTTATCCAAGACCCAGGCATACTTGAATGAGCCCGTTCCCATCTCAGCAGCCTCCTTCTCAAATTTTTCAACGGTTCTTTTGTCGATGCCACTTCATTTGTGGATCAGATGGCCAGTAGTGGTGGACTTGCCCCATCTATGTGTCCAATGACAACAATGCTGATATGAGTGTGTTCCTCTCCCATTTGGCTCTTGGGTTACTTTTCACAACACTTGTTTTCTGGCGGCAAACCCACTGGGGGGAAAAAAGCTCTACAATTTTATAGAACACTTTTTGTTTCCTTGTTAATTCTATGGGAAAATATATTATACCAGCCTATTGTTGTAAATATCAAAGAGGACTCTTTCAAAAAATGCAAATGCACTCTGTTTCAGTAGGTCTCAGATGAAACCAAAAGCCTTTCTTTTTGACAAGTACACTTAAGCTAAGCTGATGTCGGCAGAGGAGATTGACAGTCCAACCATTTAGTAACACAGTATTAACAGATCCAGAGAAAGATTTGTTGAAAAGTAAGTCAGAACCACTGACTAAATAAATTTTAGGACGATCAGTTTTCTATATTATGACACCTTATGCTTTCATGGTTTGTACATTCTGTTTCTCAGGTCTTATATTCCTAGAAAATGACTATTTTTCATTTTTGTCATCTTCTTTCAGAAAGAACCAAATGTCCCTTCTTCTGTGAGACTTTCCTTGAATTCCCAAGAAAAATTTGGCTTTCTTTTTTAAATATTCTGAATTACACTTTGTATGTAAACTCTATTAGAGTATATCACATTGTGTTAAATTTATTTCACATTAAGAGGAGGAGTCATGTCTTATCATGTATGTAATTTCATACTTAAAATATTTTATAGTGCATAATTAATGCTCTATAAATGTTTGATAAACAGAAAATGAGAAAAAAATCAGAGCTGATTATACTTAACTGACATTTTAGTTAAATATGATAAGTATTTACAATCTTTGCCACTTCTTAAATTACAATTTTACTCATACAATTTAAGGTATCAGATTTTAATCTTAAAAAGTCCTCAAGGCAAAATAAAAACATTAATTTAAAAATGGCTTTAGAGTTAACTTTATGTCATCTTTCATTCCAAGTATATAGACTAGGAATTACAATTTTAAGCCAAGAAAACACATAAATAAAGAGAGATGCTATTTGTAATGAACCAGAAAAATGCATTCCCTCTCTATCTAATATAGGAGCTTCATGAGAGCAGGGACCTTCTATATTTCCAATTCCTACATCAGTGCCTGGCATATAATTAGTTTCCAACAAACATTTATTCACTAATTGAAAAGATCAATACATAAATGAGTATATGAAAGCCATGTGCGGCAGGGGGCCCAACACAGTTGGAGTTTCAATTTTTCAAGAAATACCAGACATCTGGATATTTAAATAATGTTTAAATGTTAACACATTTTAAAATTCAGAAAAAGAACAAAGAAAAACAAAAATATGCAGACCAAACAAAACTTATTAAATGCAGCCTATGGGTCATGAGTTTACAATATTTAATAAAAACAAGTGGCAGGAACAAATATTTGTTCAGTACTACAAATCACAAAATATATTTAGTTAGGTTGTGTGGGAATTCTTTACAGCTTCACATATGATACAAATACTCTGCATGTGGAATCAGCTAGTGCTTTGGTACCTGTTTGCCCTTGACAATCTCTTCTTTTCTGAGATGGCTTTATTCTATCAGAGTGACACTTTTGAAATCAATCACATTTTCCTCAACCTGACAGATTAAAAAGTTTACCAAAAAAGAATTGGAACACAATACTACATTTAAAACATTTTCCAAAGCTACATTTTTTTTTCAATAGTTTATTTCATTAACTATAAGCTTCAGGGCAAGAGTCTTGTGTAATGCATGTGCATTATGGTTCCAGTTTGCTGATTCCCAAATCAATTAATTCAAGAAGTGAAATATAGTTTTGGTGCCAAAGTAATTGCTTCTCCTGGAGTTTCTTGTGAACTGTAAGTCTCTCTTCAATGCATTTCTTTGTTAAGCACAGTATAAAATGGGTAATGGATAAATGTTGAGAATATCATCCAATTATTTTTTAAGTAGTTGTCAAATGCTCTCTTTAGAAAACTTCTCAAGGGGAAATGCTTATGTCTAGAGTAAGTGATACAAAACATCATAAAAATATGCCAAATGATTATTATCTGCCAAAAATGGCTAGTAAAGGAAATGGAAATTCTACTCTTGAAAAAATGAAAAGAACAAAAAAGACCCATTCCTTTACAATCTTTGGAAGGAGTCTTTATGCAATAAAATTGTATGGGAAAATGAAGTTTGTGCTCATGTGAATGTTTGGAAACTCCAGGGTGCTTTTCATTAGAAAGACAATGTACTGGACAATTGACTGAATTTTTTAACCTTTTCAGAATATTTTACTATAATCTATATTCAGCCAAATTATCCAACAAAAAAGAATGTATTAAAAATTCAACACAACACCCTTAGATAGGATTTTAAAATACTAACTACTGCCTAATTATTGGGAGAAACTTTGTATATACAAACCAGTGATAATTTCAGTTATGAAAATTTTCTTCAGGAAGCTAAGGGCCTTCAAAGTTTCTATTGCTTTACATTACCTACTAATTATGACTTTTTTCAACTACATGTTAATTTGGGCAAACAGAGAGCTAGAAGACTTTTGTTTTTGTTTTGAGTACGTTTAGGATAAATACATTCAAGCATAATACTTCATTTAATATTCTAACTAAATCTATGAAACAAAAACATGGGAATTCAGATGAATTATAACTAGCATTCAAGTAATAATAATTGAATAAGAAAGTGGTAATAACTTTGGCTGGACAGATGGCAAATCTAATTACTGCGAAGTTAAAATGAGGGCCTTGGAGGTCAATAATTCTGTTTTTTCAACCGATTTATTGATTCTTTTGATTATGTCTCATATGAAGTTTCAGTTTGAATACTCCGATTAACAGAGAGTTCTCTACCTCCCAACCCAATCAATTCTACCTTTGGAACATTCTAAATTAGAAAAGTCTTTTTGACAAAGATATAAATCTACCTGTAATTTCACCTTATTTTTCCCACCCTAAATTCTAAGTTAATTCCATTATACTCCAGTGGTAATTTACAGAATTAACTGAAAGCCTCAGATGTTACAGATGTCCACTGTACATCATAACAGTCCACGATGGGCTACAAGGATTCGAAATATAAATATGGTCCATTTTGTGTCAGATTAACAAAAATTATGAAAACACGTGCAATGAAAAATTTTCCGTGTTTTTCTCACACATTTCTGTCGGCGGGCGGTGAGAATCAGTGAGAGGTCTGACTCAGGGGTAAGAATCAATGAAAGGTCTGACTCACATGTACATGGACACAATACACTTTCACCTTATGAATGGCGTTCATGGTGATTTCTTAAATGCATCTAATGAGTACATCATCATAATCATAATAAACTCTGGTAAGATTCATCACTGGGATAACTTCTGCATCCCAACCATTTGCCATTATTATAGGGTTCTCATCAGTGTTCACAACTGAACCTCTGTTAATACTTGTGATCAAGATGGGCTTAAAGTTACTTCCAGCTTGATTAAGCTTTAGACAGGCTCTTTCTTGACTCTAGCTAGGCCCCAGACCTACCTTTTCTTAGAGCATTTACTTCAGAAAACTTTAATTGTAAATCCTTTATCTGCCCCTTTGAGAGTAAATCTTTCTAAAAGCCTCTTACCAGTTTCACAACTCAGGATTGTCTTTGTCAAGGATCCAGGAGCCATCCCTTTGATATGTAATTATCAAGGAAGATAAAGTGTTACCTCTGGGTCTCTGTAAGAACACAGGAGCCTAACTTCCTGAGTGGGTGGCTTGCTCCAAATTATAAAACTACCTCCAGTCACAAAAATAAAAGAAACTTTACTTGTCCTTTGGTAAAGCCAATCAGCCAATACAAATGGCCTGTGTTTTCCCTCTTCCTCCAGTGCTTAAAACTTTCTCACCCCTTGTTTCAGGAAAGGTGAGTTCAGATTGTATTAGGTCTTGCTCCTCTATTGTAATGGCCTTGAATAAAGTCTTCCTTACTTATTTAACTGTGTCCAGTGCAATGTTTGCATTGACACACACACAAAATACTTCTTCAGATTTGCAGTCATGCTTTCTAGGACAGAAAAAAACACTCCTTCAGATTTGCAATCAGGAAAAAGCCGACTAGATAGAGCAACATTTGATAAAGATATAAACAGAAGCTACTCTTTGAGTAAAGGCTGCTATCAGTCACATAAATTAGCATGAAACTTGAAATTCTTAATTTACAAAAGGTCTACATATAATTAGTAATGGACAAGGAAAAATTTTAAGAAAAATGGTAACACTGCCCTGTAGAACTAGTACTGTCTTTTCTAGACTGCCAAAACTCACTCATCACAGGGCTAATAACTGGAGCTTCTGCTAACATTAAAAAATGCTAAAGAAAATGTTGTCATCTAGTCAAAGAGGGAAAGGTGTTGGGTTGTAGGCTTTTTCAATTTTTGTCAGACTAAATATCCTGTTAAACTAAAATGAACATACCCAGATTTTAAAATTCTATATTTTTATTTTAATAAATTTAAACATGAAGGAATTCACTAGGTTATTGTACTCTACTTTTAGCATTCTTACATGATATTTAATAATTAATACGTAGTCTGGCATATATGCTGCTCTATGCAAGTCTAGGATGTAGCTGTAACTATTTGTACATCATGCTGCCTTTCCATTACTGTAATTTTACGGGGTCCTGCAAATAAATGTGCTCATGTATCGCATGCCTGATCAGTTTTAACTCAGCTGAAATATATTTCAAGCTATTTTAAAATTGTGTTTTAAAGCATGTATACTTTTTTAAAAAGTGTTATGCTATACCATACAATCTCATTACTGTCTTGGCAGTTTGACCACTTGAAAACCATCTAACTTTTCCTCTTTTTGTTATGTTTAATTGGCAGGGAGAGTCATAGTTTACAGTTAAGACTGTGTGTGATTAATATCCATCATTACTAGATGTGACAGAAATTTTTAAAATCAATAATTCTTTTATTTGCAGTAGACCTCTTTGCCTTAATTGCTGATTTAGTACTTAATTGAGAAAATCTTTATTAATGATCTCATGTAGCTCTAAGGAATGTTGAATGAATGAGATTCTTCTCCAGAAATAATTTTCCCAACTACCTATGTCAGATCTGAGGAAAGATGAGTAGAATGGGTGATGAAATCCACTGGTTCAATGGATTCCCTCAGCCACACAATCACACATAACGTACACATTTTAAGAAATGTATTAGGAATTCTTGATCTTAATGACAATTCTGAGCAATAGGACTCTCAAAAATTACTACATTACCAAACATTGCCAAACACTAATGCTTATTACTCCCTTTGGAGCCCATCTCCCACTGCAGAAAGGATCAATAATTAATATTCATATTCTTATGCAAAGAATTGTGAACTTTGCCTTCTATTTCATTTTACCCTAAATATTCACTGTAGATGAGGAAACTAGAATCTCAGATGACTTCCTCAGTGCTTTACTATCTGTCCAGTCAGGGTTCATAGTGATCCTCTTTGGGTTCTGTAAATTTAAGCAAGTTTCTTGTCCTCTCCATGCCTCAATTTCCTCATCTGAATATGGGAAAAATAATAGAATCTCCCTGAAATAGTGACTGTGAAGAGTAAATGAGCTAAGATAAATATTTAGGCTAGTATTTGGTGTAGAGTCAATACTATTTAAGTATTCAACAGACAGAATTGCATGATACTCTCTGAACAAATCCCACATTTTTGGATGCCTGTGATTTTTCTTAAGATTCTCCTACACTTAAATTCTCTTTCTAAGCTTATCTTTAGCCAAAATCTTTGCAAATTCTATCAGACTATCAAAATCTTCTCTATAAATTTTTTATTTTTGCCTCATAGAAATTTATTTATATCTTCCATTTTATTGGTCATTTTCCACCTGATATGGCTATCTGCTCATTTTCTTCCCAGCCTTAATCACAGTTTATAAGCAAATATTTCTTTGTTGGCTAAGCTATTTAGAGTCTATTATTAAAATTCTAGAAACCCATGTGTGTATTTGGTCACCCCTCACACACAGATTAGAATGTCTAGCATATCATTGATTCAAAATAACAATTACATAATTAACAAATGAATGAATGAACATGTATCTACTCTCAAATACAGGTTTTCTTTCCATCTACCATATACTACAGATTCTTTCACTTATAGATTTTCCCCCAATGTGTTCCAGTATTCTGTATCTTTAATAATGTCCATTTTGCTTACAAAATTATATGAAGATAATGTTAGATTAAAATATGGTTCCAGCCGGGCGCGGTGGTTCAAGCCTGTAATCTCAGCACTTTGGGAGGCCGAGACGGGTGGATCATGAGGTCAGGAGATCGAGACCATCCTGGCTAACATGGTGAAACCCCGTCTCTACTAAAAAATACAAAAACACTAGCCGGGCGAGGTGGCGGGCGCCTGTAGTCCCAGCTACTCGGGAGGCTGAGGCAGGAGAATGGCGTAAACCCGGGAGGCGGAGCTTGCAGTGAGCTGAGATCCGGCCACTGCACTCCAGCCTGGGTGACAGAGCAAGACTCCGTCTCAAAAAAAAAAAAAAAAAAAAAAAAAAAAAAAAAAAAAAAAAAAAAAATATGGTTCCAATTTCTTAAATTATATAAAAATAGATAATAGTGAAACAAGACATATGCCTATTTGTTTTATTTATTTTACGATTGAATAGTGAATTAAAATCACTAAATCTAGCTCACATTGACAGCTTATGTTGAAATATTTATATATAACATTATCAGACATCTTTGAACAATCTTTAAGAAAATGTGAATTGCTGTAGAATCTCAGCTTAAAAATATTGTGCTTCTTTTGGCCATAGCCCCTATATGTTTTTTTCCATGATACAAATGTGCTAGCATATTATTGGATATTTTTTCAAGTTTTCAGAGGAAACACAATGGGTTGGCCAGGAAATGCAAACAATAAGTTGGGTGTAAATATATTACATTAGATAATAAGAAAACTAAAAACAAGAAAATTAAACAATATATTGTTTAGGGATACTTGAGTATGTAATGAAATTGTAGCAGTTCCTCAAATAACAATGTTTTGTTCAATGTCAGTTAGTTTTAAACTTGATGAGAAAAAAATTCCACTCTTGGCAGGGCACCGTGAGGAGTTTGCAAGTTTTCTCCATGTCTGTGTAGGTTTTCCTGTGTACTCCAGGTTATTTCCACATCCCAAAGATGTGCACGGTTAGATGACTTAGCATGTCCAAATTGTCCCAATATGAATGAGTAGGGGTATGTGTGTGTACGTGTGCACCCTGCAATGGAATGGTGTCCCATCCAGGGTTGCTTTCCATCCTGTGCCCTGAGCTTATGGGATAGGCTCTGACCATCCTTGACCCTGAACTAGAATAAGCTGGTTGGGAAATGAATGAATAAATTAATACAAATTATTATAAAATAAAAATCTGCAAGATATACAATAAAATACAAATGCATGACAACAAATGATTGGTACAAAAGTGTTCAGTGAGCCTCCCATATTCATTATTGTATCTGTTTGAACTACGCGGTTGTAGGAGGCACTCCTTAAAATTTTTCTTTGCAAACATCTATTTCTTGATTTAACCAGCCATCACTATGACCATCATCACTCACTTATCCTCCCAAAATTGGGTAAATGATTATCTTACTTCTTATTAATCTTTCTTAAATGTATGTAGAGCTTACATTCATTTATTTCAATGTTTGATATTAGAAGTGTTTGGGGTCTTTATTAAGAAGTTTGGTGACGTTTTTGCGAACAGAAATACGTCATGGAACTCGACTTGTTCAGGCAAATTAACCTAGATAAAATTGGTTTCATTATACATCATTTTGTTTAAAGTTGTAGTTTCAAAGAACCTACCCCAACAAAGTTAAGTGAGGATTTATTGTATCAGAAACATTCAAGGGAGGATAAACGGAAAATTCAGTACAGAGATTGCTCTGGGGGAGTGGCAGAGCAATGGGATGTGAGGGACACAAGACAAGAATAAAGTTATTGGTAACACTGAGTTCTTAGTTGTGTGATGGGTTCAGAGATGCTTAATATTTTTTATTTTTATTTTTATTTTTATTTTTTTATTTTTTTTTTTTTGAGATGGAGTCTCGCTCTGTCCACCAGGCTGGAGTGCGGTGGCGCGATCTCGGCTCACTGCAAGCTCCGCCTCCCAGGTTCCCGCCATTCTCCTGCCTCAGCCTCCCGAGTAGCTGGGACTACAGGCGCCTGCCACGGCGCCCAGCTAACTTTTTTTGGTATTTTTAGTAGAGACGGGGTTTCACCGTGGTCTCGATGTCCTGACCTTGTGATCCGCCCGCCTCGGCCTCCCAAAGTGCTGGGATTACAGGCGTGAGCCACCGCGCCCGGCCATTTTCTATTTTTAAAACACAAAAATAAGAGTATTATTACTCAAAATGTTAAATATTTAATAGATAAATTGAAAACAATTGAGTAACATTGAAAAAGTGAAGAAAAGAAAGATGATGTAAAAGAAAAATAAGAGAAGAATTGAATTAAACCACACAAAACAAAAAAAGGAATTTTCCAAACTCTGTAGAATAAAATTGGCATCTGAACAAGCCAGAAACCCATGATTGCTTACATTTTATTCATGTGTGTTATTACTCTCTATTATGGGAAGTGATTATGGGTTTTCCATTCATTAGTGTAAAACACAATTTTCTTTTAAAATAAATATATTTACCTAAAAACTTTAAACCCTGGGAATTTTTTAAAACTGCTAGTTGTTTGAACCTTAAAAAAATTTTTAAATGAAGAACCATTATATCAACAAAAATTTTTCAGGAGCCAGACTCTTGCAGACTCTTGACAGTAAGACTATACATAAATATTTGTGATGGAGTCTCTCTCTGTCGCCCAGGCTGGAGTGCAGTGGCCCGCTCAATCTCGGCTCACCGCAACCTCTGCCTTCCAGGCTCAAGCGATTCTCATGCCTCAGCCACTGGAATAGCTGGGAATACAGGCACACACCATCATGCTAGGCTAATTTTTGTATTTTTAGTAGAGATGGGGTTTCACCATGTTGGCCAGGCTGGTCTCAGACCCCTGATCTCAAGTGATCCGCCCGCCTCGGTCTTTCAAAGTGTTGGAATTACAGGCGTGAGTCCCCATGCCCGGCCAGTAAGACTATCTTTAATACCAGGCAAAATCAGTTTTGTTTAAAAAGAAACCGGTGGAATTTTGTGGCATTTAAGAAATGGATACTTTTCTCTTAATATTTGCCCTTATTCCAAATTCATAGATTTCCCTCTAATATTTAGTTGAACCATGGTGTCCCAGAACAGAAGCCACATTTCTCAGCCTTCCTTGTAGCAATATGGAAGTAGACTAAGAGTCCTGGCAATGGAATGTAAACAGAAAAAAGTATAAAATTTCTAGAATATGCCCTTTCAACTGGCTGGAATGAGGATACAATGTTAGAACTGAAGCATTCATTTCTTGCCATGTGTTCATATTGGGAACCCTGGTCTTCACAGAGGGAAAAGAGAAAAGTAATGTGGCTTTCCAACACTGTTGTAGCATCATAGCATCCTTCAACTAACTTATTCCATACTCTTGATAAAGAAATAGTCATAAAGTCTTTGCCCATGCCTATGTCCTGAATGGTATTGCCTAGGTTTTTTTCTAGGGTTTTTATGGTTTTAGGTCTCACGTTTAAGTCTTTAATCCATCTTGAGTTAATTTTTGTATAAGGTATAAGGAAGGGGTCCAGTGTCAGTTTTCTTCATATGGCTAGCCAGTTTCTCCAACACCATTTATCATTCTCAGCACACTAACACAAAAACAGAAAACAAAACACTGCATGTTCTCATTCATAAGTAGGAGCTGAACAATGAGAACACATGGACCCAAGGAGGGGAACATCACACACTGGGGCCTGTTGGGGATAGCATCAGGAGAAATACCTAAGGTAGATGACAGGTTGGTGGGTGCAGCAAACCACCATGGCACGTGTATACCTATGTAACAAACCTGCATGTTCTGCACATTCATCTCAGAATTTAAAGTGTAATAATAAAATATTTAAATTTTAAAAAAAGAAATAGACTTATCATCCTTATTAAAACCATTGTTGTATGGGTTTTTTGTTAGCTGTAGTCAAATCTAATCCAATTAATACACATATACAAGCAATCAGATTGCTTTATCCATTTTCTTCCTCTTTCTTTTTTTTGGACAACTTTGTAAATCTAAGAGCAAAAGTGATAAATAGTCCCTTAAATTCATACCCATGATGCAGTTATTATTTGACTGCTAAAAATACAATTATTTTAGATTTTGTTTAAATTTGGAAATATATTATCAATTATTTGAATTAAAATGAGATAATTATGTTATGCCAAATATGGATTAGAACTATTTTGGCCTACTTCAGTTGCATCTAGTAATTTTAAGAGAATGTTGACTACTAGTGTTCTAAGCTGGACCAACTATATTATTTTGTTGTTTATATAATCTCAACTTTTATTTTAGATTCAGGGTATATATTTGCAGGTTTGTTACCTGGGCATATTGAGTGCTGCTCAGGTTTCGGATATGACTGCTCTCATCACCCAGGTAGTGAGCATAGTACCTAACAATTAGAGTTTTTCAACTGTTACCCTCCTTCCTTCCCATCACCTCTGATAGTCCCCCGTGTCTGTTTTCGCCGTTTTTATGTCCATGAGTATCCAATGTTTAGCTCCCACTTATAATAAGTGAGAACATGAGGTATTTGGTTTTCTGTTCCTGTGCTAATTTGCTTAGAATAATGGCTTCCAGTTGCATCCATGTTGCTGCAAAGGATATGATTTCATTCTTTTTCGTGCCTGTGTGGTATTCCATGGTATATATGTACCACATTTTCTTTATTCAATTTGCCACTGATGGGCGCCTAGGTTGATTCCACATCTTTACTATTGTGAATAGTACTGTGATGAATATTTTAGTACAAGTGTCTTTTGGGTAGAAGAATTTATTTTCCATTGGGTATATGCCCAGTAATGTGATTGTTGGGTGAAATGATAGTTCTGCCGTAGATTCTTGGAAAAATCTCCAAACAGTTTTCCACAGTGGCTGCACTAATTAACATTCCCACCAACAGTGTATCATGTTCCCTTTTCTCTGCAGTCTCACGAGCATTTGCTATTTTTTGACTTTTTAGTAATAGCCATTCTGACTTGTATGAGACTGTATCTCACCGTGGTTTTGACTTACATTTCTCCAATGATTAGTGATGTTGAACATTTTTCATATGCTTCTTGGCCACTTGTCTGTCTTTTGAGAAGTATCTGTTCATGTCTTTTGCCTAATTTTTTTTTTTTTTTTTTTTTTTTTTTTTTGAGACGGAGTCTCGCTCTGTCACCCAGGCTGGAGTGCAGTGGCCGGATCTCAGCTCACTGCAAGCCCCGCCTCCCGGGTTTACGCCATTCTCCTGCCTCAGCCTCCCGAGTAGCTGGGACTACAGGTGCCCGCCACCTCGCCCGGCTCGTTTTTTTTTTTTTTTTTTTTTTCTGTATTTTTTAGTAGAGACGGGGTTTCGCTGTGTTAGCCAGGATGGTCTCGATCTCCTGACCTCGTGATCCGCCCGTCTCGGCCTCCCAAAGTGCTGGGATTACAGGCTTGAGCCACCGCACCCGGCCTTTTGCCTAATTTTTAATGCAGTTATTTGCTTTTTGCTTCTTGAATTAAGTTCCTTTTAGATTCTCTATAGTCGACCTTTGTCACATGCCTAGTTTGCAAATACTTTCTCCCATTATATAGGCTGTCTGTTTCTTCTGTTGATTGTTTTGTTGTGCAGAGGCTGTTGAGTTTATGAGGTCCCACTTGTCAAGTTTTTTTGTTGTTGTTGCAATTGCTTTTGAGGGCTTAATCATAAATTCTTTCCCAAGACTGATGTCCAGAATAGTATTTCATAGCTTTTCTTCTAGGATTCTTATAATTTGAGATCTTACATTTAAATATTTAATCCATCTTCAGTTAAATTTTGTATATAGTGAGAGATAGTGGTTCAGTTTAATTCTTCTGCCTATGGCTAGCCAGCTATCCTAACATCATTTATTCAATAGGGAGTCCTTTCTCCATTGCTTGTTTTTGTCAACTTTGTTGAAGATCAGATGACTAGCTGTGTGGCTTTGTTTCTGGGTTCTCTATTCTGTTCCATTTGTCTATGTGTCTCTGTTTTTGTACCAGTACCATGCTGTTTTGGTTATGTGTTATAGCATAGTTTGAAGTCAGATAATGTGATGCTCCCATCTTTGTTCCTTTTGTTAGGAAAGTTCTAGCTGTTCAGGCTCTTTTTTGGTTCCATATGAATTTAGAATAGTTTTTCTATTTCTGTGAAAGATAACATTGCTGGGCTTGATAGGAATAGCATTGAGACTGTAGATTGCTTTGAGCAGTATGGCCATTTTAATGATATTGATTCTTTCAACCCATGAGCATAGAATGCTTTTCCATTTGTTTGTGTCATCTGTGATTTCTTTAAACAGTGATTTGTAGTTCTCCTTGTAAAGATCTTTCATCTCCTTGGTTAGATGTACTCTTAGGTATTTTATTTTTTCTGCAACTATTGTAAATGGGATTGCATTCTTGATTTGGCTCTCAGCTTGAATATTATTGGTATATGGAAATGCTACTGATAGTTTTACACTAATTTTGTATCCTGAAACTTTACTGAACTTGTTTGTTAGTTCCAGGAGCCTTTTGGTGGAGTCTTTAGGGTTTTCTAGGTATCAAATCATATTGTCAGTGAAAAGAGGTAGTTTGCCTTCTTCTTTCCTATTGCATGCCTTATATTTCTTCCTCTTGCCTAATTGCTCTGGCAAGGACTTCTAGTACTATGTTGAATAGAAGTGGTGAGAGAAGGCATCCTGTCTTGCTCTGGTTCTTAAGGAGAATACTTCCAGCTTTTGCCCATTAACTCTGATGTTGCCAATCATATTTTTCTCCCAGGAACTATAAAGTTGAGCAGAGTCACACAACCTTCGTGCGATAGTTAGTTTTATGTGTCAACTTGACTGGGTCACGTGATGCCCAAATATTTTTTAAACATCATTTTTAGGTATGTCTGGATGAGATTAACATTTAAATGGGTAGACTGAGTAAAGCAGATCACCCTCCCCAATGTAGTGGGCTTCATGTTTTGAAGACCTAAATAGAATAGAATAGAAGGCTGAGTAAGAATTAATCTCCTGCTGCCTGACTGTCATCAAACTGAGACATTGGTCTCCTCTTGCCTTCAGACTCAGACTTCATTTGTAACAATACTACTGACTCTCCTGAGTCTGGACTTCTCAG
The DNA here is from genome assembly GCF_007565055.1 of Rhinopithecus roxellana. Taxonomy (NCBI): domain Eukaryota; kingdom Metazoa; phylum Chordata; class Mammalia; order Primates; family Cercopithecidae; genus Rhinopithecus; species Rhinopithecus roxellana. The sequence continues at coordinate 118,254,801 of NC_044554.1, read as the reverse complement.
TCTCTACAATGATGTGAGACAACTCCTTACAATAAACCTCTCTCTCTCTCTCCCCCTTTCTCTCTTTCTTTCTCTCTCTCTCTCTGCGCGCGCGCACACACACACACACACACACACACACACACACACACACACACGAGCTGAGTTATGCTGTGGCAGCACTTTAGCAAAGGCTCCCATGTTCCTGCTGCAACAGTCCTTAGGGATGCCTTGGCTCCAGTTGGTGGCAAACATTTTTGCTTGCCTCCCCAGAATCAGTTTTCCCCTTCTTAACAGTATCCCAGTGTTCCATTCATGTGGTTTGGATGATATTATCTGATCCCTAGTTCAAGATTTGTCTTAATTTGCTAAAGTCAACAGCATAATCCACCTCCAGCCACAGTTTCTGAGTTTGGGGTGAGGACATAACCTGGACCTCAGCCTACAGTGTACTAAAGCTAGCTCATACCAGCTCATGAGAGCCAATTGCTAAATTTCTTGAAAATTTGCAAGTCAGTTATTAAACATAGCCATTATTAAAAAAATAAATTATATGAATTTATAACTAAAATATATTAAAGCAAATATATATAATTCATATCTTTAAAATATTTTATATTTTATAGTACTTATGATCTTGAAATTATTTATATTTACTTTAACAGTGAAAAAAGAAGAAGAAAATACTGTATAAAGGTATGCTACTGAGCATCTTTTCCTAATTCTGGAGTCAGGGACATTGTATTGGTACCCAAACAGAATAAATCTTTCTGTTATTTAAAAATTATTGTCCAAATGAGCAAATAATTCTCTCACATTACCAATGAAAGAATCAATAAGATTTCCCAACAATTAGGATATTTTCAAATCATGGTTTAATTACAACCACAGTTTAGCTGCAGATTCAAAGAGTTTGGCAAATGGCTGACCTGGCATGGTGGCTGGGCCAGGCATAGTGGTTCATGCCTGTAATCCCAGCCCTTTGGGAGGCCAAGATGGGAGGATCACCTGAGGCCAGGATTTCAAGAACAGCCGGCCAACATGGTGAAACCCTGTCTCTACTAAAAAAATATAAAAAATTAGCTGAGTGTGGTGGTGTGTGCCTGTAGTCTCAGCTATTGGGGAGGCTGGGGCAGGAGAATCTCTTGAATGAGGAAGGTGGAGATTGCAGTGAGCTGAGATCACACCATGGCACTCCAGCCTGGGCAACAGAGCGAGACTCCATCTCAAAAAAGAAAAAAAAAAAGAGTTTAACAAATGTATTCTGTGGAAATTAATTGATCATATGGAATTTACAGTTAAAGTATACTATATTCTATTATTTTGTAAATTGAGAGCTAAATATATTTATATCAATAAAAATTTTGCATGTTTGGAAGACTTTGTTTTTATTATTTGTTTTAATTGACAAATATTGTATATATTTATGGTATATAACATGATGGTTTGCAGCATGTGTACATTTTAGAATGATTAAATCAAGTTTAATTAACATATATATTACTTCACATACTTATCATTTATTTATAGTGAAAACACTTAAAATCTACTCTTTTAGCAATGTTAAAGTATAAAAAACTTATTATTGATTACATATACCAGTGAAATTTATAGTAAACTTGTGTATATATACATGGCTACTACTTTTTTGAGATATTATTTTAAACACCAGCATACTAATGCCTATATCAGCTAGTTAGTATTTCACATTCTATGAATGAACAAGTGCTGAATTAGTTCAGTTACAGTAAATCTCAAGACTTTTATTCAATGATTAAAGCAGAAATTTCTCTCTCTCTGTCTCTCTCTCTCTCTCCGTCTCTCTTTCTCTCTCTCTCTCTCTCTCTGAATAAGGAAGAATGTAACTTTAGGAGCTTATGAATGTTATCCTATGACATGACAAAATAAGTCAACTTTAGAATGAGACATGATACACGAAGGAGATATAGAAAGAGGCAAATTTCTTGGAGAAAGTTTTGAAGCACTGGATAAAACCAATGCTAATGCGCTGCTATAGCATCCACACTAACCAATAGATTTTCTCATTGTCTAAGTTGTATTTTCTGCTCTTCCTGAGACTTGGTTGTCCAGCTATTTGATTGTAAACTATACCATTTTTCCTTCCAAAAAACGATCTATTTTTTAAATCATGTGAATCAAAGTTTCTGAATCAGTCCTTTAGAAGAGTTGGCGAGATAGAGATTGGGAAAAAAACACAGTTCTGGCATAGCATTCTTGCAGAAGTTATAATTTATTATAAAAAATACAGAAGATTTATTATCAAGAGGGAATACTAGGAAATACAAGGTAGAAGATTTGGGATGAGTGATACTTTTCAAGACTCTCCAGTTTGTCAAGGATAATATTCTCAGAATGGTGGAGAAGATATTCTACTTATGCCTCAGATTCTCAAAGGTCACAGGAAGCCACAAGAAGGGACTTACAGGCTTCTAACACCATCAATTTATGGCCCTGAAATTACATTAAAATGACCTTTTATGATGCTAAAATTATTTAGCAAGCCACCTCACCTGGATCTAATGCCTAAGCTCTACGTATAATTTTGCATTATGCCTCCAATGCCATGTTGCTATATTGTCAAAAGGTTGTAAAAGAATGAAAATACATATTATTGGGTCCACATTAGATGCAACATAACCATGTAATGATGGTCAATCTATAGAAACTTAGGATCAGAAGGCACTACCACAGTTGTGTCTATTGTTTGCAACCATAACACCTAAACAAATACAGAAGTAGATACTAGGAGCACGGCAATGGCCACAGATCCTCAGAGAAAGTTAACTTTCTGGAATTTTTCTTAGGTTGGTGTGAAGCAAAAAGCATTGAGATACTCTCTCATTTTTCCAGGATGGGAAAATACCAGCCCATGGTACAATGCAGCAAACTAGCCAATCAATTTATTGACTGTGGCTACCAGAGAAACACCAATGGATGAAAAATTTCTCAGCCACAGTAGTATCTTTGCTACATCCAATGGCATCAAGTAATTTAAAGTGAAAGCATCCTAAAAGCAAGTTTTAAAAATCTTACCTCAAGGCTCAAATTGATACGTGGGTACTGTATGTTAACCATGCTAAAAACAAACAAACAAATCTCCTATCTCTTATAGTCATAGAGCCAAAGCTGCTAAAAGTCAAATGCAGATATTGATTCCATCAGTGGCTTAACTACAATATCAACTATATTCACAATTCATTATTTTATATGAAAGATATGATACCAGTAGGAAATTAGAAACATTCTGGTAATTGAAATAAAGATATCTAGGAGTATTCACATGATTTAGAGAATCCCAACCCTTCAAACTGCTCTGAAATGTTCCCCCTATGCCTTTCTTGCTGCACAAATCTAATAATCTGCCCAATCCTACCACTTATATTCCCACAATTTCCCCAAATGGTGAAATGCAAACTTAGAGTAGAGAGTAAGAGTTACACTCTGAAGAAGTTTCATGGATTTAAATTTCCTTATTTCTAAAAATGAAAGTTTTAGATGGGTATTTTAAGAATACCCAGTCATAAAGAACAGAGTATGATTTGGGATCAGGGTTAATTCTTTGCTACAAGTGAATACACGGAGATTTGGAATTCAATAGATTTTAGACAGCTACCATGATGAGTGTAGCAATTTCTTGGGTTAGTTGAAGCAAAACTACATCAAAAGGTGACCCAAGACAGATAATATTAAAAAATCAGAAAGTCATTAATCTGATGTAAAAGAAAGAATTTGAAAACTACAGGAGAAAATAATATGAGACTGGATTTATTCCATACTTTTCACCCATCCATTTCCTCCATATTTTTATTACCAGGGTTCAGACAACTCTTCATTCTACTTTTCAGTTAGGAGTAGATATGATGTAAGTCCTAGTTTCTTTGAAAGATGCATTACTAGGGTGATAATTCAGATGAGTAAGCCTGGGCTAAAAATGCGATCCATCTTTTTGCTAGGGATGGAGCAAATTCAGTGTGGCTAAGATTGTGTTGACTATTATCCTGCAGAAACATTACACAGATCTTATGACCTCCATCTTCCAGATGACTCTGTTCAAATTCAAATCCCAGTGACAGCAGATCTGATTATTCATACATGGCTCTCGTGTCTACCCTAGAATTAATCAGCTATGGCAAGAAGAAAGAGCTATATCATAGGCATCACTTTGAACACGAAGGGTCACCCTACTTTGTCTAATATATTGTTTTCCTTCCATTCTAGATGAGCCAATTCCATATTATTTTTTACTTGGCTTCTCAACACACGTACACTCGCATACACATATGTGCACACATACACACACACACACATACACATACACACAACCCACTAAAGATAGACTGGAACAATTTTCACAATACTATATATACTTTTAGTGTGATTATGATGGCATTTCCTTAATTAATTTATTCTACTTCAAAAATTAACTTATTCTACTTCAAAAATGCCACAAGTATGTGCCAAGATCTAACTATCCCTTGACACATACTCTTCCTTTCTATAAGCCCACACAATTTCTGGCTTATACCCCCCAACTAACCATAATTATTCGGCCTTTGGAAATATTCAAATAATATCCACTTTACCTTCCCAATATAATAGTTTATATTAAAAAAAATAAAGGGAGACAGTATAGTGATTTGCTATTTGCCAAGGATATTCATTCATAGTTTTGTGCTTGGCAAATTGTTAATAATACCATTCTGGGAAGGGAAGGTCATGATTTGTAGCATTTGCTGATTTCTATAATCAGTTCAACTATGTCCAGCTTCAAACTACCAATGTAAATTCACTAAACCATGGAGTTGGAAAGAGATGCCCACAATCGGCTCCATGAGTAGATATAAGCTGGCTCCAGCACACCTATGTAGTTGTATTAATCAGGAACTCTAGAAACTGGAGTCCTATGTCCTGTTGATTCTGTCCTTAGGCTTACTTAGTTCATTTTCATGTATCTACTCCTGCCCACAAAAGCTCTCCTTCTTACTGGTAGAATTCAGTGATCTTCTGTGACACCAGGAGTAAGTGCAAGTATAGAGTCAGGATTCAATAGTCTTCCCAAAGTTTTTGTATTTCTTTCTCTAGATATATAATAAATTAGCTTACTGAAGACAGATTGGAACAAGTTTCACAGTATTATACATACTTTTAGTGTTATTATAACTGCATTTTCTTAAGCTTCTTTTTTCAAAAAGGAGAGCTACTCATTTCAGAAAATTGGTAATAAAATAGGAGTCTCTGGCTGTGTCTCAGGTCTCTTAGTCATATCGAAAATTTGTTAGCAATTTTTCTGCAAATCAAGTACGAACTTAATAATAGTCCATTTTATTCCCTTCAAACACATTATTGACCGAAACAGACGATGCTCTACCCTGTTCATACTGCACTGACCCTACTCACCTGCCATTAAGCAACCTCACGCTTATTTTGCTTCTACATACGATCAATATAATTAATGTAAGCTCCACAAAGACAGAGCTGTTGTATGTTTTCTTCCAAGAACAGTTTCTGGCATCTAAAGGAAGGAGAGAAGAGAGAAAGGGAAAAAAGAAAGAGACAATGCTGAATCATTGATCAAACATGATAGAATCTCAGAGCTTGAAAATGCCTGGTGTTAATTCATCCAGCAGCCTCATTTACAGATTAGGAAATGAAAGGCTGGTGAAATCAAAATACTTTTCCATGGGTAGTTCATTTGTAAACTCCAAGTCAGAACTTAGGTTATATAAAGAACACAAGTATTCTGATCCCCAGGAAAATATTTCAGTGATACTTAACATGGAGGTAATGAGAAAATCTGAAACTGTTGAACCAGAAATTGCTCTGCCTCCACATTTTCCCCACCCACACACACCTTTTTTGGCCTTCTATACATACAAATCTAGAAGAATAATGAAAGAAGAGGTGGGTGGGAAGAACTTTTTAAAATATGCTAGAAAATAAAATTATTTAGCTCTTTCTGTATAGGAAAAAAAAATTCTGGGTTTATTTTGTTTTCAATTCAGCAAACATCCATTGAAAACCTATGTGCAGTTCTCTGAGCCTAAAGCTGTGATATATATAAAGTGTGGTAAGACATTGGTCCTGCCCTCCAGGAACTCATAACCTAGTTAGGAAGATAGATGAGTACATAAGTAACGATCATAAAAAGGCAGTCTGCTTTTAGGAAAAGGTATGAAATTGAGACAGAGAGTGGGAAATTGCCATGAGGGGTACAAAGATAAAACAAGATGAAGCAGGAGATAATCGATTTTTTTTTCTTATGCACCACAGTTGTGTAAAAAAATCATCGCTTCTAATTAGAGTAGAGAAAATGCACCAACACTCTTGAATTCTTGCTTTCTCCTTTATGAATCCTGGCCTTCTGAGTGAATCCTACCATGATGAAGTGGACAATGGAGTTTCTTTTACCAAAGACAGATGACCTCCCTCCACATAACCGCTAGCACATTCTGTGAGGAAAGAGCATTCCAAACTGCCTGTGTTCTTTTGATATTTCACTATCTGGAGGGTCAGAAACTATTCATAGAAGCAGGTAGATTCTACATGTTTGTCTGAAAGATAAAGTTCATCCTTTTCTTTCATTTCTCCTAAGTAATCTGACATTTTTATAACTCATAAATGGAAAAATAAAAGAATCATCTGATTCTACTCAGCAAGATTGTTCTTTGAAACACTGAACCTCTACTAAAATTTCACTAATATATTAAAATGAGATTTTGTTCAAATATTTTGATCTCTGAATGTATAAATCTTGCCTTATCAAAAGGCTAAATTAAAGAAAAACAGAAAGCTAACCGCTTTGATTGAATGTCAGAAAAGATCCAATTCTCTCATCTCATCTGATGATGAAATAAATAATTATAAGTTATAATATCCAATTAAGCTTTCTTAGAATTTTAGGAAGCTTCTGTTCTGGGCCATAGTTCTGTAATGATACCCAGTAAATGAAGCTTTTGCTTTCCATAGTTAAAAGCTGCTTTTTTCTTAGAGAAGAAAAAGTGCCAATCAAATTTGAATTTTTCTGGAACAACTAGGTGATTTAGGAAAAGGCCAGTGCATATCATTCATAGCACTTTAAGAAATTGTGTTATTTCAGTAATTCTTTCAATATAACCTTAGAGGCACAGGCACCTAAAAATTCTAAACAACAAAAACCTGAATAAAAATAGTGACTGAATATGCCAAGTGAAGGATGGGTGAGTTATGGCTGACAAAGTTGACACTATAGAAGGAGTTAGATTACTTGCATAACAATTCACTCAATGGTTCTGTGATCCAGGTAATCTAATTTATCATTCATAGAATGATGATGAAGAGAGAGAGAGAGAATTACTAACCAAGAACATACCTTGCAAGGGACTGGGTAAGCTAAAAATCTCTGATTTTAATATAATCTAGTAAAGAAGATATGTCAAAAAGATATTAACAAAGAAGGAGCTTTGTGGGCTGATGTGTTCAGATGAAACTTAGCAGAAGACAAAAGACTGAGCTAATCCTTATAGGTTCAGTAGGCTATACAAGACTAGCGAAGCAAAGGGAAAGGATGATATTACAGCTTGGAGAAAAATCTATCACACTGATATGGTTTGGGTCTGTGTCCCCACCCAAATCTCATGTTGAAATGTAATCCCCAATGCTGTTAGTGGGGCCTGGTGGGAGGTGATTGGCTCATGGAGTGATTTCTAATGGTTTAGCACTATCCCCCTAGTGCTGCTCTCATGATACAGTTTTCAGGAGATCTGTTTTTCCTTTTTTTAAGTGTGCAGCACCTTCCCACCCCTTCCTCCTGCTTTGGCCATGTAAGATTTGCCTGCTCCCCCTTCACCTTCCCTTATGATTGTAAGTTTCATGAGACCTCACCAGTCATGCCTCCTGTACAGTCTGCAGAACCGTAAGTCAATTAAACCTATTTTCTTTATAAATTACCCAGTTTCAGGTATTTTTTTAACAGCAGTGTACGAACGGACTAATACACACATGTGCATGAATTTGAAAGCAGATTCAAGTGTCTGTGCTAACGCCTACGAGATAGAGAAACCTAGTTACTTAACTGCAATGTAAAATAATAAAAGCTAATAAATGCTAAGTGCTAATTACCTGCCAATGGTTGTTTAAAATATTTTTACACGTGTGAATTCATATTATCTTCACAAAACCTGTGAAAATATCGGTCTAATTATCTCTTTTGCAGATCCTGGAATTAAGATGTAGAGATGTTAAGAAATTTGCCCAAATTCACACAGCTAGTAAGTGATGCAGCAGTGATTCAAACACAGGTACTCAATAATGTAAGCTATTATTTATATTTAAAATACATTAAAATAATAAACTAAATGGCTTTATCAAACACTGGATGAAAGAACTTTCCAAATAGAACAAACTTTGCAAACTCATCACAATTTTTTTCTTTTTTTTTTTTTTTTTTTTTGAGATGGAGTCTCATTCTGTCACCCAGTCTGGAATGCAGTGGCGCAATCTCGGCTCACTGCAACCTCCACCTCCAGGTTCAACCGATTCTCCTGCTTCAGCCTTCCGAGTAGCTGGGATTACAAGTACGCATCACCATGCCCAGTTAATTTTTTGTATTTTTAGTAGAGATGGGGTTTTACCATGTTGTTCAGTCTGGTCTTGAACTCCTGACCTCAAGTAATCCACCTGGCTTGGCCTCCCAAAGTTCTGGGATTACAGGCGTGAGCCACTGCACCTCATCTCATCACATTTTTATTGCAGGTTTTTCCCAATTTCTTGGTTCGGATTAGTGTATTATATATCTCTTATATAATGACTATTCAAAGGCAGAGCAGGTTACACAGAAATGGAAAGCAGGCTAAAATATTTGTTAGCCAGTAGTATTGTTCTACTCAAAGTTACTAGATACAGTAAATTAAGCTAGGGCAATATTGCACTTCTGTGTTGAAAGGATAAAAGATGTGAATAGTTTCATGAATCATTTATCAAGTGCAATTGAATAAATTACTAAGAATTCAACTAAACTATAGGCCAGCACATGTTAGGGAAAAATTAACAAATGCTTAAGAAAGAAAGCATTTCATATTATGTATATATATTTGTGGTGCATGTATGTGTATAAATTCACAACAATCTGTATGCACATTATGGAATGTTTGCAAATTTTGATATTTTAAATATTTATAGCATATACTGTTTTGTGTGTTTGCATTTGAAGTGTGATATTGTTATTTTCAACAAAATGAACTAATAATAAAAAAAAAAAAATGTTTTTTTTTTTCTTTTTTTTTTCCGAGACAGAGTCTCGCGCTATCGCCCAGGCTAGAGTGCAGTGCAGTCTCGGCTCACTGCAAGCCCCGCCTCCCAGGTTCACGCCATTCTCCTGCCTCGGCCTCCCTAGTAGCTGGGACTACAGGCGCCCGCAACCACGCCCGGCTAACTTTTTGTATTTTTAGTAAAGACGGGGTTTCACCGTGTTAGCCAGGATGGTCTCAATCTCCTGACCTCATGATCCACCTGCCTCGGCCTCCCAAAGTGCTGGGATTACAGGTGTGAGCCACCATGCCTGGCCAAGAATGTTTTCTTAATCGCTTCTGAACAAGGGTTCTGAAAGTAACAGTCTGTTCTTTTAATTTTCAGGTTTTATTACTTACAAATATAAAATTAGCTTAGGATACTTTTTCATATTTAAGGCAAAGTATAATTTCCTAGAAATGTCAATCATTTTACTATAGAAAATAGATTATATCTTTAATCATGGTGGTCTAAATAGGATTTCAGTGTCTCCTTATAACTTTCAGGATAAAATTTAGAATCTTCATCTATAACGAGACCCCTCCAGGATCTGGTCCTGGGACTATCTGTCTCAGTGTCAGCTCCACCACTCTTCCACAGTCACTTATTAGAGTTCCTGCTTTGATGTAATATTTATAGTTCCAAGTGTCATATTCATGAACTAGGGCCCTGGCACATGCTCTTATGTCATTTTTGAAAAGTCCATTCTTTCCTTCTTTTTAATCTACCTAAACCATACTCATTCCCTTACCAGTGTTACCTTTCTCCTGAAGACTTTCCTCATCAACCAAGTATAATTCATGTATGGTTCTCAGAGATCTGTATTTCATGGCACTTATATAGTGTCGTGCCATAGTAGTTATTTTTCTTTGTAGAACTAAGCTATCTAAGGGCAAATATCATGTTTTATTTGACTTTGTCCTATAGGGCACTTGGTTGTTGCAGAATGACTTATGGCCAATTTCAATAATTCATTGCCTGGTTTAGTACTTCACAGTCAATCTATGGGGTTCAAGTTAAGGCATGTTTTCACATAGGAAAAGAGAGAAATTGTACCACAGCAATTTTTCAATCTTTGCTCCTTCAGTATAACTCCCTTTCACCTTCTGTCATTCCCTGGTCCCAGGTTAGAAGGTGCTAATGAGTCTGAGAACACTCTCTGTGGAAATGATGTGACTTAGAGTAGATGTGATGCCCATTGTGTATGCTTGGTGCAAGGACCCACCTTTTAAACCAAAGAGAGAATATATGGCTAACATTTAAACAAAGCAAGAATTAGGGCTGCCTACCCCTGTGCAGCTGCAAATCTATGTATAACTTTTGACTCCCTGTAAACTTAGACACTAATAGCCTACAATTGACTCAAAGCCTTATTGATAACATAAACAGTCATTTAAAACACATTATGTATGTTATATATATTACATTCTGTATTCTTACAATAAAGTAAGCTAGAGGAAAGAAAATGTTTGGAAAATCATAAGGGGCGCTGGCAGGCAAGGACTGACAGACGAGCAGAGTGCACTGGCCCGGGGGGGAGGAGGTTGTGTTGGGTCCTGTTGGTGGAGAATTGTACAGAATAGCTGCAACAATGGGGACGTGGCTGTGGTGTGTGGTTGCAGGAGCCCATGAGAATGGAGGGGCTTCTGCCAGGCAGACCTCAGTTATCCAGCAGGGCAGCACAGGTGTGTGGGCCGGGTTGGCTTCTGGTGCCGCTGCACCTGCAGGTTTCCTGGAGTCAACTGCAGCCATGGTCTTTAGAGGGGTGCTCCCATGTATGCTGCAGTACACTGCAGGGAACACTCAGAATGCCAATGGCTTCACTACCTGCTTGTGTCTAGTGCCACTAGTGGCCAATGTTTTACGGATACTCTTCTGGTTCAGAAGTCATTTTGACTCACCTCTCCTGTGGCAGAGCATAATCATGATCTTGACCATGTTGCTAATGTTGAAACTCTGCACTGAAGTCCGCGTGGCAAATGAGCTGAACAAAACTTACTCCTTTGCAGACTTCTGGCCCCACCACTTATAGCACTGGAGCCAGAAGTTTAGGGGACTATAGGCAGTGCGCCTTGGCCTTCATGGCATGGCAGGGTGTGTCAGGTACCTGTCCATGACTTGGCCCTGTTTGTGGAGACTCTGGGTTTCCTGGTGGCACTGACGGAGGCCCTCCTGGGCATGAGGCAGCCCTACTGCAACCACCACCGCCAGCCCACAGGGGCAGGAGCCTCAGGATGGCGCTCCTGTGGAAAAGTGGAATGGCCTTCCAGATGGCCTGCTGCCCGCCATGTTCCCTGCAGCTCTGCATCTGCTGAGCATGGCCATGCTGGGCAGGCATTCTTTTCACACCACCTGCCACATCAGATGCCGGTGCCCCACGAGGCACACCCACTAGTGCCAAGGCACAGAGGCAGCCAGGGAGGACGAGGACCTGTGACCACCGGAGGCCCGGAGAGTCTCTTGTACTCCCCACATAGGGAAGGGCAGGCACTGTGGCGCACTGCAGAGGGATGGGCCAGTGTGGGAAGATGGTGTCAGGGATCAGGTTCTCCACTTGCCTCTGCTGGAGCTCTCAGAGGCGTGCTGGGGCAGGGCCTGACACCAGACACCTTGAGCTCAGCACCTCAAAGACCGCCAGAGGGATTTGACACCCAAGGGCTGGCTTTCAGGTGTTTTTAAGGTGATGGAAAAAGCAGGTGTCTTCCCACTCTCACAAATCACCTGGCCTGAACTTGAGATGTGTTCGTAAACACCCCAGAAGGCAAACAAACTTCAGGCCTCCGGGGAACACCAGGTCCTCAGGAACCTTCTCCGATCATGACCAAATCTGGGCCCCAGACTCCCGGATCTGCCTCAGCCTGCAAGCTAGCCTCACCCGTGGTGGCCCACAGGGCCTGCATGCCAGGATGAGCAGGACGCATGTGCCACGGGGTACGGAGAGCTCCAGGCTGGAAGTGGGACTGGGAAGCAAGAAAGAGCAGTGTCAGGAAAACCCAGCAAGTCCCATGGGCGGAGCCTTCAGACTCAGCACAACCCTGACCCAACGCTCTAATTTGACTGGGTGGCCTCTACTACCCAGCTTGGTCATCACAGACATCAGAGCTGGGATTTTCTCTGCCCCAGTACATGTGGAAAGGAGGTGGTGAGGATGCCCTGGCACCTTGCTCTCAATTTTCTGGCTGGAGTTGGTATTTCGAGGGCTCTCAGAGAGGCTGCCTCCTGAGACTTGCCCCCGTCACATTGATGCCCAAGGCCCACACCCAGCACTGGGTTGCAGAAGCCTTTTTGCTATGATGGTATCTTCTGGGAGGGCCTGGTGTAGACACTCCCAGGGGTCAGTGTCAAGACCGTATCTGAGCCTGGCTAGGCACTGGCCAGAGTAAGCTCAAGGGTGTTTGAGTCAGAGTCACCATCTCTCTTCCAGTCCTAGGGGACATGTGCAATGCCAGTGACCCTCAGACAGACAAGGAGGTCCTCTTGGGCACTGGGGAAGACCACAGAGACCAGGGAAGGCTGTGTGGACACAGCCTGGACCCCCCTTGTGGGGACTCCCTTTTTTCTGGGTTTGTACACACTAGCTGGACACAGCTTTGATGTCCATCTTCAAGGACAAGAGACAGCCTTGGGTAGGAGAGAGGATGCCCAGGGCAGGCACCCTACAATGTGCAGGGTCTTAGCTGCTGGGATGGCCCCTGTCCCACACTCTGCTGCTGCTGCTCTGGGCTCTCAGGGCTGCACAACCTCTAAAACTGTGAGCAGTGGCCTAGCCACAGGTGCCCCAGTCACTGTCCTCTGTCCACTGCCAACTGGGCATGTTGGGTCCCACAGTTCTGAGTCTGTTGCAGCTGTTGTTCTGACACTTTTCACCCCATATTCTGCTCCCCCTTAACAGGAGGTCATACCGTGCTTAGCAGCCCTATGCTGACCCATTGGCCCCTAGGCCCCAGAGTTCTACTTGCTTCAGAGTGGCTCCCCCAAACAGTGTCTTCCCTTCTGCTGGCCAAAGGAGCCACTTTTCGTGCAGATGTTGACGTTCTCAGCACTAAAGCTCTATGACTTTAGGGTTTGTTGTTTACTGTGGCTGTTGGAAAAATCTTCAAAGCTGTTTCCTTCCCTGAGTTTTCCTCAGAGAAATTCTTGAGTATTTGAGTGAGGATCTTACTCAGCTCTTTGGCCTATAAGATGCTTTGAAAATTTTTGTATTTTTTAAATGAAGTGAGACATCTGTAGTGGCCATTTCCTCCAAGGAAAAATGTCACCAATTGCAGGAATGGTGACTGTATCCCTATGTGGTGACTTTGAATCAGTAAGAAAAGATAAAATGCCATAAGGAAGTGAAAATATATTTACTGTTTGTTAACTGGAAGTGTATCGTCATAAAGATCTTCATCCTCATCATTTTCATTTGAGTAGGTCAAGGAAAGAGAGGAAGAGGAGGGGTTCATCTTGCTGTCTCAGGGGTGGCAGAGATGGAAAAAAATGCACGTATAAGTTAACTCTTGCAGCACAAATTCATGTTGTTAAAGGGTAAATTGTAGGTATTTTATAGATATCACTGTAATGGAATAAATGTAATGCTAAAGGCAGACAACTTTTATAACAATCCCTCAGATCTCTTGTACAGTCATGCACTATATAAGGATGTTTCAGTCAACAACAGACCACATATATAACAGTGGTTCCAGGAGATTATAATGGAGCTGAAAAGCTCCTATTGCCTAGTGATATCATGGACATCATAAAGTCCTAGCACAATGCATTACTCATGTGTTTGTGGGGATGCTGGCATAAACAAACCTACTGCACCACCAATCAAAGAAAAGTAACACACATATAATTATGTACTGTACATAATACTCAATAATAAATTACTGTGTTACTGGTTTATGCATTTATTATGTTGTATTTTTATCTGAATTCAGAATGTACTCATTTTACTTACTTAAAAAGCGCTAACTGTAAAACAGTCTCAGGAAGGTCCTTCTATTCCAAAAGAAGGCATTGTTATGACAGGAGATGACAGCTCCATGCTTGTTATTTCTCCCAAAGACCATCCATTGACACAGGATGTAAAGGTGGAAGACAGTGAAATTGATGATACTGACCCTAGGTAGGCCTGGGCTAATGTGTGTGTTTATGTCTTAGTTTTAACAAAAAAGTTTTAAAAGTAAAAAAAAAAGATTAGATAAAAATTTTACAAGTAGAAAAAAGCTTATAGAATAAGGATCAAAGAAAGAAAACACCTTCGTAGAGCTGTACAATATGTTTCTGTTTTAATATGTTATTATGAAAGAGTCAAAAAGTTAAAAAGATAAAAATGTCTAAAGTTAAGAAGTTACAGTAAGCCAAAATTTATTATTGAAGAAAGAAAAATAATTTTTGCAAATTTAGTGTAGCCTAAGTGTACAGTGTTTATCAAGTCTGCAGTAGTATACAGCAATGCTCTAGGCCCTCATTCAGTCACCACTCACTTACTGACTCACCCAGAGCAATTTCCAGTCCCGTAAGCTCCTGGTAGGTGCCCTATATAGGTATGCCATTTTTTAACCCTTTATAATGGTGTATTTTTGTTTTTTGTGGTTTTTTTTTTTTTTTTTTTTTTTTTTTGCTGGAGTGTGGTGGCGCAATCTCGGCTCACTGCAAGTTCTACCTCCTGGACTCACACCATTCTCCTGCCTCAATCTCCCGAGTAGCTAGGACTACAGGTGCCCACCACCACATCTGTCTAATTTTTTTGTATTTTTAGTGGAGACAGGGTTTCACCATGTTAGCCAAGATGGTCTTGATCTTCTGACCTCATGATCCACCTGCCTCAGCCTCCCAAACTGCTGAGATTACAGGGGTAAGCCACCGTGCTCGGTCTATAATGGTATTTTTATTGTACCTATTCTATGTTTAGATATGTTTACATATATAAATACTTGCCATTGTGTTACAGTTGTCCACGGTATTCAGTAGAGTAACCTTCTGTGCTGGTTCGTAGTCTAGGAGCAACAAGGTGTACCATCTAGCCTGGATGTGTAGCAGGCTATACTATAACGTTCACACAATGACAAAATAGCCTAACAGTGCATTTTTCAGAATGTATCCCTGTCATTAAGCAATACATGACTTTACCTCAAAATATAGTTGGTTTCTCAACCAGTGTCTCAATCCAGGATTGTTATCTCAGAAGTGGCCGTTGAAAAGGTTATTGGTTTTTGACATATTTCCTCCTATGACCTGCTGGTTCAACAACTTTATCAATGACTTCAACAGACAGATTTAATAAATGAGAACAGTCTTCCAACCAGGATCTTTTGAACTAGTATAAAATTATCTTTAGTTCCTAAACACATTTTGAGTCAAAATAAGCTTGCAATTTAAATATTAATATGATTTATTCTATCTTTTCCAAGAGAGATAAAATTTCAAAAAGAGATTCCTTATAAGGACTATTATCAACTTTTCTTTCTAACCCCCAAACTCAGATAATCACAAGCAGAATATAAAATAACATTATTTTCTCTACGTATATTAGACGCTGTTATTTTTGTAGATAATTTCTTCACCTATGAGAGACCTTCTGAAAAATAATATCAGTTTGGCATCTTTGTGGTTGTTGATTTGGTGTCTAATACCATACCATCAGAAAATAATTGTTAAAACAAGTCTTACTTAAAAACAGCTCCCTGTCAGTAATGTTGATATCATTAGTATTAAATAATGCCCCCAAAACAGAGCAAGTGTAATTGCTTAAAAGTGAGAGATAAACTCAATACTTATTTCTTGAATAAAACCTAACTCAACTTACCAGATAGATTATAAATGAATTGCATTATAATTCCAAATCCAATAGACCTCATCTTTTATATTAGCTTTTAAAATTTTTGTGATTAAATTAAACCATACTTTTTAAAAGAAAATAAGGGAAGACTTGTTTAAATAATTTTTAATGACTACTTTTGTAAAGCAAATAACTCTCCCTAATTTGTTTCCTTTACATACTTCTTATCGTCAATTCTTACATTTATGATTATCCACCCTCTCCATTCACTACTAGGAGATAAGTAAACCTTCAGTCAAAACAATTTCTGTTTGTCTTGTACAATTAGGTCAAGGATGGAAAAGGTCATAAAGCTTTGGGAGATGGCAAAGAAAATTTATGTTAACATGAGCATTACTCTTTTTAGCACTTCAGGACACAAGAAGGGAATATATGATATTTGGGTTGTGGATCAGGATTTTTTTTTTGTTTGAATAGGTCAACATGCATTCTTGAAAGAGTTATAACTTCTGGGATTTGAATGGCTCTCAAATGCCAGGATATTTTCATCTGTTTCAAACTTTATATATATATATTATAATACTTTTTCTTTTACATGATTTTTACAAGATAAAATTCTGTTATATTGTCAATCATTTTAAATTTCAATCAGTATTATTCAGTCTTAGATTGTCACATGAAATTTAGACTAAGGTTAATTCTTGCTTATCAAAAATTTGTTTTTCAGGAATGCCAAAGGGCATATATAATGCTTTAAGCAGTTTACTTTCAAAATAAGAGAAGGAAGCACCACACTAATTATACAAAAGCCAAAAAGTCACATTGGTCAAGAGTGAATATTAATAGTGGCTACATTAGGGACTTAAAGCTATGGATGATATTTATTTTTTCCACTTTCTGAGTTCTCTAATTTTTACCAACAAAGGCAGAAAAACATGTGTTTGAAGCAATAATCTCTTGAATGTAGATGGTAAAAAGCAAATATACAATTAGTGTGTAACTTTTATAAGCAACATGATAGAGATATTTGGAAGTCGCAATAAGAATATTGGCACAGGTCATGATCATGATTTCTACTGTCACTATATACATGAAAACACTAGAAACCATGTGGTAGATACTTGTACTAAGAAATCATCTCATGGTAGAAAAACAGCAATAAAAAAGAAGAATATTCAAACGAGAAGTGTCCATTGGAAATGCATAAAGATGATAATTTTGTGGCCAAAATACCATGTCTCAACAGCCAGAGATTCATTGGATTTGTTACTGCCACTACATTCATTTTTATTAATATGGACTATAAACAGTTCATACAACAATCATGATAATAATTAAAAATAGTGCAAATTACCAATTCCTCACACTCTGGTTTCTGTGGTTTTACATAAGCGTAAATAGCTAAAGATTTTTAAAGATAGTACTAACAATGAAAAGTATTATTTTTCAGGGAAGTCCATGAGTCTTGTTTTTTGAACAGAAAAATTCAAATTGTTGCTTTTCAACCATGAGATCAGAAGAAAATGTTAAGCAGAAAAATTATTTTAAATTATTAACTTTGGAGAGAACATAAAGAACTCACAAGAGTATAATGAATAGGTTTTCAAAAGAGAAGAGCAAGATGATAACAATTGTCCAAGACAGAAATTAAATATTTTGTTTAGAAAAGAAAAAGGATAAAATATCCTCACATTGTTTATGCGTATATAATGAAATATCATGATGGAATATATTTTGCTCAACATTTTTCAAATGAAATGGAAAATAATGGCATTGGTTAGTGTTGCAACAAATACAGATTTTCAAGGGGACTGAGTTGTGGTTCTATTCCACAAAAATGTATGTCAAACTACTGCTGTCAAAGCTATTTTGTCACCTTTTACATTCAAAATTAAACTCTTCAGGCACAACTAAACCCAACTGGCACATATAGAAAATGATTGATTCTAGCTTCAGTTGATTTTTGAATATACAGAGAGATGAAACCATGTGAGGAAACAACATATAGTGTGTTGCCAGATAGACATAATAAAGCTAATTATCACCTCCTAATAAAAATGAGTAGCACCTGGAAACTTCATATGTTGACTCATTAAATAACATGTATGGCAACCACAATCAAATATTTTATATCTTCAGATCCCACTTAGAATTACGGAGACTTAAATTAACAAAACTCAATAGGATCCTTGTAGGTTTCATTCATGTTGTCAGAAATTTATTAGAAAATAAATGAAGTGTGATAATAGTTTTAATGTGAATTTGACAGGTATCAAAGAGAAAAGCAATATCATTAAATAAAGGAATTAAACATTTAAATTGTAGAATAATTCATTTTAGAGCTCAAGGAAACTTTAGAAATCACTGGCACTAATCTTCCTGTTTTCCCATAGAGAAAACTAAGGCCCACAGAGGTGAATTTACTTTGTCTAAGTCATATAATACATTTAGATCTTCTAGATACTGTATACCAAGTCAATAATAATAATAATAAATAAAATGCGTATTAGTCCATTTTCACATTGCTATAAAACACTGCCAAAGACAGGGTAATTTATAAAGAAAAGAGGTTTAAGTGACTCACAATTCCACATGACTGGGGAGGCCTCAGGAAACTTATGATCATGGCAGAAGGGGAAGCAGGTGCAAATTACATGGTGGCATGCAAGACAGAGTGTGAGTGTGAAGGAGGAATCGTGAAACACTTATAAAACCATCAAATCTCATGAGAACTTACTCACTATCATGAGAATACCATGGGGGAAACTGCCCCCTTGATCCAGTCACTGCCCACCAGGTCCCTTCCTTGACATACTGGGATTACAATTCGAGATGAGATTTCATTGGGGACACAGAGTCAAACCATATCACCAACCATTGAGAGAGTCCCTTCAGATATAGCACACTTGTTAAATGTTCCATACTGAGCACTTTACATGCATTGGCTCATTTAGTTTTCCAAGAAGCTCTACAAGTTATACATTGTTATCTCCATTTAATGGGTGAGAAAATGGAGGGTCAAGCTATAAATAATTTTCTCTACAGTAGTGGTGGAGACAAGATTTGATCCCATGTCTGACTGAAAATTTCAGTCTTTCCACAACACCATACTGACTGCTATCGAAGCTTACATTCTCTTTTTTGAAATTGAAGTCACATTTATAAGCACCTAGTTGCTGGCGGCAACCCCATACCACACAGATAATGATTATAAAATTTAGGGTGTCCTAACAGTAAATCTTAAATGAAAGAACTTTCATTAACATGACCCTAAAACAAGGAAAATTCACATGACTCCAAAACAGGACACTTCTAATCTGAGTGCAGGCTTCTTTGTGTTAGATGTTTCTCCCTTTTATTAGGAGGACTAAAGAGAATGTGTTGTAGGGGGTGTATCCACTGTTTTAAAATATTAGTTCCCACCAACAGGCACAACTACTAGAGAAGGCCTTCACTTGGTCCAAATTCAGATTGCTTTTGTGGGGTCAGCAACCTCTCAGGAATCTACTTACATTGATTTGTGTAAGAGGAAAGGGAGCCAGTGAGGAAGATTTATGCATGGATTCTGTGGCCATAAAAGAGAGACACAGGAAAATGAAGATGCCTTCACAGCTCAGGCCCCATGGGCTGAATCCAAAGCCTCCTGAGGAAAAGGTGTTTCTAAATTAGTTCTAATGCAGTGATACCCCACCTCCAAGAAACACGGCATGATTTTTGCCCCTCATAGGTCTCCAGGTTAGGAATTGCAGGAGACAATAACTGGACAGGGTGGCAATCGGCCATCAGAGCAACAGCAAAGCTTGAAGAGCTTCGGCAGGCTGAGATTTACTCACAGGCATATGTAAGACATCTCAGCAACATCCAGAAATACAAAGGTGAACTTTTCAGAGGACTGAAGTCTGTTGTGAAAAGGTAAAAGAAACAATGCTCAGTGAAATGTGAGCAGAAATGCTAAAATAAACTTATTTATATCCACAGGCTGCTAAGGGAATCAAATTACTTTATAGGATTCTGATCTGCCAAGTAATACTACAAAATATAGGTTTTATGGCCAGAGATTATTAAAGCTGAAATGGTGTTTATATGTTATCTAGCCCTACTCCTTTTTATTTCAGATGAAGAAGTTGAGGTTTAGAGATATCATTTCCTGCTCAAGGTTATACAACTAGACAGTGATAGGCCCAGAGCTTGTAATCACTCCTATCTCCTGAAACATGCTACAGCTTTTTCTCACTGCTGTTCTGTTTCACTATTTAAAATAGCTTTGCATTTAGTATTCTAGGGGTTCTTTAAATTTCTGAGAAGTGAGAATTTTTTTTAATATAATGTGGGCTTTGAAGTTTTAGAAATACTAGTTATTGTAAATACCAAATGTTTTCCTGAACTAGCTCTTTGTAAAAGCTTTGATATAAAAAGTTCTTTCTAAAATGACTCATTTGTAATGCCAAAAAGGGCACCTGAGGATAATTTATCTGTTCTATGTCATTCATCTAATATCTGTATATTTTAAGTGCTGATACGGAGTTTTGATTACAAAACAAAAATGTTGAAACAGAATGCATCAGTGACCTAAAAATATGTCCAGTTAAATCTATCTGCTGCCTCTGGTCTTTTTTATTCTTTTAGAATGAAATAGTTTAAAGTCATAAGGAAGAATGCACACACTGGGAAGTTAATTATAATTTTAATTTGTGTCATATGCTAATGTATACTTAAATATTGAATTGAGAAGGAAATGGTCAGAGTCTACCATGTATACACAGAAGCTCATACTTCTATATTGTATAATTAGTGTAAACCATCTTTCTTGTGAACATCAGAATAACAGTAAGAGTTTTGAGTTCTAATTTTAGCTCTCTTTCTAATTGCTTTGTTTTCCTGTGTGATTTAATTGCTGTCTTACTCTTTGGTTTTCAGAATAGTATGTAGCATTCCTAATCCTACAAAATACAGGGCCATAGATATTGGTATTGATTCACAAAGACAATAAATGAGTTATTGATGTCCAATATAATATGAGCTGATATTGTTTCATACAGATTATGAGTTGTTTTCGGTAACCAGTGGATAGTGGCTGTAGTTTTCCTACGATATACATTTACTATGTAGTTCAAAATAATAAAATATGTGAAAACTTGCTTTATATTTTAAATTTCCATAGATATATATGGTATTATTATTATTATTAGATTAGGAGCTACTGAGAAAATGTTCCCATATAACAGATAAGGCTACTGTGCTTGCAATTCTATCAGTGTGCTGATGGCTTAGAGTTGAATAGCAGTACTCAGAGGTTGAGCTAGAAAGACCTATTATTTCTATTTCACATTCAAAGTATAAGTGCTCCTTGATTTACAATGGGGTTTCGTCCCAATAAGTCCATTGTAAATAAAAAATATCATAAATCGAAAATGCACTTTATCCTGGCAACAGAGCAAACCATCTTCTATTTAGGATGGTTTGACTTACTAGTTTTTTCAATTTTATGGGTGTGAATGCAATAACATTCAGTAGAAACAATAACCCCATTATAAGTTCTAAGGAGGTCCTTGACTTTTGATGGAGTTACATTCCAATAAACCCATTGTAAAGTTAAAAAATCCTAAGTCAAAGCACGGTAAGTCAGCAACCATCTGTACTCTACGGGTTGCTGATAACTTGGCTACATTTTATCTTGGCTGAGAGACACTATTCTATTCTCCTCATCAAATCAACTCTGTGGTTACTTTTTCCTCTGTTAATCCAAATCCTAAAATTCTGTGTCAGATTTGACTTTCAAAAGCCCCGTTTAGGGTAAATAATTGATTATTTTTATCCCAAGACTACTTAAGAACCAGAGCAAAGACAAAGGAAGGCTTCTCTGAAATCAGTGTCCTACCTTTCTATTTACCAAGAGAACAACACCACAAAACAAAATAGAGGGATATAAGGAGGGAGAGGAAGGCAGCAGACAGATGATTTTTAAATTTTACTCATTGGCTTGAAGGAGAGATACCCACATTCCATCTCCCACCACACACACACACATACATACGCACACACACACACACCCTACAATATGGCAAGTCCAAACAAATGTCTCCCCAGGGTGCCTAGAGAAGTGACTAGAGAAGTTAAGAACTCGCCTCACGGAATGCTAAGCTGGCTGTAGTCTGTATCTGTTTTATTTTGAAGTTGCTCTTTCCTCAACTGGACATCAACTAACACATAAAGTAACAATCATCAACGTCATTCTATAGACATACAATGTGACTTATTCATCTATCTATGGGGATGTCCCACCCATTTTCTCAGTCTTCTAAATCTTCTCCATCTTGACAGATGGTTTCTATTATGTACTAAAAGTAATTTTCTATCTGTCAGTATGTCAGTACCTTATTCATGCTTAACATTTTTTAGCCGACTCCTGCTCTGTCATCATTTGGGAATTTCAGAAGACAGCATATACAAATCACTTCCTATTCTGTATATAAGTTTCACTTATGTTTTCTACAAGTATCAGCTTGTTTGTTATCTTTAGTACAGCCCCAATGAGCCAGCCTAATTGCCTGAATTAATTCTTCTTCTTCACCTATTTTTAATGAAACCTTGCTGATTACAATCTTCAAAAAAGCAAATGAGAGATGAGAAATATACACCATGTAGGAAGTACATGTAGGAAGTGGCAAAAATTAAATTATCTAAAACGGATAATACAACACTAATAGAGCTAAGGAACAGCTTGAATTCACTCATCTGAACTCTCATAACTCTTTTTATCTGCCACTCTTCTGTTATCTACTGTGTTCTTTAAGCTTCAGTTGCTTGTATGCTCACTTTGTCTCATTTATCAGCCTCATGGGCAGTGGATACACTTTTATCATCCTAGGTGAGCCCACATAGCACCAGAAAAGCATCATATATTGTAATTATCTGATAATTAGGAATCTAACCTTTTGCACTTAGAGTGAGAGCATGAATAAACAGTTCCTTATGTTGGACTTATAAGATTTCATATAAAGTTGTCTGGTGAGCTCTTTATTAAACAAAAAATAAAATGCTCCTTATTAAATAAAATAAATTAAAATATAAAAACTCAGCCAAGCCATTATGTTTCCATTTTGAAATGACTGCTTTATAAATTGTCTCCTGTGAGGTTTGGTGAACGATACGTCAGTGCCATGAATTAATTTGCATTCAACAAGTGAACAATTTTACCCCCTTCCAATTCATACTCTCAGCAGCAATACAATATCCAAGGGGGGAACAGCATAAAACACGTTTGGCTGTTGTAATGAATTTGATTACAACAACAAATTAAGCCTATTTTCATTTTGATATTATAAAAAAAGCAGCAGGAGGTTCGACTAGATAACTTGCTTTTATTTTATTAAATTCCTTATGTTACAGTCAGCTGGATTGAGTGCTCCCTGGGAGTGAATTAAGAACATTTGAGCCTTGCCTTTACGTTCAAAACAGTGTGGCTTCAAGTTAGGCTTTTACAATCCACCTTACTTGGTTTGCCAGAGGGAGATTAAGGAGAGCTTCCTAGTTCCTTGGCTGTTTATTGCCTTCTTTACGCGGAGACTTTTCCTCCTACCTTCAGGCTATAAAATATCATGCTGTGCCCTTAGCCAAATGGAATACTGAAGCAAATACGATGATTGTCCACATCTCTGACCACTTTTAGAGGGAGCTAAAGCCCCGTATCTTTTTGGTCAACAGGCATTCAAGGCTGTTTTGCTCCACCTCAACAATGCTAATTAGTTAAATGTTTTCTTAGTGGCCTGAAAGAGTTAGTAATTTTGGTTATAAAAGCAAAAGACACTCTAAATTATTAGAATCCTTATTCATAATGGCAGGCTAGTACATAAAGGAAAAAAGCACCTAAATAAACCTGAGACAACTTAAATTATCCTAAATAATTCATACTGCTACCATCAAACACATCCCCATCCTCAACCAAGTCTAATGGAAGCTCCAATGTGTGGCTTTCCAATGGCCCTGCCACTTTCCCTTCTCAACCTCCTGTTTTCCTTACATTGAGGTGTTCAAACTTATTTTTGTAGTTGGCTCATCACATTTTATTTCATAACAGTTGGCACATTCTGCCTGACTGCAGCCATGTTATGAAGTCAGTCACACATTATCCTATCATCAGATGCTGGGAATTTGAATCTCTTTATCTATTGCTAAGGATTTGATTTCTTCTAGTATGATTTGCTTTCCTGCAGCAACCACAGAACAGTATTCATTCACCTGAGAAGGAAAAACAGAGGCAGGGCCACCTACCAATCCAAAAAGAACTCTGGTGGGTCTAATGGGGCAGTCTTCTTTTCCAAGACAGTAACAGCATTTTCCTCAATGGTTTCCACTCAATGCATGCCTTCTGGATTTTTCACAGGGCCAAATTCTGCACTGAAGGAAAACACTTTGTCCTGATCAAGAACAATCAGTTTTAAAAGTCACTGGTTAAATTGATTGTAGAGAAAAGG
Source organism: Rhinopithecus roxellana (assembly GCF_007565055.1). NCBI lineage: Eukaryota > Metazoa > Chordata > Mammalia > Primates > Cercopithecidae > Rhinopithecus > Rhinopithecus roxellana. Next base: position 118,230,297 of record NC_044554.1, on the reverse strand, counting down.
TCCCCGGTACCTAGTAAGATAGTCCATAAATGTTTATTGAAGTAAGCACAGAAAAAGCAATACCATCTTATTGTAGTATATTCTACATGTTTGAAGGTGGGAAGAGTTCTACTAGAAAAATGAGACTGTTGCCGGGCGCAGTGGCTCAAGCCTGTAATCCCAGCACTTTGGGAGGCCGAGACGGGCGGATCACGAGGTCAGGAGATCGAGACCATCCTGGCTAACATGGTGAAACCCCGTCTCTACTAAAAAAATACAAAAATCTAGCCGGGCGAGGTGGTGGGCGCCTGTAGTCCCAGCTACTCGGGAGGCTGAGGCAGGAGAATGGCGTAAACCCGGGAGGCAGAGCTTGCAGTGAGCTGAGATCTGGCCACTGCACTCCAGCCTGGACGACAGAGCGAGACTCCGTCTCAAAAAAAAAAAAAAAGAAAAAAATGAAAAATGAGACTGTTGACTTTGATACCCAACAAAAAATGATTATGCATTGCTGGGACACTTTGGGTATATTATAAACTGTGTAGGAATATTGACTGACATCATACATTTTCGCATTACACAATAAAGCAGAATGTTTTCTATAATTGCTAATCACTCCTTTTCATATCCCTTCCATTTTCTTGTTCTTCTTTCTCTATGATAACCACTTGACAGAATGTGAGTTAGGGCTAAATCCAACTGTCTGGCTAATCCACACCTGCATCTGAGCATCAGAGAATGGCAGAAGGAAAGCACTCAACCCTCCTGACTGAGTTTATCTAATATTTTTAAGCACAAATCTCAAGTCAATTCTCAGCATGTCTCAAGTAATTTGGTTCTCCCACAAGCCAAGATGTTATTTCAGAACTTCTCTCAATTCAAACTGCCAATATCCACACCCCCTCCTCCCTCTCACTTAATCTTCTCACAGCCTAATCTGCCTGCTGGCCTCTCTGCATGTATATGTAAACGTTCTCCTTTCTCTCCCATTCTAATAAAATACACTGTCCCTTATCTTGTGTAAATCCAAATACTCTCCTTATACCCTGGCTCCTTTCCTTGTTCATTCAAGGACTTTGCTCCTGCATCTAAGACCTTCACCCAGTTACATCTTTCTGTCTCTCTCCCCTTACTCCCTCCCTATCCTTGTCTCCATCTCTATATTACTCAATCCCACGACTTAAGTATATGTGTTCAATGAAAACTCAATATTTGTATACTAAGCAATGATTTATCTCCTGAACTATAGATTTCAGTAAATAACAGTTGCATTAGTTGCACATGTTCTATATATAATAGCCAACTCATATGTATTATAACCAAAATTAATTATTTATTCTCTTCTCAGACATCCTCCTCATGACTATTCTCCTTCTTAGGAAATGGTGCTATCATCGTTCCTATGGCTCACATCAAAAAACTTAGAGTCATTCTTTAAAAAAAAAATAGATTCAGGGGGTACATAGGCAGGTTTATTACATGGATATACTGTGTAGGGGTGAGGTACGGGCTTTTCGTGTACCCATCACTTAATTAGTAAACAATGTACCCAACAGATAATTTTTCAGTCCTTACTCTGCTTCTGCCCTCCCCTTTGGAGTCTCCAGTGTCTGTCATTCCCCTCTGTATGTACAGGTGTACCCATTTTTCATCTCCCACTTACAAATGAGTATTTGATTTCTGTTTCTGAGTTATCTCATGTAAAATAATGGCTTCCAGCTCCATTTGTGTTGCTGCAAAATACATGATTTCATCCTTTTTTATGACTCAGTAGTATTACATAATGTATATATATCATCTTTTCTTTATCCAGTCATCCATTGATGGACACTTAGGTTGATTCTGTGACTTTACTTTTGAGAATAGTGCTGTGATAAACATACAATGCAGGTGTAATTTTGGTATAAAGATTTCTTTTCCTTTGGGTATATACTCAGAATTGGGGTTGCTGGGTCAAATGGCAGTTTTAGGTTTAATCTGAGAAATTTTTGTACTGTTTTCCAAGAGGTTGCACTAATTTACACTGTCACTAACAGTGTATAAGCATTCCCTTTTCTTCAAATTCTCATCAGCATTGGTTGTTTTTTGACTTTTTAATAAAAGCCATTCTGATTGGTTTGAGATGGTATCTCATCGTGATTTAAATGTACATTTCTCTTATGATTACTAATGTTGAACATTCTTCCATATGTTTTTGGGCTTCTTGTATGTCTGATTTTGAGAAGTGTTTGTTCATGTTATTTGCCCACTTTTTAATGAGGTTATTTGCAGTTGTTTTTGTTGTTGTTGAGTTGTTTGAGTTTCCTATAGATTCTGCATATTAGTCCTTTGTCAGATGACATACTTTGCAAATGTCTTCTTCCATTCTGTAGATTGTCGGTTTACTGTGTTGATAAGTTTCTTTTGTTGTGCAGAAGGTTTTTAGCTTAATTAAGTGCCATTTGTCTATTTTTGTTTTTGTTGCATTTGCTTTTGAGGTCTTAGTCATAAATTCTTTGCATAGGTCAATGTTCAGAAGAGGTTTTTCTAGAATTTCTTCCAGAATTTGTATAGTTTCAGGTCTTACATTTAAACCTTTAATTCATCTTAGTTAATTCTGTATATGGTGAGAGATAGAGGTCCAGTTTCATTCTTCTGCACATGGCTATCCAATTTTTCCAGCATTATTTATCGAATAGGTTGTCCTTTCTCCAGAATATATTTTTGCCAACTTTGTTAAATATCACTTGGTTGTAGGTATGTGGATTTATTTCTAGGGTATATATTTTATTCCATTGACCTATGTGTCTACTTTTGTACCAGTACCATGCTATTTTGGTGATTATAGCCTTGTAGTATAATTTGAAGTCAGGAAATGTGACACCTGCAGCTTTGTTATTTTTGCTTAAGGTTTCCTTGGCTATTCAGGCTCTGTTTTGATTTCATATGAATTTTGGGATTGCTTTTGTCTAACTCTGTGAAAAATTGTTAGTAATTTAATAGGAATTGCATTGAATCTGTATATTACTATGGGCAGTATTGTCATTTTAACAATATTGATTCTTCCAATTCATGAGCATGAGATGTTTTTTTCATTTACGTCATCTATGACTTCTTTATTATTGTTTTGTAGTTCTACTTGTAGAGATCTTTCACCTCCTTGGTTAAATGTATTCCTAGGTATTTTATTATTTTGTGTAGCTTTTGTAAATGGTACTGAGTTCTTGGTTTAGTTCACAGCTTTCACCTTATTGGTGTACAGAAATACTACTGATTTTTGTACCTTGACTTTGTATCCTACAACTTTACTAAAGTCATTTATCAAATCTGGGTGTCCTCTGACAGAGTCTTTAAAATTTTCTAGGTATAAGATTATCTTATTAGTGAACAGAAATAATTTTACTTCCTCTTTCTTAGTGTGGATGCCTTTTATTTCTTTATCTTAAATCATTGCTCTGGCTAGGACTTCTAGTACTATATTGAATAGGAATGGTGAAAGTGTCATCCTTGTCTTGTTCCGGTTAGGAGAAAAGTTTTCTTCTTTTCCCCATTTAGTACGATTCTGGCTGTGGGTTTGTCATACATTCCTTTTATTATTTTCAGATATGTTCCTTTGATGCTTACTTTGTTGAAAGTTTTTATCATGAAAGGATGTTGAATTTTCTCAAATGTTTTTCTTGCATCTATTGAGATGATCACATAGTTTTTGTTTTAATTCTATTTATGTAGTGAATCACATTTATTGATTTGTGTATGCTGAACTATCATTGCATCCCTAGTATAAAACCCACCTGATCATGGTGATTTATCTATTTCATGTGCTGTTGGATTTGGTTTGCTAATATTTGGTTGAGGATTTTTGTGTCTATGTTTATCAGATATGTTGGCCTGTAATTTTCTTTTTTGTTGTCTCCTTGCTTGATTTTAATATCAGTGTAATACTGGTTTCATAGAATAAGGGAGGAATCCCTCTTCCTCAATTTTCTGGAACAACTCCAGCAAAATTGGCACCAGTCCTTGTACATCTGGTAAAATATGGCTGTGAATCCATTTAGCCCTGGGCTTTTTGTAATTGAGAGATTTTTATTACTGATTCAATGTCATTACTCATTATTGGTCTGTTAAGAATTTCTTCATGGTTTAATCTTTGGAGGTAGAATGTTTCCAGGAATTCATCCTTTTTTTCTAGCTTTTCTAGTTTCTGCACATAGAGATGCTCATAGTAGTCTGTGATCATCTTTTGTATTTCTGTGGTATCAGTGGTAATCTCATCTTTATTATTTCTTACTGTGCTTATTTAAAACGTCTTCCTTTTTTTTCTTGGTAATCTAGTTAGATTAACTAGAGATCTACAAATTTTACTTATCTTTTGAAAGAACAAACTTTTGTGTCATTGATCCTTTGTATCATTTTTTATTCTCAATATAATTTTGCTCTGACCTAATCTTTGTTATTTTTTTTCTTGTGCTAGCTTTCTGTTTGGTTTATTCTTGTTTTTCTTGTTCATTGGGTGTAGCATTAGGTTGTTAATTTGAGATCTTTCTCATATAGGCATTTAATGCTATAAACTTTTCTCTTAGCACTGCTTTTGCTGTATCCCAGAAGTTTTGGTATGTTGTCTCCCTATTTTCATTTGTTTCATTTTGTTTGAATCTCTGCCTTAATTTCATCAGTTACCTAAAGATCATTCAAGAGCAGGTTGTTTAGTTTCTATGTATTTGTATAGTTTTGAGAGTTCCTCTTAGCATTAATTTTTCATTTTATTCTATTGTAGTCTAAGAAGATACGCAATATGACTTTGATTTTTTTAATGTATTAAGATGCTTTATGGCCAAGTGTATGGTCTATTTTGGAGAATGTTTCATGAGTAGATTAGAAAAATGTATATTCTGCAATTGTTGGGTAAAATGATCTGTAATAGTCTATTAGGTTTATTTTGTCTAGAGTGCAATTTCAGTCAGAGTTTCTTTGTCAATTTTCTCTCTCAGTGATTTATCTCATGCTGCCAGTGGAGTGTTGAAGTCCACCACTATTATTGTATTGCTTTCTATCTCTTTTTGTGATATTGTAGTATTTGTTTTATGAATCTTGGTATTCTGGTTTTGGGTGTGTATATATTCAGGATTGTTATATATGATCTTGTTGACTAGAACTCTTTATCATATAATGACCTTGTCTTTTTTTCATTGTTTATTTAAAATCTGTTTTATCTGATATTAGGATAGCTATTCCTGCTCATTTTTAGTTTCCATTTCTATGGTATACCTTTTTTTACACCTATACTCTGAGTCTGTGGATGTCTTTACCTGTTAGATGGGTTTACTGTAGGCAGTGTAGGGTTGGATCTTGTTTTTTTTTTTTAATCTGATTTGCAATTCTTTGTCTTTTAAGTGGAGTGTTTAGACCATTTACACTGAAGGTTAATACTGATATATGAGGTTTTGTTTCTGTCATAATATGAATTGTTACCTACTTGTTTTGTACTCTTAATTTTGTAATCGCTTTATGGCATCCATGAACCTTGTTCTTTCATGTACTTTTATGATTTCTAGTATCATTTTTTCATTTTCATGTTTAGAACTCCTTTGAGCATTTCTTGTAGGATCAGTCTAGTGGTGAAGAATTTCCTCAGTGTTCACTTGCAGGGAAAGAGTTCATTTCTCCATCATTTATGAAGCTTGGTTTAGCAGAATATAAAATTCATGGGTGACATATTTTTTCTTTAAGAAAGATGAAAATAGACCTCCACTATCTTTCAGTTTATAAGGTTTCTGCTGAGATGTCTGCTGTTAATCTGATAGGATTTCCTTTATAAGTAATTAAATGTGTCTCTCTTGCTGCTTTTATGATTTTTATTTTCACATTGACTTTGGATAGTCTCATGACTATATGCTTTGATGAGGTTCCTCTCTCAGAGTACCTCCCAGGCATTTTCTGAGCTTCATGTATCTGAATGTCCAATTCTTTGGCTAGACCAGGGAAGCTTTCCTGAATTATTCTGTCAAATATGTTTTCCAAGCTTTTTACTTTTTCTTCTTCTCCCTCAGAATATCTATAATTCATAGGTTTGGTTGCTTTACATATGCCCTATTTCCTGGATCCTTTGTTTAGTTTTAAATTCTTTTTTCTTTACTGTCATCTGACTGAGTTAATTGAAAGTACCAGTCTTCAAGCTCTGAAATTTTTTTCTGCTCAGTCTAGCATCTGTCAACTATATTTTGCAATTCCTTCAATAAATAGTTTATTTCCAGAAGATTTATTTTAAGTGTATCCCTTTAGTAAACGTTTCATTTATATTCTGAATTATTTTTCTTATTTGTGTTAGTTTTCAACTTTCTCTTGGATCTCATTGAGATTCATTACAATTCATATTTTGAATTATCTGTCATTTCAAAATTTTCATTTTGGTTAATATCAATTGCTAGTGAGCAAATGCGATCCTTTGGGGGTATCAAAACACTCTATTTTTTTCTAATGCTGGAATTCTTGCACTGATTCCTACTCATCTGAATAAGCTGTTACTTCTTATTTTTTATTTTACTTTCATTTCGATGGGGTTCTTTTCTCCCCCTTGAGGTTTTGACTATAATGTATGTTGTGTATGACTGTTTTGCTTTGATTACAGATTCTTTCAGGGGGCCAAGGCTCTGTATAAGTTCCTTGGTTATAGATAGCTTTTGTGTAGTGGCTTTCTCAAACATTAATTGTAGTAGCAGTGTATTTGGAATATGAGCAAGTTCATTCTCTTCTTCAGGTCTGGGAGTATGGAGGTCTCAGGAAGCTTATCTTCTTCCTCAGCCCTATGCCCTCTGTCAGCAGGTTTTTTATTTGGTGGTGTGGTTTGATCTCCAATCTAGTAGGTGATGTTTATGAGTAAAAGCCACCTTGCCCTCAGCTACCCCAAAGAGGAGCAGAAGCACCTGTCCTGATGGGCATTACAGGGGGGATCTCATAGTCAGATGAGTGGAGGTCTCCACAGAGAGTGGGAAGGCGGCTGCAGCAGCCCCATATCCTTGGCAGGTAAGAAAGTGATCTGTTTCTCATCATATCCCTCTTCCAGGGTTCATGACTTTCAGTTCAGATAGACATTGTCCTTTATTTCCAGACCACAATGCAACTGAAGTCCCTGGAAAATGCCTGTCCTACAGCTACAACTGAAATGACTTCAGGGCAGAATCCCTTCTCTCTCACCCAAAACAGACAGCTCTGTGGCTGGCCCACACTCCACTACAGGAACACTGCTGCCCCATGTAGGGAGGGAGAGATGGGCCCCATGCTTCATGGAAGCTCAGGCTGGTTCTACATCTACAGAGCAAGAGAATCTCCAAACCTGAGATGTGTGTATTATATTCTGTTAATTTAACTTCAAAAGTAATCAAAGGGAAGGATTTCTTTTAGAAAACCAGCCAGATCAGAGATAGTAGGAGATTTCTAGGTTGATTCTAAAACTACCATCAAGTTTGGGGCACCATTCATAAATATTAAGACATAGAAAACTCAAGCAGAAGCATGAAAACTTCAAATAAAATCAAAGGCCCTGCTAGAATGTAGTTTTACCACAGAACTACTGAACAGCCTGGAGTCATAAAGAGAAGCACCAGGGAACTGATTAACTAGGACTGTAGTGACAGTAGCTAGAATATACGTTTGTCTTCAAAGGCAAAGCATTTGATGGCCCTGCATGATATACTACAATGTCTTACACCTCATGGACACCAATTTAAATCCAAGCAGGGTCAGCTGTCAGAGCAGAAGTCATTTGTGCCCAATAGTGTTTTATTAGCCAATGTGAAATGTTTCAAAATTCTGAACCTAGTTCTTAAGGGATGTGACTACATCATGAAGAATACTACTCCACTTGCTCTCAACTTGCACCACCAATGATAAACCATGTCCATGTAACACAAGAGAACAAATTAACAAATAATGAGTAGCACAGTAGTTCAATTTTATAATAACAGCAACAAGACACCTTGTATTTACGTAGCACTTTACATTTTATGATGCATTTTCATGGTAATTATTTTTTGTTTCTTATAACAACTATGAAGTTAACTGGTTTATAAGGTATTATTGCTTTTATTTTTACAGAGGTGGAAAATTGAAGTTCAGTTTTGCTAAGTAACTTATACCTTGTACTTTTCACCTAAAATAAAAAACTAATCATGATCAGAATAGAAGTAGGGCTCCAACTCAGTCCTTGTGATTCCAAGATTACTGTTCTTCCTCTAGTAGCATGCTGTCTCTTTATAAGGGTATTTGTAACAACTCAGTTTTTTTTTAGAAAGAAGTAATTTTCTCAATTGAACAATTTAGAAAATAAACAGTTGTCCAGATATATTTTTCCTAGTATAGAAACATTATGTTCTTTCACAGTATAGAAATTATGTGCTACTTTTAGAATAACTAGTTGAGTTCATTATGATTATTCGCAGTAATAAATTTCCATGTGTTCTTTCTTAAAGAACTAATTAAAGAATTAAAGTTAATAATAATAAAACTAATACATAACAGCAAACATTTACTAATTGACATGTTTTCAATTGTGTATTTTTAAGTTTATTTTTAAAATTCATTTACACCTTATTTTTCAGACAGAAACTCAGGCATAAAAAGGTTAAGTAACTTGAACAAGCCCAGAGAAAAAGTGACAGAGGCTGGGATACAATTCCTATTAGTCTGGTTTCAGAGTTTGTATTCTTAATCATTACAGTTTCACCAAGATAAGCAGCACAGGGCAGAATCATAGAGAAACCTTCTCTGGATTGTACAAGGAAAACCAGACTGTGAAAACCTGCATTACTTTTTGAGGATTCATATGATCAAGAGAAAATATAGAATATTATTTTCTCAAATACTAGGAAAATTATCAAATGGTATATATTTCACAAATACAATTAATATTATATACTAACACAGAGGACGAAATCCAAGGGTGATATCAGTTTAACAACATTCATTGAGTTACTGCTGAGTGCAAAATACTATGAACTCCATGGTCTTAGCAATATGAGGAATGCAGGATTCTAAAAATTGAATCATTCCATTTTTAGAATGTCTTATTCATTCTAAAAAATGAATAAGACACACTTTCAGTCTTGGAGAGCCCTCGGAGGAATCACTGTAAAATGCAAACGATAACAAAATACAAGATGAAATACAAGTTGTGATAGCCATGGTTCTCAAACTTTAGTGGGCATTAGAATCACTTGAAGGACTTGCTAACAGATTACCGGACTCCATCCCCTGAGTTTCTGACTTAGGGGACTGTGGGGTGGGCAAGAGGTTGTTTGAGAATTTGCATTTCTAGCAAGTTTTCAAGTGATGCTGATGTTGCTGATCCAGGAACCAGACTTTGTGAACCACTGAGATAGAAGTTCAACAGAATTTTAAGGGAACATAAAGGAAGGTATAATAAGCCTTCTAAAGCAGAACACTTTATGCTGGACTCAGCCTCTGAACTGTGCTTTGACAAAGGAGCAGAACTTCAGAAACTGAAAGATAATGTGCTTCAGGCTCAAGAAGAAACATAATCCTCCAGGCTCTTCCTTCTGTCATCCTAGTGACTTGGTGGCCTTGCTCTACTCTTACGGAATGAAATAAAAATTATGAAACTCTTTCTCCTTGCCTCACAACTCGGTATACATAGATGTTTTCTTTGGTTCAACCAGGGTCCTGACATTTCAGTAAGAAATGAAAGAGAAGTTTTACCACATTTCAAGCTTTATTAAAATCTTTCTTTATTCTGTTTCAAGTCATTTCAATTTCCCCAAAAGCTACATTTTTTAAAAAAATTGGTCCTAACTAGACTCACACATTTTAGGGAAGATTAAGAATGAATGAATTGTCAGTCAAGTTTCTTTCATAGATTCGTTTTATTGATTGTAATGGGTGAAATAGTCACAACTTTCCCAGTAAATATTCTTTCCACCCTTATCATGGGAGAAGGAAAAATAAATGGAAACAATTCTAAAAGTACTTTATCTGTGTGCTAGAGCTGGAGAATAATCAAAGAAGAAATGCACTGACTCATGAGGATAATTTTATTCCCAGTTCCTCTATCATTTTACCACATCTTCCTAAATAACTAATTTAAATTCTCACTGCTATACTTTTTGTATTTGTAAAAGGGGGATGATATTCACCATGAGGCTTAGTTAATACTTGGAAATTCTCCTGAGATCACCGAGAAAGGAGAGGAATAAAATACTATTACTCTACATTGAACTTTGGAACTTAAACTATAAAACAAGAGGTATCTACATTCCTTCAGCAACAAACCAATTGAAAAAACATTTTTCTACTACTAAGCTGTTCATTGTCATGACAAATGTGTATTAGACGCCAATATTGTCAAGTACTTTACAGTAATTTATTCTAATGGATTTTATTCCATTTCTCACATGGATGAAATAACTAAAAGGCAGATAATTCAAATACTAACTGACAGTCTAAACTTTTTCTATAAAGTGCCAGATAGTAAATATTTTAGGCTTTGGAGACCATGTGTGATCATATGATGACATATGATCATGAGTATAAGACATGTTTAAAACTGGAATAAATAATTGCCACCAGTCATTATCATTTTTAATTTAATTTTCTCTTTATTAGCAGCAGTACACATTTCTTCTGTCATTTCATTTTATTACTTATTCAAAATTGGTTAGTAATAAATATTTAGGTAGAATTCATAGTTCTTCCTTGCTTTCTTTTAAAAAGTGGGCAAATTTTTGAAATAGTACTGTTGTTTTCCAATTCCATTTGGCTTCCCCCAAGTAAGTTATTAAATCAGCCTAGTTGATTTCGGTACCCCAAACACAAGCCATTTTATTTCATTCACATTTTCTATTTTATTTTGCCTACTGCTTCATTACTTGTATTTCCTTATGTGCCTTTAGAGAAAATGTTATTTCTTCAGTTGCGCGATTGGAAACCTATTTTTAAAGGGCTGTGTGTCAGCCATTTTGATTATTCTGCATTTTATTCCCCTTCTCATTTGTTTAAAAAAGGAGACAATACATAAGCCATCATCTCCCTCCTGAGTGTGATTGTAGAAGCCTGTTGTGGTCTCACTAACACTTTTGCATACTTTTCATTTTGTTTCCTTATTACAATGAGAGTTTACCTTCCTGCTTACTTTTTTGTTTGCGTCTCATTTGGGAATTCTAGTCTAAGGTGCTTTAGATAAAAATCTCTAATTAGACTTCTTTTTAAAATGATATAAAGTAGAAATAGAGAATTTGACAAATTAAGTTTCAAGAGTTTACAAATTGTAAGTAGCTTAAAGATTTTTGCTTCCTTCTGATTATAACAAAGATTTTAAAGATTAAGAACTCCTTCCCATTTAACTGAGATGGCTTCTCCCTAAACATCCTCATAAATCTATATGCATCAATAAAATATTTGTAGTTACTTTAAAGTAATACAGAAGTAATTATATTTAGTATTAAGTTATGGAAAATGGGAAAAGGCACCTAATGTTAATATTTGACTAAAATTTCACAATGTAATGTATTTAAAAGAGTTTTTTTTTTTTTTTTCCAGGTTTTTCTCTCACTGCAGTGTGCACTTCAGAGATAAACCTGTCAGTTCTGACACATGGAAGTCTCTCATGTTTTCCTCAGGTTTATGCTGTAATTGGAAATCAATCAATTGTAGAAATGTCTTCACAGCACTTGATTTAGCCTTATGTCCTCAGCATTTATTGAGGGCTGATCTAATAAATGGTTCTATGAAGAAACGCTCTGCAGTAGTTTGATGAAACTGCTACTTAAGGTACTGCCATTATATTGCTCAGTGTCTATACACAAATTCTGCCGTTTCATGTTTTAACTCAAAGTTCTAAGCAAAAAAGGAGGAGGTCTCCCCCAATGATTTTATTTGATCCCCTTTCCTATAATTTAAAGAGTTATGAAACTTTGGCTTTTTTATGTTAGTAGTCAGAAAATTCAAAGCTAAGTTTTTTTATGTTTTGTAATTTTGTCTAATTTGTTCCAGTCTAGTTTTTCTGAGATTAAGAAGTATGTCATTACTGCCTCCTCTAATTTCTGCCCTTGTATCCTTGTAGGTCAGTTATAATTGTTTGTTCCAATTTTGTGCAAACAATTGTTTGCACAATTTTTGCACAATTTTTTACACAATTGTTTGCACAACTGTTCTAATTTTGTGCAAATTGGCTAATTTGACAAAAAGTAAAATCATCTGAAATATCGAGGGTTCAGAGAATAAAGCTTGATGGGAGGCAGGAACCAAGGCAACTCTACAGCCTTGAAAATAGGAATCACAACAATAATCTAGGAACAAGGACAGTTTGGTCGGAGGGGAATGAAATTACAAAAACTTGGGTCACATGACTGACTTGTGGTTACAGGAACCTGATTTAATCTCTCTAGTGTGGATATAATGGGGAATAGATAATTCCAGGAACTGAAACAGGGATGCCATTAGGAAGTTAAGATAAGAAAATAAAGTCTAGGCAAACTCAATAGTATTTACGACATATTGTTTTATAGTTTTGCTGGGGAAAGCAGTTGTATATATGTATGTTATTATAAGTAATTCTACATTGCTTTTATAAGTGGATACAAAGTTATTAATAAATGATTAGAGGAAGAATTATTAATGAATAAAAAAGTTTTTAAACTGAATATCTCTATGTTCAATTAATTATACTACAATCCAGAATGGATTGGAAGGGATCTAAAAGTATACAATGTAGTTCTGTCCACAAACAGCTTAATAATTATATGTAAAAAAGATAAGCATACATAAAATAACTAATGATTAATACCATAGGAAATTAAGTATTAATTTTTTATCTAAGAGGTACTTAGTACAGAGACTAACAGAATAGCCTCTAGAATTAGACTGCCTTGGTTCCAATGCCAGCAACACTACTTAAAGTAACTTGGTGAAGTTACTTAACATTTGCCATTTACAAAATCAAAATATTAATTTCTACATCACAAGGCTATTTTGATAAATAAATACAGATAAAACATTTATGATTCTATCTGACATGCAATGAATGCTATATATTAGCTAATATTGCGTATAGAAAAAGACATTATATAACCACTTTATACATTAAAGTATATGTATTCATTCAAATATATTTAGTATTAACTGCCTACATGACAAATATTACAGATATCAGACACAAAGAGTGATGATTCACAATTGCACTCGGATGCCATGTAAAGTAGGATAAGAAAATATAGACTGATACTATGAAATTCCAACAGTAGAAATTATTTATAACAAGCATTTTTATGAAAGATTTGGTTAGGAAGCGCTCTTTGAGCTTGGTGTTGCAATATATTGCCATGTGGAAATGGTAGTAAATATTTCAAGTGTAGGGAACAATATAAAAGCATACAGACACACGAAAGGGTAGAACTTAATAATACAATGAACATAATGTAGTTTTATTGGCAGAAATATAAGGCTTAGAAAGGGAAATAATGAAAAAGAAGTTTGGAAAAACATGCCAGAAGTACAATATGGAGAATTCTGCTTTATCACATCAGATTATTGAATCAGACCTAACTATGAGCTTAAAAATCACACAAAAAAGTCTCAAGGTTTATAAAAATGAGAAGAGTATGTGTCAAGGGAGAGAGTGCATAGAGCCCAACTTCCACCTCAATTAAAGTAGTTGTTCTTATGTCCACACTTTTGTATGAAAGTTCACTTACAAAATGCATATAAGTAGTTACAGAAAAAATATATTATTGGAAGTTCTTGTGCTGATTTCTGCTTCTGGAAAAGATGGAGTAACAAGGCCTAGATATAACCTCTTGCCTGAAACAAAGAATTGGACAAAATATAGGGAACAATAGTTGTAAATATTTGGGACGTCAAGCAACATAGAACAGTAGCCACAAAGAGATAGAAAATAAACAAGATGACCCCAAGGATGGTAACTTTACTGTTTGGAGAGAGATTTCCAGCCACAGTGCAAGGGAGGGGAACCCAGGTACCAGCAATATCTCTGAGTTGAAGAGATAGAGTTAGGAGTCCAGGAAGGTCAAGGTGGCTAGAGTTCCCGGGGCTGAGCACTGGAGAAAAAAGAGATTCATTGAAAGAGGGAGAGAGAATATACACATGCTTCAGAGATCTGCAGGAGTTGCTATTGCATTGTAAGCTAAGTAGTAATGAGCACAATTGTGTAAACAAATTATTTAGGCCTGGAAAAAGAGCCATTTGAAAGGAATAAAGGGAAAAATAACCACAACTCAAACAAGTTCAAGAAGAGTTTCTGCTTATAGCAATCATACTAGAAATCTCAATAATTCATAGAACATCAGAGAGAATTGTAGAAGAGATTTGTATCACAGATTGAGCAAGATTAGTGCTAAACAATGCTATAGCCCCAAAAAGAAGCATAAAGCCCAAATTCAAAAGGATCAAACTTCAAGTAACGTAACTGAATTCCAGAACAGAGTTCAAGAATATCTGTGGGAACACAAAATATCCATCACTGTACAAGGTAAAATATCCAATGTCTGAGATCCAACAAAAAAATATATATAAGGCATGCAAAGAAGGAGGAAAATATGACCTTTACATATGTAGCCAAAAATTCTACAGATGATAGAATTAGTAGAAATAGGTAAGTAAACATTCCATATATTCACAAAGGTTGAAGAAATATTGAGTAAGTTAAGTAAAGACTTAACATTTTTCTTAAATTTAACTTGTATTTTAAGTTCAGGGATACATGTGCAGGTTTGTCGTATAGGTAAACTTATATCATTGGGGTTTGTTGTACAGATTATTTTATCACCCAGGTATTAAGCCTAGTACTTATTAGTTATTTTTCCTGATGCTCCCTCTCCTTCTACCTTGTACCCTCCAACAAGCCCTGTGTGTGTTGTTCCCTTTATGCTTCCATATGTTCTCATCACTTAGCCCCCACTTATAAGTGAGAATATGTGGTATTTGGTTTTCCATTCCTGCATTAATTTGCTAAGGATAATGGCCTCCAGCTCCATCCATGTTCCTGAAAAGGACATGATCTTGTTCTTTTTATGGCTGCATAGTATTCCATGGTGTATAGGTAACATGTTTTCTTTATCCAGTCTGTCATTGTTGGGCATCGACATTGATTCCATGTCTTTGCTATTGTGAATAGTGCTTCAATTAAGATATGTGTGCATGCACCTTTACACAGAATAATTCATATTCCTTTGGGTATATACCCAGTAATGGGATTGCTGGGTCAGATGGTATTTCTGTTTTTAGGTCTTTGAGGAATTGCCACACTTTCTTCCACAATGGTTGAAGTAATTTACACTCATATCAACCGTTTATGTGTTCCTTTTTCTTCCAACCTCTCCAGCATCTATTACTTTTTGACTTTTTGATAATAGCCATTGTGACTGGTGTGAGATGGTATCTCACTGTGGTTTTGATATATGTTTCTCTAATGATCAGTGATGTTGAGCATATATATATATATATATCTCCACATGTGTGTCTTCATTTGAAAAGTGTCTGTTCATGTTCTTTGCCCACTTTTTAATGGAGTTGGTTTTTGTCTTGTAAATTTAAGTTCCTTATAGATGCTGGATATTAGACCTTTGTCAGAAGTATAGTTTGCGAAAATATTCTCCCATTTTGTAGGTTGTCTATTCACTCTGTTGATAGTTTCCTTTGCTGTGCAGAAGCTCTTTAGTTTAATTAGATCCCATTTGTTAATTTTTGCTTTGGTTGCAATTGTTTTAGGCATCTTTGTCATGAAATCTTTGCCCATGCCTATATCCAGAATGGTATTGTCTAGGTTGTCTTCTAGGGTTTTTATAGTTTTGGGTTTTACATTTAGAGATGTAACAGTTTTTCAAAATGACATTTAATCATTTTCTTTAAATAACCAAAATCAAATGTCTAGAGATAAAAAACTAAAATGTCTGATACAAAATACATAATGGATGAGATTAAAAGAAGATAAACATTGAAGAAGAAAATATTAATGAACATGAAAAGATAACATTAAAAATAATCCACAATGAAACAGAAGGAAAAGACTAAAAATATAATAACAGAGTATGAATGAGTTATCAGATAACTTCAGAATTCTAATGTCCACGTGTCTGAAATATATGAAGTAGGATAAAGCAGGAAAAATTATTCAAGTTTTTAAAATAAATAATGTCTGATAATTTTCCAAAATGTGGTAAAAAAATATAAACTCACAGTTTCAAGAAGCTCAATGAGTACAAAAGATAAATAAATAAATAAATAAATAAATAAATAAATAAATAAAATTGTGTAAAGTCACAGAATAATCGAATTGCTGAAGCCTAGTGATAAAGAAAAATTCTAAAAGAAGCTGGTGGTGTGTTGGGAAAGGGGAGTAGGGGGGGCAGGGGTGAGACATATTATCTAACAGAAATAAAGATAAAAATAAAAATAGATTTTCTGTTGGAAATAAGACTAGCAAAAGGACAATGAAATAATACCTTTACTTTACTCAATGTAATTTTTTTAACAAAATACAAAAACTTTAAAAACTTATTATAGAAGACCAACAATACAAGAAATCTAAAGGAAATATTTTAGGTGGAACTAAAATGATACCAGATAGAAATCTGGATTTACACAAAATTATGAAGAACATCAGAAAAGGTAACTTCAGGGTAAATATAAAATATATCATTTTTTATTATTTAAGTATATAAAAGATTGACTATTTAAAGCAAAACACCAAATATTAAGACTAGATAATAGAAATCTAAACAATTAATGGGTCAAAATAAATAGAAGTGAAATTTGAAAAAGTAGCTAAATAAAAATCAAAACACAAATACTGTGATTGTGGAATGCAATAAATTTTAAATCTATAGATACAGATAAAGACATTTATAGCACTAAGTTTTTATTTTGGAAAACAAATTAGTTATAAAAGAAAAAATTAAACCTAAAATGATTAGAAAAACATAGATATGACACAAATTACAAATATCTGGAATGAGAGACATGACATAACTGTCTCAATATGCAATTCCACATATATTAAAAGGTCATTAAGGGAATAATTGTGAATAACTTTATGTCAATTTAGACAAGTTAGATGAAATAGAAAAACTCATTTAAGGACACAAACTATAAAAGATCACAAAAGACGAAATAGATAACATGAGTACTTAATATCTATTCTTGAATTTGTAGTTTAAAACTTTCCTACACAGAAGACTCCAGATCTATTTAGCTTTATGGGGAATTCTAATTTGTGAATGGAATAATATCTATTCTACAAAAACTCTTCCATAAATTTGAAGAGGAAAGAATATTTCCAAACTTTCTATGAGGACAGTATTCCTCTGATACCAAAACCAAACACATTATTTTAAAAACTGTGTAAAAAGTTATATTGAATCTACAAAAATTAAGCTCCTAGAACTAATAAGTCAGCTGAAAAAATTGTAAGATATAAGATCATAAACACAAATCAATTGTATTTCTACATATTAGCAAGGAACAGTAAGAAATTATCTTAAAAATTTACAATAATATAATAAATATGAAATACTTAGGAATAAATCTGACAAAATATGTGCCTAAAATGTGCACTGAATTCTTGAGAGAAATCAAAGATGACTTGAATAAGTGGAGAGCTACACTGTGTTCATGGTACAAAGGCACAATAGTAATGAAATGTCAACTCATCAAAATGGATCTATAGAGTCATCATAATCCTAATCAAAGTAGAAACTGACATACCGGCATTAAAATTCACATGTAAATACAAAAGGTCTAGGAAAGCTAATACTCCTTTGACAAAAAATAACAAATCTATAGAATTTATATTCCTTGACTTCAATAAATATCATGAAACTATAGTAATCAAGAGAGTGTCATATTGTAGTAAGACATACTAATAGATCAGTGGAACAAAGAGGTCAGAAATAGACCCATACTTAAGTTTAGGAAAAAAATACAACAGCAATTCAGTAGAGAAAGGACAATCTCTTACACAAATACTGATTTTTTTAATGCTGTTTTCAGTGGACAATTGATAATCTCTTAAACAACTGACTATCCATAGAAAGAAGAAGAACAACAACTTCCCTGTTTATCTAATTGCATTTTTTAAAAACTAACTCATGGGTTGTAAGAATAAATGCAAAACGTAAAACAATAATATCAGCAAGATAATAGAATAGGAAACCTCTGACTACTCTCTCTCCCCACAGAGACACTGATTCAACAACACATGGACCAATTCCTTTTATGGTAAATCCAGAAATCAGGTAAGAGACTTTTGCAACCCAGATGATGGGAAAACAGCTGCATTCATGTCAACAGAAAATGTTTGTACTCACTTACCGTAGCCCCCTGCAAGTCAGCTCAGCACAATTAGGAAAAAACTCCCAAGTCCAATCTTCTCCCTGGGGGAACAGGATGGGAGAGAAGATTGAAATATATGTTCAATGACTAGACTTTCCAGGGGGCTGGTAAGGGACTGGTTTCTGTCTTGCCTGAATCTGAACACTAAGAAAAGTGCAGGTAGGAAGCTGCTGAGACAAAAGGAAATGGTTTGGATAGGCAGGCACTCACTTGTAGCAGTCCCTCCTAACAATTCAGCATGAAACAAATGGGAGAAACCCCCAAATCCTGACTTCTCCCTGAGGAGGGAAATAGTTGGAACCTGCATCCAATGTTCTGGCTTTTTTGGGGGGTTGCTGTTCAAGGGCCTAGTTTCGTCTCACCTATCTTAAAGCATGATAGGACCTGACATATTCTAGAAGGCTAGGGGTCTGAGAATAGAAGAGATTTGAGTGGCTTCTGTTAGTCCAGGAAAACCTGTAGTAAAGTACTAGAGATAAACACCAGAGAAAGGAAGAGATTACATGCTTATTAAAAACAAAACAAAACAAAACAAAGGAAATAGTAAATCCCTCTAATTGGGAATTACATGTCCAAGTCCAGAGAGTTGAATCTACAGAAAAGTACAGAGCAGCCCCAGAATCTGAAGCTAGGCAAAATAGTGAAAGTATTTTTGTGTATGAATCCAGTCCATAGAGAATGGAAATGGTGGCTGTTTTTTTTAAAATGGGTGGATCCAACACAAAGTTATGAGGCACATGTAGAAAGAGACATGGTAGAATTGAAGAAACAAATTTCCAGAAAATGGCCTTATAGAAACAGAGGTCTATTAACTACCTGACAAAAAATTCAAACTAATCATTATAAACCATAAATGACCCAAAGAAAATTATGTGCAAACAAAATGAGAATATCAACAAAGAGATTTTAAAAATTTAAAAGAGCCAAACAAAAATATTTTTAAGCTGAAGAATACAATAACTAAATTGTTCAATTCACTGGAAAGGTTTCAACAGCTGACTTGATCAAGTAGAAGAATCAGAGAACTTTAAGAAGTTTAAGAAATTGATAATTTCTTCTGAAATTATTCATTCAGAGGGGCAAAATAAAAGAGTGAAGAAAGCCTCAAGAACTTAAGAGATACAACCAAATAAACCAGCATACATTTGGAGTATATTAGAATTTCAAAAGGAGAAGAATGAGAAAGAGAAAAAGTTCAGAAAGCTTATTTGTAGAAATAATGACTGAAAATGTCTCAATTCTGGGTAAGAAAATTAACCCAGATTCAAGAAGTCCAACAAATTCCAACTGTGATAAATAGAAGTCATCACTGAGAAACATAATAAAATTGTCAGATGTCAAAAACAAAAAGAGTTTTGAATGCAACAAGAGCAAAGTGATTCATCCATATCATGGATCCCCCATAACACTATCAGTGGATTTCTCAGCAGAAATCTTACAGACCAGAAGAGAGATGATGTAGTCAAAATGCTGGAAGAAAAAAGTTCAGCCATGAATACTATATCTACCAAAACTGTCCTTCAAAAATGAAAGAGAGATAAAAAGACTTTTCAGACAAACAAAAGCTAAGAGAGTTTATTACTACTAGACCTGCCTTATGAGAAATGCTAAAGGGAGTCCTTCAAGTTGAAATGAAAGTATGCTAGACAGCAACACAAAGGCATATGAAAATATAAAGTTCACTTGTAAAGTTGTGTGTATAATATATACGCACACACACAATGTACACACATATAGAAACACATACAAATATAAATAAATGCAGAATACTGTAATACTATCTATACTAGTGGTTCATAAATCACTTTTAATTATGATATAAAAGTTAAAAGACAAAAGTATAAAAAATTATAACTATAAATATATATTAATGGACACATGTTACAGGAAGTCAGGGACACCGCACAGAGGGACTGGCTGGAGCTGAGGCAGAAGAACATAAAGTGTGAAGATTTCATGGACATTTATCAGTTCCCCAATCAAAACTCTTATAATTTCTTATGCCTGTCTTTACTTTAATCTCTTAATCACGTTATCTTTGTAAGCTGAAAATGTACGTCATCTCAGGACCACTATTGTATAAGTGGATTGTAAGACATGTGTGTTTGAATAATATGAAATCAGTGCACCCTGAAAAAGAACAGAATAACAACAATCTTCAGGGAACAAGGGAAGATAACCATAAGGTCTGACTGCCTGTGGGGTCGGGCAGAATAGAGCCATATTTTTCTTCTAGCAGAAAGCCTATAGACAGATATGTGAGTAGGAGAAATATCGCTGAATTATTTTCCAAGCAAGGAACAACCCTGGAGAAGGAATGTATTCCTGGGGATAGGTCTATAGATGGCCGCTCTGGGAGTGTCTGTCTTATGTGGTTGAGATAAGGACTGAAATATGCCCTGGTCTCCTGCAGTTTCCTCAGGCTTACTAGAATTGTGAAATTCCAGCCTGGTAAATTCTAGTCAGACCGGTTGTCTGCTCTCGAACCTGGTTTCCTGTTAAGATGTTTATCAAGACAATGCATGCACAGCTGGACATAGACCCTCATCAGTAATTCTAATTTTGCCTATGCCTTGTGATCTTTATAGCCCTTTGAAGCATGTGATCCTTGTGACCTACTCCCTGTTCATACACCCCTCCCCTTTTAAAATCCCTAATAAAAACTTGCTGGTTTTGCAGCTCCGGGTCATCATGATGGTCCTATCAATACATGATGATACCCCCAGAGGCCCAGCAGTAAAATTTCTCTCTTTGTACTCTTTCTCTATTTCTCAGACCAGCCAACACTTAGGGAAAATAGAAAGAACTTACATTGAAATATTGGGGGCTGGCTCCCCCAATATTTTATATACAATTTTATATACAATTTTATATACAATTAAAGTTACATTTTTATCATCTTTTAATAGATTATTATACCTTTTATATATTTTTATGTAAATTCCATGGTAACCACAAATCAAATACCTACAGAAGATACAGAGAAGAAAATTCAAAAGGAATCAAAATATGTCACTATGAAAAAAAATCGATAGAAAACAAAGAAAAACAGAAACAGGAAATGAAAGGCCAAAAAGTTACAAGACAATTAACAAAATGAATGAAAAGAGGAAAGAAAGAGAAAGAAAATTAAACTAAAATGCTAAAGTGTGGACAGCATATAGTTAAATCGTTTTTCTCTTTTGGTGGTTGTTTCATCCATTCAGCCACTTTACATCTTTTATATGGTACTTTAAGTCAGTCACATTTAAAGCAATTACTGGCCAGGTGCAGCGGCTCACGCTTGTCATCCCAGCACTTTGGGAGGCCGAGGTGGGTGGATCACATGGTCAGGAGTTCAAAAAACAGCCTGGCCAACACAGTGAAACCCCATCTCTACTAAAAATACAAAAATTAGTTGGGCATGGTGGCAGGAGCCTGTAATCCCAGCTACTCAGGAGGTTGAAGCAGGAGAATCACTTGAATGTGGGAGGCAGAGGTTGCAGTGAGCCGAGATCACACCACTGCATTCCAGCCTGGGTGACACAGTTAGACTCCAGTCTCAAAAATAAAATAAAATAAAACAAAATAAAAATAAAGTAATTACTGATAGGGAAGGACTTACTATTTCCATTTTGTTAGTTGTTTCCTGTCTATCTTGTAGCTTTATTATGTCTTGTCCCTCTTTCCTTCTCTTTCTTTCTTTTTCCATGTTTCATAGTTTTTATTTTTATTTATTTATTTATTTTTGGTAGTGACATGCTTTGATTCTTTTCTCAAAATTGTCATGTCTTCCAGGTAAATTGACCCTTTTATTGATTATAAAATGTCTTTTCTTATTTCTTGTGACAATTTTTGACATATACTCTATTTTGTCTAATATAAGTATGGCCGTCTCTGCTCTCTTTTGGTCACTATTTGTGTGGACTATCTTTTATGTCCTTTCACATGTTCTCAAATCTAAATTGACTTTTGGTAGAGTTCACAGAAGTCCGCAATGAAATACATTATAATCAAATTGTCAAACTGAAGAGAGAAATAGATAGCAATAGAACAATGGTAAAATATTTCAAAATCCCACTTTTAATAATGGATAGAACATCCAGACAGAAGATGAATAAGTAAATAGAGGACTTGAACAACCTTATAGACCAAATGGAACTAAAAGGCATATACAGAACATCTAACCAATAAAAGTAGAATATACATTTTTCTCAAGTACACACTAAACATTCTTCAATAATAGATTACATGTTCAGCCACTAACCAAGTCTTAATAGACTTAAGAACACTGTAATATTCATATTTTTATGACTATAATGAAATGAAACTAGAAATCAATAGCAGTTGGAAAACTGTAAAATTCAAAAAATGTGGAAACAACATATTCTTGAACAACAAAGAGTCAAAGAAGATATCAAAGGGGAAATTAGAAAATAATTTGAGACAAATAAAAATGAAATACAGCATTCCTAAACTTGTAAGATGCAGCAAAAGCAGCTCTAAGAAGGAAACTTATAGAAGTAAGTGCATACATTAAGAAAGAAGAAGAATCTCAAATATATACCTAGCTCTATATACCTCAAGGAACTAGAAAAAGAAGAATAAACTAAGCCCAAAGTTAGCAGAAGCAAGGAAATAATCAATATTAGAGCAGAAATAAACTAAATAGAGAATAGAGAAAAACGTCAGAAAAAACTAATAAAACTAAGAGCTGGGGTTTTTTTTGTTTTGTTTTGTTTTGTTTTTTGAGACGGAGTCGCGCTCTGTCGCCCAGGCTGGAGTGCAGTGGCCGGATCTCAGCTCACTGCAAGCTCCACCTCCTGGGTTTATGCCATTCTCCTGCCTCAGCCTCCCGAGTAGCTGGGACTACAGGCGCCCACCACCACGCCCGGCTAGTTTTTTGTATTTTTTTAGTAGAGACGGGGTTTCACTGTGTTAGCCAGGATGGTCTCGATCTCCTGACCTCGTGATCCGCCCGTCTCGGCCTCCCAAAGTGCTGGGATTACAGGCTTGAGCCACCGCGCCCGGCCAAGAGCTGGGTTTTTAAAACACATCAACAATACTTACATACCCTTAGCTAGATCAACTCTGAAAAAAAAGACAGAAGACTCAAATTAATAAAATCAGAAATGAAAGAGAAGACATTACCACTGATGCCACAAAAATGAAAAGAATTTTAAGAAACTACTTTGAACAATTATATACAAATTAGATAACCTAGAGAAAGATAAATTCCTAGACACATTCAGTCATTCAGACTCAACCATGAAGAAATAGAAAATATGAACAAACTAATAATGAGTTAAGGAGATTGAATTAGTAAAACCTCCCAATAAAAAAAAAAAAAAAAATTCAGGACTAAATAAATGGTTTAACTGGGTAATTCTACCAAACACTTAAATAAGAATTAATGCCAGTCATTCTAAATTTTTTCCAAAAAAAAAATGTAAAGGAGACACTACTTTTAACGCCATTTTATAAATGGGACAAGAAAAGAAACTGCAGGCTGATATCCCTGATTAATATAGATGCAAAAATCCTCAACAAAGTATTAGCAAACTGAATTCAACAGCACATTGAAAGGATTATACACCATGACCAAGTTAGATTTATCAAAAGGATGCAAGGATAGTTCAGCATATGAAAATCAATCAAGTACTATATCACATTAACAGAATAAAGGTTAAAAAACAAATTTTTTTTAGCCATGTGCATCTCAATAGATGCAGAAAAAGTGTGTGACAAAGTTCAACACCCTTTCATTTTAAAGCATTCAACAAACTAGGTATTGAAGAGAAATACATCAGTAGAATAAAGTCCATATATGAAAAGCTCACAGCTAACATTATACTCAATGGTGAAAAACCGAAAGCATTTCCACTAAAATCAGAACTAAGGCAAGCATGCGTAATTACTCTCACCATTTTTATTCAACATAATGCTGGAAGTCCTGGCTGGAGGATTTAGTCAAGAGAAAGAAAGAAAAGGCATCAAAATAGGAAGAAAGAAGTAAAATTACCTCTGTTCATAGAGGACATGCTCTCATTTGCAGAAAATCCTGAAGACTTCACTAAAAAACTAAAGTAGCAGAACACAAAATGATTTACTAAAGTAGCAGAACACGAAATCAACATACAGAATTCATTGTATTTCTATGCACTAAGAACAGATAATCTAAAGGAAAAGTTATAAAAACAGAGCCAATTACAATAGCATCAAAAAGAATAAAATACTTAGGAATAAACTCAACTAAGGAGATAAAAGACATATACTAAAAACTAGAAATTATTTCTGAAAGATGAAGAAGACACAAATAAATGGAAAGGTACCCAATGTTCATGAATTAGAAGACTTAATATTGTGTAACTGCCCATAATATCCAAAGTAATCTACAGACTCAATGCAATCTCTATCAAAATCCCAATAACTTTTTCTTCAGCTACAGAAAAAACAATCTTAAAATTTAGATGTAACCACAAAGGACCCTAAGTAAACAAAACAATGTTGAGGAAAAAATACAAAGATGGAGGCATCATACTTCTTGACTTCAAAACATAATACAAACCTACTACAGTAATCAAAATAGTATAGTACTGGTATAAAACTGGACACATAGATCAATGGAACGGAATAGAGTTCAGAAATAAATTCATGCATATAGGGTCTACTATTTTTGACAAGGATGCCAAGAATACACAGTGGGGGAAGGATGATCTCTTTAACAAATTGTGGTGGACAAATGGGATATCCACATGCAAATAATTAAATTGGACCTTTATATCATACCAGGTACATAATTCAAAATAGCTAAAAGACTTAAATATAAGATGTGAAACTCCAAAATTCCTAGAAGAAATCATAGGAGGAAGCTTTATAACATTGATCTTGGCAATAATTTCCTAGATATGACACCAAAAGCACAGGCAAAAAATATAAAAATAGCCAAGTAGGACTATATAAATTTAAAAGCTTCTGTATAGCCAAGGAAATAACAGAGTAAAAAGGCAACCTACAAAACTAGAAAAAATGTTTCCAAATCATATATCTGATAAGTGATTAATATGCAAAGTACACCAGCAACTCCTACAGCTCAATAGCAAAAAACTCCAAATAACCCAATTAAAAAATGAGTAAGGAACTTGAACAGACATTTCTCCAAAGAAGACATTAAAATGGCCAGTGGGTATATGAGAAGATTCTTACTTCTAATCATCAGGGAAATGTAATTCAAAACTACTATGAGATATGAAATCAAACATATTAGGATGGCTATGATCAAAAGCAAAAGCAAAACAAGAAACAAGTGATGTAAATGTGGAGAAATTGAAACTATTTTACACAGTTGATGGAAAAATAAAATGGTTCAGCCACTGTGGAAAACAGTATGTATGTTCCTCAAAAAAATTATATATATTATATTATATACATATAAGTACTATGTATGTGACCTATCAATTCAACTCCTGAGTATTTCTCCAAAAGAATTTGAAACAGAATCTTGGAGAGATATTTGCACTTCCATGTTCATTGCAGCATTAGTCACAATAGCCAAGAGGTGAAAACAACCTACATGTCCATTGAAGAATAAAGAAAATGTGGTATATGCATACAATGGAATATTGTTTAGCCTTATAAAAGAAGGAAAACCTGTCAAATGGCAACAACATAGATTAAACTTGAAGATATGCTAAGTGAAACAAGCCAGTCACAGAAGGACAAATTATACTGCATAATTCTACTCATATGAGGTATCTAAAGTAGTCAAACTCATAGGAGTAGAACTGAGGTTTCCAGGCTGAGAAAGGATGGGGAGTTGATGTGCAATAGGTATAGAGTTTTACCCACTCAAAATAGTTCTAGAGAACTGTTGTACCACAGTACACATATAGTTAACAACACTGTACTGTACACTTAAAAATGTGTTAATAGGGTAGATCACATGTTGTATCTTTTTATTACAATAAAAAACTGAAAAATGCAAAATTTCTACAGAAAAACACATTAGAAATTTTTTTGATTTAGAGATAGAAAAATATTAACAGATACAGATACACCACCAAAAGCATGATCCATCAAATAAAAACTTGCCACTCAAACGTCATCAAAATTATGTATTTCTGCTCTTTGAAAAATGCTGCCAAGGGTATTAAAAGACTAGCCACAAACTGGAAGGAAATATTTACAACGCATACATCTAATAAAAGATGTATATCCTAAATGTATAAAGAACAATAAACACTTACAAAAAACGGGGAAAAGATTTGAATAGACAGTCCACCAGACAAGACATTGAGATGGTAAATAAGGACACAAATGTATACTCAATGGAATTAGTCAACCTCAAACTCCTGGGCTCAAGTAATCCTCTTGCCTTAGCCTCTCAAGTAGCTAGGACTATATGCACGCATCACTGCACCCAGCTGATTTTTTATTTTTTATAGGGTCTCACTATATTGCCCAAGCTGGTCTCGAACTTCTGGCCTCAAGTGGTCCTCCCACCTCAGCCTCCCAAAGTGCTAGGATTATAGGAGTGAGTCACTGTGCCCAGTCAGAATTTTTTAAATTAAAAATTCTCACCATGCATCTACTTCCTCTGGGAAAGGCTCTATACTAGTCACTAAGGTATGGGGGGTTTGACTGCCATTTACATTTACAAGGAAAAAAGACAGAATCAAATGATTGTCCTTCAGAGCTAGTAGTGAATTATGTGTCTGGTGTTGGTGTGCAAGGTTTCCAGATTTGGCTTTTAACTTGTGTGCATGTAATTATATAATCATTAGGGTGTTGTAACTGTACCAATCACTGTGCTAACAGGTATTGTCCAAGAGGCCACCATCTATCTTGAGCAAACGCCTTTGTTTCTCTGTAGTCAGCCTGGTCTCAGGACAATAAAATTACATATAAATGCAACCCTGAGTTTTATTTCCCCCCACAGGTTCTAAATAATTTGGCTGTAATTCTTTGGGGATGACGTTCACGAAAAACCCTATAATCTTTGGTATTGTATTTCTCAGCTGCAGGTACTTCCAAAGCTGTGATTTATCTAAATTGTATTTTTGTCAAAGGGTTATAAAGTGGATAATGTGAAAAGTCTGTTGGAATATTGTTAGCAAATTTATAAAATTACTTTCTGTATCCAGTTAGACCAAGTAATTTTTTTATTCATTGTTTTCACGGCAGGCTTAAGTATCATTGAGGACTTCAAGGGAATAAAAGTTAAACATCCAAACTAGAGATTCTTTGTCTAAAAGTGTGTCTGTTAGGACAAAGTTATCATTTACAGAGCTTGGAAGTAGTAGTTAGATGAGTGAACCATCTAAGCCTAAAACTACAGCACTGCACGCAGATATTTTCAAAATTCTTTCTCTTGCCTACTTTATGCTGTTCCCTCAAATCCAGTAGTGAATTATTGGTCCCTGGTGTCATATGCACCCCACTGGGCCACATTCTCACTGCTATTTGATCCAAGGTCATAGTCCATATATTAGCATTAACTCCTAAAAGAAGTTTGTCTTGTACAAAGTGACACTCCTTAGCATTGTTATTCCATCCTATGGCCAGCAAGGAGCTGGTGGTACTAAGTACTGAAAGGGGTCTGCTGTCTTCTCATCTTGTGGACATGAAATCTACAGCATTTACATTGCTAGACCTCCATGAAATTTTGGAATCCCATCTTACCACTTGATGTTATGTCGAATGGTGCCTCTGAAATGTTTTAGATTCTCAGTTCTGTAACCTCTAATCTTATTTACTTTATTAATAATTATTTAATTAAAAGGCCTAAACCTTTTAATTAAATTCATCCAGGAAATTACTGTGAACCCAGAAGAAATGAAAAAGGCCTATGAGTCAGAAATAGCTAACATGAAGCCCAGAGGTAAAGTTGCTGGGACCGGCAGCCAGATCATTTGTGTGCCATGCAAAGCAGCGATTTTTAGTAGCAGTTAGAAAATAAAGGGCAAATAGCAAAATGAGAATGCAGAAAAGCTAGCAAAAAGAGAATGCAGAAAAGCTACCAAAACCAGAATAATTTATTGCCTATATCTCACTTAGTTTAGGTCACTTAGTTGCTGGGTTACAAATCTGAATAAGAAAAACAATGAAAAGCTGATAAATTGTCACAGATCAGAGGAAAGTAGAGAGAAATAACAACTAAATGCAGTGTGGTATTCTGGATTGGATTCTGTAACAGGAGGACTGCAATGCAGTATCCTGGATTGGATTCTAGAACAGGAAGACATTAACGGATAAACTCTTGAAATCTGGGGAAAAAATGGAGCTTAGTTCATGGTAATGTATCAGTGTTAATGTTAGTTTCTTAGTTTTGACAAATATATCAGTAATGTAAGATGATCACATTAAGGAAACTAAAATTGGGTGGAGATTTTACAGGAATTCTCTGTACTATCTTTGCAACTTTTTTTGTAACTCAAACGTTGGTGCACAAAACTGAACAAAGCTTAAAACTAGCCCAGTCTGGGAGTTTAATGAAGAATACCTGAGATCAATTCTGAAAGACATGTAGGATTGTTCAGGAAAAGGAAAGAGTGACCAGAATTATGGGCAGAAGGAAGTGCAGGAGGCATGTGGGGAACCCAGGTGATTTGGAAGACTAGAGATGGGAACAGATCAGGCCGTGTAAGGCTTGTGTGCCTCAGTAGGAAGCTAGACCTCTACCTGGGAGAGAGGAGACATAAAATGATCAGACCTGAAGGAACCTATGGGATATATATTTTGGAGGCAGACCTGAAGATAGGGAGACAAATTAGGAATCTCATGATAGTCTGAATTAGGCAGAAACAATAGCTACAGAGAGGAGAGTACAAATTTGAAAAATACATAGGAAGTAAAATAAGCAGCTTTTAGTGATTTGACTAGAGATTATTTAGCGGAAAGGGAAATTACTTTAAAAATGTTTTGAGAATACAACTGTGCTATCGCATGATACAACAATTAATTTTCAAACAGAAATTACGTACCTTGTGAAGAAAAGTTGAAGTTATGCTTAGTATATTCTACTGAACATACACAAAAACTTACAGTCAACAAGACGCAATAAATTCATATTTTTAAACCCCATGTTTGAAATATATAATGGTAATAGAGAAAAACCAAAAGCACATAGCTGATTCGAAAATAAGCCAAGCATCTCTGTGAACCCAAAACATCTCTGTGAACAAAAACCCAAAGTAGTAAGCAATGGTGAAGTCACAGTGGCTTGCAGGGAGCTATGGCCCCCACCACACAGAAACACAGCCTTACCATTTTAAATACTCTCAGAAAACAGGACCACCAACCACCATTATAGAGCCTAACTCTGGACTGGCAGTCCTGAAGCCCAAATAGGGTGAAATCAAAGTCAAAAGATATGGAAAATAAAGGGGAGAAACAAAAATCCTCTAAACAAAAATAAATCTGCAAAGGAAAATATCTTTTATAAAGTTAGTGAAAAGAAAGAAAACCAAACAAATTAACTATCAGAATATTGATTCATTCTAGATAAATTAATTTATAGTCCCACCATTAAAATATCTATCCAGAACACTCAAAGAGGGATAAAAATTAACATCATTTTTAAATTAAAAAACAGAACAAAATCAAGGAGAAATGAAGCAAGGACTGTAGCTATAGAAAGAAATTTAAAAGATTAGAAAAATATAACTGACTTTAAATATATTAGCACTAAGTATGAAAATAGTTTTCCTAATGTCAATATTTAATTAAATTTACTGAATTCTTAAAAAAGACAATTTATGAATCATAGCATTATTCTTATACTCATGGTTTTTCAATGGGTTTATTTCCTTACTAATTATATCCTTGTTGAGAGTGTGTGGCTCTAAGTTCTATCAGTCTTTGCATACCTGATAATGTCCACATTTTGCCCTCATCTGGAAATATATTTTAGCTTAACAAAAACTGTAAATTGACAAATATATTCCCTCTAAACTTGGAATATTTAACTTTATTGTTTTCAGTTTTAGTATAACTGCTAAAAGACCTACTGTCCGAAAGTATAAATTTAAGTACTCATTTTCAAAAACTAAAAAATACTATACATAAATAAAATAGAAGAAAAACATGAACAAATATACAAATCATATTAATGATAAAGGAATAATATTAACAAGGTGGTTTCTTAGAGAAAATTTTAAGAAGCAACAAATCTCTACAAGTATTGATAAAGCAAAAAGCACAATAAGCAATATCAGAAGGGACAATGGAGATACATTATAGAATAAGAAATCAATGTTTAAACAATGAATTGTCATGAAATGAAAAACATGAAATAAGTTCTGGAAAAAAATAAATTACAAAACCTGATTCAAGAAGAAATAAAAGTTAAATTTAAAACTAAATAAACAAAACACCATTCAAAAATAATAAATTCTACCTCTAAAACCCATTGTATTTATATACTATTATAGACTAATTTTACTAAAACTTTTGGACTATTCTATTATAACCATAATTACAAAATTTGAAAATCTGTGATTTGTTTTAAAGTTCTAGCCAATGCAGTAAAATTTTTAAAACATGAAACTATAAAAATTGAAAAGAAATAATGAGAATTGCCCTTTTCCACAGGAGATATAATTGTCTGAATAGAAAATTCAAGATTACCCATGGAAAAATTATTAGAACTAATAACATAGCTCAGCAAGTTTACCATATATACATAAATAACATAAAAATCAATAGCATGCCTATACATCAGAGATATACAAATAGATAAGCATAATGGAGAGAGTGATTCCATTTATAATAGCAACAAATTTATATAGGACTTAGGAGTGAATTTTACAAATATTGCACAAGAGTTTTATAAAGAAATTGTGAAACATAATTAGAGGATGTAAAAGGTTTAAGGTTAATGAAGCAAGGACTGTAGCTATAGAAGGAAATTTAATTGTGAAACATAATTAGAGGATATAAATTAGAGGATGTAGCATATTTGTTGGTGGAAAGACTGGCTATCAAAAATGTTGATATTCATAAATAAATCACCAAAATCAATACAATAACAATAAAATCCAAACAAAAGTGTACATGGAATTTGACAGTCTGATCCTGAAATTTAAATGAAAACTAAAAGTACCAAGATTAATCAGACAATTTTGAAGAAAAAATAGGATAATGTAGCTACTTTTCTACTTGATATCAAGAATCACTATAATGTCCCAGTCATTAAAACAACATGTTATTGGCTCATGAATGGAAAAAAAAGCAATAAAATGAGAATAGAGACTGTAGACTTACATATATATGGAAACAGATATACATAATAGTTTTGACATAAATCTGTGGGAAAGACTGAAACATTCAAGAAATTCATCTGGAGGAATTATTTATCCACATAGAAAAAATACTAGATTTCTACCTCATGCTATACAAAAATAAATCAGTGGTTTAAGGGAAAAGTCGACCAAAAACAATGAAGAAAAAATATAGATAAATTGATGAATTGTTTTGATACTAATGAAGAAAATAATTTCTTTATCAAGATAGAGAAAGTATAAGACTCAGAGTAAAAAAATATATATTTAAATACTATATTAATATGAAAATACTCTTTACAAAAAAGAGCAAAGTTAAAGGAAATATTTGCAATAACCATAAATTGCAAAGGATTCAAATCCAGCATACCTAAAGACATTTCATGAGCCTATTTTTAAAAGATAATCAATCCAACAAAGGCGTGGATAAAGGATCTCAATGGGCAATTCACAGAATAGAACTCAAATGTCCAACAAAATCATGAAATGATACATTACTCACTAATCAGGAAATTACAAATTAATAAGATTTCACACATATGTTGTCACAATCTTTAGATCTTGGCAAAGCTGTCTAACAAAAGGAATGTTTATACACTACCAGTGGGATTGTAAATCAGAACAACCATTTTGAAAAGCAATGTGATCATATGCAGGAAACTTGAAGATGTGCATAGCCTAAAACTCAGAAAATTCCACTCCTAGATATATAGTCTAGAAAAAATTCCACAGAAAAATGTACATAAGATGATTGGCTAGAAATATTCTTTCTCTAAAAAAGGAAAACCATCTATGTATCTATCAACCAACAATGCATCTAACAAATAAGGAAATGAATTATAAAATTAACTTTCACAATTAGCCGCACGAAGAGATCTCAAAAACAACATAGGAATAAGGTAGAAAGAGACTTACAATATACTATTTTTAGAACAATAATTTTCAGTACAATTCTATATATTCTCTCTATATAAATATCTATGACAGAAAAGTATAAAAGCATGTGAGAGAATGATAAGCACCAGCCTCAGGATGATGATCATATGATTATATCTGGGGAGGGAGGAGTGAATAAAAACATATGGGTACACTGAAGATTTTAATGTTATTTTTAAACTGGACAAATGTAGTAAATAACAAAAGTTGTTAAACTTGAATGATATATACAAGTGCTTTTAAACATACTATCTAGAAATTTCTGTGGGTATAATTATCCTGTAGTTTTTCATATTTTAAAAATATAAGAACTATATAAATAAAAACTATACTTACTTGTATAAAAACTGTAAAATTATAAATTTTATAAACATTTCAAGAAGATGAATTAAAATGATAAAATGTTCTAATGTATAAATTCCAGTAACAGTTTAAAGCTGCCATCGTGCACAATATGTTTTCCTACCCCCAAACTTGGCAGGACTATCTACAATCAAACACACCATAGGGACTGGGCTTTTAAAAAGCAGTTCACACTATAACACCAATGTCCTGGTATGGAAACTTAAGTCTGCCTCATTCCATACTTATCCTAGGTTCAGCACTGCCCCCATTACACATCCCTCCATCTCTTTCACAACTTGCTTCGAGGAGTGATAATTTATGTGCACGCTCGATTCCATGATTTTAAGGTCAAGAATTGGATCTTGATCATCTTTGCATTCCCACTGCATCACATGTAATTGAGTGTAATTCACAACTTAGTAAGGCAATAAGGCCATCACAATTTGCCTCCAATCTAACTTTACAACTGCTTCCTTACATATTCTTTACATATTCTTCACTCTAATAATACTGAGATTAATGTTACAGAGCCTGGACTAACCCTAGTACTGGACACATCCTTGTGAAATGAAAGTATTATACCCAGTGTTGGGATAAATGGGAAAACATAACCCATGATGCTTGCTAAGACACATTCCACTCCCAGGTAGAGGGTGCTAATCAATCCAAGTTCAATAAATAAACCACTTGAGTGGTGAAGGTAGATGACATTCATGTCTTCTGACTACCAACTATATACCTGGGATTATTTTAAGTACCTTATAAAGGTTAAATCATGGTTTCCTCATAACATAAAATCATAATATGCTATACATCTGTTCTATTTATAATACATGCCACAAAAGCAATTTTCTCCACTGGTATGTAAGCTTCATGAAGATAGAAAACTACCTTTCTTGATCCTTTCTTCATGCCAGGGCCTATCAAAATATCTGGCATGCAGTAGCATACATATGTGTGCATGTTGAATACACACACACACAAAGACAAATCGCAAGTTTTGAACGTTTTTCAAAGAACTGAAGTGACTGATATATAAAAAAGATACTGGGAATGGTTGATTAGGTGGAGCACAGAGGATGTTTTAGGGCAGTGAAGCCATTCTTTTTAATACTGTAATGGTGAATATATGGCAATAAGCAAAACCCATAGAGCTCTACAGAATGAAAAGTAAACTATAATGTAAGCAATTTTTAAAACAATCATTCAAGAAGTTGGCAGATGTCAGAATGAAATGCAGAATATGGCAAAAACATCAAAACTTATTACAAATGTGTGAAACCCCACTGAAGGGAGTGAGAGAGTGAGATGTTGATCTAAGTAACTTTGGAAATGAGTGGGTTGTTTAAGACTAGAGGCAAAATGAAATGTTCATAAGCACTGTATATACTCTACTGGATAATAGGTTTCTTTTGCCCAAGGGTATGGGTTAACAATTATTGAACCACTATTCATGTATACTGGAATGGAAAAATTAAATTTATGAATGGTGAATGGTGAGTCAGATTTCTTATGATTGGAGTAGAAGGTTACAGATAAGAGCAAGAAAGGAGGCTAAAATGATCAATGTGGTACTAGATTTGAGGTGGAGATATCAGTACAAACTCATGCTTAATTAATATAGCTATAGATGGTTACACATAGAAAACATTATAGATATGGGCATATACATGGGTTAGTACATACACATACATCTCCTTGTTCTATTCATTAAGAGAGTTCAGAAGCAATGATACACAGAAAGCAAGGAACACACCTAGTGTCTAGATATTGCTAATTGCTTTTATACAATAAAAGGAACCAGGGCTCCTTGGAGAAATTGTTAATTCTAAGTCTATGGTAAAAAAAAAAAAAAAAAAAAAAGTATTCAAGATGAGCCCAAAGCCAGAAAAATAAAGTACTCACACACAAAAATGATAGTGGTAAGCCAAAGAGATACAAAAACCAACTGAAAATCTCCCAACGGCCAAACCTGGAATAATTTGAGCAATAAAATAAATAAATCATAATCCAAAATATAAACAATACCATTAGTCCATACTGATATAACAAATAGTTGAACAAATAAATAAATGAAGGTGTCCAGACAAATTTCTCATGCAGAAGTGTTCCAAAAAATGTTTGTAGATACTCTGCTTTCAAGGAAAGGGAGCATAACTCCCCACTGCTTTTAGTGTGGGCTGCATGCACTGGCTTTCTTCCAAAGCATATAATATGAAAAGGAATAAATTAAAAAGTAACTTTGTAGTGTAGATACCTAACAAACATGATCTCAGCCAGATAATCAAGGTCAATGTCAACAGAGATAAGTCATGTAGATGGAATGTACCTTTGATATGATGTGATGAGAATGGCCCCTAATCTTTGTGGCCTTCCTCACTAAGAACTCATAATCCCAGTCTAATAATGAGGTAAATATCAAACAAATCCAAATTGAGAAACTTTTGACAAAATAACTGGCCAGTCCAGTATTCCTCAAAACTGTCAAGATGATAAAAAACAAAGAATGTCTAAGAAATTGTCACAACATAGAAGCTTCATGAAGCTGTGACAACTAAATGTACCACAGTACCCTGGGTGGGATCCTGAATAGAAAAATCACATTAGAGGAAAAATGTAGAAAAATGTGAATGAAGTATGAACTTTACATGCAAATAATATACCCATATTGGCTCATTAATTGTAACAAGCCTAATATACAAATGTATGATGTTAATAATAGAGGAAAGCAGGTGCGGGGTCTACAGGAGCTCTCTGTACTATCTTCATGATAATTCTGTAAACTTAAAACTATTCTAAAATTAAAAGCTTTTTTTTTTTTTTTTAAGAAAAGGAGATTGGAAGATAGATTTCAGAGAAAATAGTTGCATGCGAAATCAGGATATGGGAGCCAAAACCACAATATATTATTATTATTAAAAACAAGAAATTAACAGGCAAGTTTCAGATTCAACTTTTATTTTAGGTTTAGGGAGTACATGTGCAGGTGTGTTTCATGGGTAAATGAATGATCCTGTCATCTAGGTAGTGAGCATAGTAACCAACAGGTAGGTTTTCTACCCTTGCCTCACCTCCAACCCCACTAGTAGTCCCAAGTCTCTCTGTTCCATCTTTATGTCTGTGTATAATCTTACCTGCTTATTTCTTTTGGAAATTGATCATTTCTATATCTGATAATTCCCTTGGGACATAATCAGTACCAGCATCTTTAATTGATAATAAATAACTAATTTCAGTAAGTTCCCTAAACTCACTGTCTCCTATTCCTTTTATATAAAATAAGTATAATAGCACTGCAGACTAAAGAATGCTGTCCTAAATTAAATGAGATAGTACATTTAGTGCACTCCCACGATGCCTGGCACATAGTAAGCCCTCAATAATCTATTAGTATTCCCCCAAGCACCAATGATATAAATTGTGATGATTGTTGTTATTCAGGAGTGAGCGTTTTGGAGATAATACACATTCTGTGGTAAACTATTTCCCCTCTTCACTATTTCACAATCTTCTATGAAATTCTACCTGGTCCTATTTTGTTTCTGAGACCCAAGGACCTCTGAATATTTCTCTTTTTTTTTTTTTTTTTAGTGTTACTTCCCAAAGCACATTCATTTTTTCCTCCTTTACTCCTTTATTTTCCCAATATTAAGATCATTTTGATTACTCTATTTTTGTAAATGGTGTCACCAATATTCCAGGCTTGAAAACTCAAACTAATCTTTTAATCTTCTGTCTTCCTACTCCATCCTATTAGCCATCATCCCCCACCAAAAATTTTATCTCTTTAAATCTCTCTCACATCTGTCCTTTTTCTTTCAATTTTATCACAAGCTTTAGGGTTTTTAAAACTCATTCCTTGCTAGCTGTTATTCTATCCTGTCTGACTTTCTTGTTTTCCATGTCTCCTCACACTGGACTCTTTCCCCTTCACACAACAATATGTCATATTTTATTGAATCAGCTGGATTCAGTAGGATAAAAGCAGAAAACAGCTTTATTCTTTCCTCCATTCAACTTCAAACAAGCTCATGAACTAATTCCTTGGCTACATCTGCCACAAGTTTTAGGCAGTTCCTCTCAATTTTCTAGGCTCTTTTGATCACAAACAGTCTCAATATGGTCAACCACAATTTATATACCTTCACTTTTCTTATTCTAGTCCCATGCCCCAGACAGGGAACTCATAAAGCTTGTGCCTGCAATGAGGGTGAGAGCTTTTTTGCTCCTCTATTCCTCATTCAACTTCTTCCCCAGTCCTGGCTATTCTGACTGACACCTTGAGGGACAGTACTGGGAGAAAAGGTAATTAGAGATAAACAAAGCGTGTCACAGGGCTGATAGAAGAGTTCCTATTTCTGGATGCAATGAATGCACAAGTACTGTTTTTTTTCAACTCACTTCTCCTTTGAAAAGCACTTTTGTGTTCTGTTGTTTTGTTTTTTAGATTTTCTCTACTAGGACCTTCGATTGCAGTTCCCAGGACACATTCCATGCAATTCCCTCATGGAAGGCAACAGATAACACACAGGTACCCTTTTCCAGAAAAATCCTGTCTCTCTGGTCTCTTCCACTCCACACATTTAAAAGGTGGAAGTAGGAGCTCACAAATGCTAGCAGCAGTAGGTTTCCAGTCTTCTGGCATGCTCAGTGCAGGGAGCCCTGCAGGATCCAAAGCAGGTTGTTTGACCCCATCAAGTCATTCTCAATTTGCACTGAAATTAAGGTTTAAAAAAGTTTCATTTTTACAGTCTTTTAAGACTAGCTTTGTCAATTCATATTTTTATTTAAAAAGAAATCATCAAATACTCATAAAGCCCATAGGCTATTTTTTAAATCTGAGATTATTAATTTAAAGCCCTCTCTTATCTTTCCTGATCAGTCATCCTTGTCTATTTCCTCTACTTAGCTAATCCAAAAATTATTTGCTCCCCTAAATGTAATGATTGCTTTCTAAATTTTTATTTTATTTCATCACCATCCTCCACCCTACTCTCTACCCTGTCAGGATTCCTTATTGTAGACAACTGAAACTAAATGCAGTTAATTCACACAGAAAAAGAATGAATTCGAAGGATATTGGAGAGTTTACAGAATCAACTA
Source organism: Rhinopithecus roxellana (assembly GCF_007565055.1). Lineage (NCBI taxonomy): Eukaryota > Metazoa > Chordata > Mammalia > Primates > Cercopithecidae > Rhinopithecus > Rhinopithecus roxellana. The sequence goes on along the minus strand of NC_044554.1, from coordinate 118,192,345 downwards.
GAAAGCTGGAGAACTGCATTTGGAAAGAAATTTAAAAAGGAAGAAAGCTCAGATCCTTTTCTAACCATGATCTGTTGAAGAGGCCCCCAACTTCATCAAGCACTCATCATTATACCACCGGGCTCTCAACTGCTCTTGAGCTACAGCAAACAATCTCCCTGACCTGTCTGTTGGCTTTGCTTCCACAAGATTTAAAGTCACAGGCAGGGACATGCTCACAACTCAAAAACCATGAGGCAAGGGAAAGTCACTTAGCATCAGATGTAAGTCAAATTTGACACGGTCTTTGGGCTGCACTGAGGTAGACGTTTTAGTTCAGCCACCCCTCAGCTGCTGAGGCCTCTGTTGCATCCCATGGAAACCTGGGCCCCCTGTGAAGCTTTCTCCCTTTGTCTCATATTCATGCCCACCAATGACAATGCTAATACACCAACTGCTGGACTTAGCAGATTCAAGAACAAAGAAAAGACAGTAGAGAAATGAGGCATCGCAGAATAGAAGTCAATGTGGAGCTGAGGAAAGCTAAGAAGGAGAAATGTAAGCTTATTTCCTGATGATGCCACTTCTCCACTGCACAAGAACTGCAACAACCAGCATAATGTAAATTGATCTGTTGATGACACTGTCCAAGGTATAAATAACAACAACGTGGGAAAGTTAGCTGTAAGCTACTCAAGCTGCCAAGAAACTACCTTCTAGAGAAAACCAGTCCCCCATAAACAACATAATCCAGGCTGGTTTGATTCCAAAGTTTCTGTCCTTCTTGGGAAGAATGGATTGTAGTCTCGTTCAGTTTGAATCTGCTTGGGTACTCACTCACATCGTTTCTGGGGCATCAGAACAGACCAAGGCTGTGGTAGACGGAGGTGCCATCCCAGCATTCATTTCTCTGTTGGCATTTCCCCATGTTCACATCAGTGAATAAGCTATATGGGCTCTAGGAAACATTGCAGGTGATGGTTCCGTTTTCCAAGCCTTGGTTATCAACTGCGGTGCAGTTGACCCACTGTTGGTTCTTCTTGCAGTTCCTGATACATCATCTTTAGCATGCAGTTACTTACATAATTTTACTTGGACATTTTCAAACCTTTGCCACAACAAGAATACTCACACCCCCTTTAGATTCTGTTGAGCAAATTCTTCCTACCTTAGTTTGATTCCTGTGTCATGATGATCCAGAAATATTAGCAGATATCTGCTGGGTTATTCCCTACCTTTCTGATGGTCCAAATGAATGAATTCACATGTTCATGAAAACAAGAGTTTTGCCCCAACTTGTGAAGTCTCTAGGAGCTTCTGAATTGCCATTTGTGACTTCAGCCCTAAGAGCCATTGGTAATATTGTCACTGGTAAAGATGAACAGACTCAGGTTGTGATCAATGCAGGAGCGCTCACCATCTTTCCCAGGCTGCTAATCAACCCCAAAACTAACAGTCAAACATCACAGCTGGCCACCAGGACCAGATACAGCAAGTTGTGAATCATGGATTAGTTTCATTCTTCATCAGTGTTCTCTCTAAGGCGGATTTTAAGACAAAAAAGGAATCTAGAGGGGCTGTGACCAACTATTCCAGCGGTGGAACAGTTGAACAGATCGTATACCTCATTCATTGCGGCACAATAAAACCACTGATAAACCTCTTAACAGTAAGAGATAGCAAGATTATTCTGGTTATCCTGGATGCCATTTCAAATATCTTTCAGGCTGCTGAGAAACTAGGTGAAACCGAGAAACCTAGTATGAGTAAAGAGTGTGGAGGTCTGTGTGTAAGGCTTTGTGAAGCTTAATTTGAGAACTATTTCCTGGTAGAGGAAGAGGAAGATCAGTTGTTGGGCCAGAAACTACCTCTGAAGGCTGTATGTTCCAAGTTCAGGAGGGGACTCCTGGGACCTTTAATATTTAGATCATGTAACTGAGGCATAAAGTTGTGTACTATGTTTGCTATAGTTTAAAGTTGTGCATTATGTTTGCTATAAAGTTGTGCACTATGTTTGCTATAAAGTTGTGCACTGTGTTTGCTATAGTTTAAAATTGTGCACTATGTTTGCTATAGTTTAAAGTCATGTACTATGTTTGGAATAGCTTGTTTTACTGTTTCTCTACTAAGAACTCTTTTTAAATGGGGTTTGTTATTGTACCACTTTTTATGTTGAAACTATACTTGAACAGTTCCAAATTGTACATACTGTATGAAGCTTGTATTCTGAATGGTTTTCTTATTTCTATATGGAATTTCATATCTCACAGTGTCCTATAAATAAAGATTAAAGTCCTCCCTTTACTTCAAAAAAAAAAGAAAGAAGTCAAATTTATTATGTTTTGTACATAATAAGACTGTTTACAAAAAAAATCCTAAGACAATATATTAAAAATGATTAGACTTCATGGAAAATATCTGCAAAATGATTGGGAACAAGACTTTTATGCAAAAAGTCAGTGTCTTCCACATACAAAAACAAAGAGAAAATATGAGAAATTAATCATTTAAACAACAAGGACAAACATACTGAAATACCTAACTTAAAGTTAAATACAGACCCATATAAAAAACTACAATTAAATTCAGATATGTAACCAAATAATTTAATAAATTAAGACACTCAATATTCTTTAATGGAGAGCCTATTTTAAAGTAGCTCTTTTTTTTTTTTTTTTTTTTACCTCACTTATAATCCTGGATGGATTTGGGTTAATATTTGTAATCACATGACTTACTAAATACTAGGAATTCAGTATGTGAATTAAATTTTGTTAATTTGATTGAGTCTACTCATGTTTTGGAGAGGGGTAGTATTTAGTGGTTCTGTGTGTGTGTGTGTGTGTGTGTGTGTGTTCTGAAAATGGTTTGAAGTCAGTTTATAGAGATATAGATTAGCTTATACAGAGTCTATGTAGAGATATATTGAATTTTAGATACTTACTATACTTAATACTAAACATAAAATAATTAATCAGAAAAAATACCTAAGCTCACAGTAATACCTAAGCTCATGGCATCCATATTTGTACCCAAATAGGTGTTCATATTTTAAATCTGAACTATCACTAAAAATCATGTTAAATTAGCCTAATTCCAACCTGTCCTTATTAAATATATCTTATTCATTGATGCACTCCATTATATTTCTGTCTAATTCAGAAACTAGATTGTTAGATTATGCTTACTTTTTTGTATCGTTTTGTTCTGCTATTAGAGGTTGGGCAGATGATAAAATAGGTTAAGATGGCCCAATCTCAACTGGAAGAACCTCATGACTAATAATCAGCTTATACCCCTAACACAATGCCATAATTGATCAAGATTTGAGGAGAGTAGAGAATTAAGCAAAAATTTAAAAAGTTCAGAACAATTAAGGAACTTTTATCAAACTGCTAGCAAACAAGGGATATACAGTGGATGCCCAGATTATTTTTTACTTACTTTTCATTTCCAGAATTATTTGCTGCTAATTCTAATCAGAAATAGCCTGTCGCTAAAGAATATCAGACTGCCAAAATCCCCGTGTAACCATATGAAACCTTCATATCCTGCCTGATATCACTATTACTGTCCTAAAATGCTTTTGCTACATCTCCAAATCCTCACACATCATCTGCTTGCTCTAGAGTCATCCTGACCCTAAATAACCCCACACTGCGTGCAACCCATTGTGCCCCAATCTCTGTGTTCTCTCAAGAATATGTCGATGTGCTTTCATTATTCATTTCATCCTGGTAAAGTGAGGGGTGGGTTTGCTTACAAAAACAAAACAAAGAACACAACAAAACAAGTCTGGAGTATGTTTTAGTTAGAAAGCTCCCCTTTAGATACAGGTACAGTCAAATGGATCCATTGGTTACTTATATCCTTTTTGGTGATCTCTACTGACTGAAAAGATATTTTTGGTTAACTGAGAATGTTTAAGATCCCATAGTCAACTTGCCTTCATTCCCAGTGTTACATGGCAGCCTCATAAGTAGTTCCTGGTGTGGAAGGGAAGTTTCCCAACGCACTCATTCAGGAGGATAAGACATCCATTCATTCATGCAACAAATATTTATTGAACGAGTACTGTGTGCCAAACACTGGGTATTTGGTGGTCAGTTAAAAAGGACAAAACCCCATGTTTTCATAGATTTTTACACCCTGGTAGGGGGAAACAGATAATAAACAAAATAAATAGATAAGCCACTTTCTGGATCTATGTCAGACTATTTCAACGACATTGTTCCTTGAGGACACAAAGATTACAGTGTCCACTGACTTCTGGCTGGTCAAGATCTTATTTCTAGGAATTTTCTCTGCTACTTTTCCTTCTTGCTGGGTATAGCTGCTCCAGGGTTTTTCTTTGCTACTACACACAATTCCAGAAATGTCTACAATTTAATGAATTTCTGCTAAAAACCATCCTACCCCCAGCAAGGCCCATTAAACACACAAGAGGTACAATGATTGGAAAAGAAACACTGTTTATTTTATTTCAAGAAGAAGTAAGGTGAGAATGTATAATATTTATGAAATGTTTATGATGTCATCCAAAACTATCATACACTACAATAAATACAGCAGCTGTTTCTTCCACCATTTCACTGCTCAACTGTTTTAACGGGCAATTCAGGTTTTAATATTTTCACTCTTTACCTTTTTATGATGCCAATTGGCCTAGTGATACACTAATCAATCTTCATGAAAAATCTCATTACATAGCCAGTTAAATACAATAAATCATATGTTCAAGATATAAAAAGATAACACACATTATTGAAACAACTTTATCAGAAATGAAAGATGAAACTTTATTGGGCACTGTGAATCTGGCGGGTGTGAAGGCTCTAAGCTCTGAGCTCAAAAGCTAAATTTTTAATTTGGCTCTTTTTGGAGTGATGGAGTTTCTGTCTGTTTTAACACTTCTGGTGTGAAGATAAGTTTTGCAGAATTAGAGATAAGTTAGCATTGCTTTCAAAGTATTTGCACTTTGTCTTTTTGATAAGTGTCTTTTGAGAACAATAAAGAGATTTATTTCTGTCAAGTACTAGTGAAAACATTGAGTGTTCTCAACTGCTTTGGTATGTTATCAAAGGCATGGTGTATATGTGGCAGTTGAAGTCTGAAAGATGGGATACTAGATAAAGTTTGGCAAGCAACAGAGAGAGTAGAGCAGGGAGGGGAGAAGAAGAGAGGTAATAAATCTTCCATTTGTCTTTTTCTAATGGACTATATATTAAGAAAAATCAAACCAAGCATATCTGTAAGAGAATGTCAATTAACGTCAATTAATGTCAATTGATTACGGTACTTTTTATAGTTCTGTGAAGGGCAACCATTTTTTAGAATATAATTCTGTATCATAATCAGTGAGTTTGCTAATAGACATTCTCTTACAGATATGGTTAGTTTGCTTTACTGAAAATACTGGCTTTTTATAAAATGTAAATTTACCCTTATAGCTAAATTAAACACTTACTGACTTATGATAGAGAAACTGGTAATGACCATTTGCCTATTTAGGAGTTGAAAATAGAAGGATTACATGTCATTTAAAACAAAAGATTTGTTCATATTTGTTTCTCTCTCTTTTTCTTGAGTATTAACCTTCAAAACACAATGACACTTTATCTAAGTCAGCACTCTGCACACTGTTGTCCATGACTGCTTTCTCTTGGCCTACACAAGTAGAGGAACTGAGTGGATGGGTTTCTAAATCTTTAGAGCTATTTAACAGAGCAATTTAATACCTGTTTAATAAAAAATAGGAGCTATTAAACTTTATGAATTTCATTTTTTCTAGTTATTTATTCTCACTGTAGTTTACAAATGTATTTGTCTGCAACATAAGGAAGTTTTTCTTTTTTTAAAATGCTCCTTCACCAAAGATAGAAAATAAAATAAAAGACAGTAGGTATGGGGAAATGGAGGTTCACTTTGTTTTCTTTTACTTATAAAGGAAAAGTTTTTACAAAAATTCTACTATAGAGGTTAAGACAATTTCTTAGAGGATCTTTTCTTCCTTTTACCTCTTTTTCTTTCCCCTTTTGCTTTCAAGTGTAAGTAATTTGCTCTAGCATTGATTTCACTGGGTCAAATACATGGCTTCCAAGGTCTTCTGCGAAGCAATTTTTTTCTACTTTACTTCATTTGTTCATTATTTCAACAACTTTCCTTAAAACTTTTGACATATGCACATATTTAACAGCACATTTAACGCATATTTTAACCTTAACTAGAGCCGATTTCATATCCTTGGTAATACAGTAGTAATTGGTTGCTTATCTCTCTTTTTCATTCCCGCCATAGATTTATCCATACTCAGTGAGTGTCAGTTGCAGAATGTAGCCTTTGTCAAGCTTTCTTTTCATAGGCTTTCAGTGGTTTAGAATTACAAATAATGGAAACATTCTTGCAATCACAAAACTATACTGTCTCTCTGCTATCACATCAACTTAATGACAGAAGCAAATAGTTATGTATGTTTAGGTTTCTCTACTTCTTCACCCTGTGCATTGCCACAGCTGTCTATGGATAATAAGGATATGCAGAAATATTCAAGGAGCAAAGAAAAAGAATAAGTAAGGAAAGCTCTCTATTTTCAATCACATGAAATAATCAAGTTATTAATCTTAAGAACAAATTCCTGTTGTAGTGTTGACAACTGGAAGTTAGATATCTAACAAACTAGAAAAATACCCTCAAACAACAGCTTCTGACATACGGAAACTTAGTTAAAAATCTGATTATAGCCTTTTTTCTATTGTGTTTAAAACTGTTATAGGTGAGTGTATTAGTCTATTTTCACATTGCTAATAAAGACATATCTGAGACTGGGAAGAAAAAGAGGTTTAATTGGACTTACAGTTCCACATGGCTGGGAGGCCTCAGGAACATAGTGGGAGGGAAAAGGCACTTCTTATATGCTGGCAGCAAGAGAAATAAGAGAGAAGCAAAAGCAGAAACCCCTGATAAACCCATCAGATCTCATGAGACTTACTCACTATCACAAGAATAGCACGGCAAAGACGGGCTCCCATGATTCAATTACCTCCCCCGGGTCCTTCCCATAACATGTAGTAACTCTGGGAGATAAAATTCAAGTCGACATTTGGGTGAGGACACAGCCAAACCATATCATTCCACCCCTGCCCCTCCAAATCTCATTTTAAAACCAATCGTGAATTCCCCACAGTCCCCCAAAGTCTTGACTCTTTCAGCATTAATCCAAAAGTCCACAACTCAAAGTTTTATCTGAGACAAGGAAAGTACCTTCCTCCTATGAGCCTGTAAAATTGAAAGCAAGCTGGTTACTTCCTAGATACAATAGGGGTACAGGTATTGGGTAAGTACAGCCATTCCAAATGGGAGAAGTTGGCCAAAACAAAGGGGTTACAGGGCCCATGCCAGTTCGAAATCCAGCGACGCAGTCAAATTTTAAAGCTCCAAAATGATCTCCTTTGACTCCAGGTCTCACATCTAGGCCACGCTGTTATAAAAGGTGGATTCCCACCATCTTGGGCAGCTCTGCCCCTGTGGCTTTGTAGGGTACAGCCTCCCTCCTGGCTGCTTTCACAGGCTGGTATTGAGTGTCTGTGGCTTTTCCAGGCATATGGTATAAGCTACCAGTGGATCTACCATTCTGGGTTCTGGAGGACAGTGGCCCTCTTCTCACAGCTCCACCAGGCAGTGCCCCAGTAGGGACTCTGTGTGGGGGCTCCGACCCCATATTTCCCTTCTGCACTACCCTAGCAGAGGTTCTCTATGAGGGCCCTGCCCCTGCAGCAAACTTTTGTCTTGGAATCCAGGCATTTCCATACATCTTCTGAAATCTAGGCAGAGGTTCCCAAATCTCAATCCTTGACTTCTGTGTACCTGCAGGCTCAATACCGCATGGAAGCTGCCAAGGCTTGGGACTTCCACCTTCTGAAGCCACAGCCTGAGCTGTACATTGGCCCCTTTCAGCCATGGCTGGAGTGGCTGTGACACAGGACACCAGGTTCCTAGACTGTGCACAGCACAGGGACCCAGGGCCCTGCCCACAAAACCACATTTTCCTCCTAGGCCTCTGGGTCTGTGATGGGAGGGGCTTCTGTGAAGGTCTCTGATATGGCCTGGAGACATTTTCCCCCATGGTCTTGGGACGTAACATTAGGCTCCTTGCAACGTATGCAAATTTCTGTTGCCAGCTTGAATTTCTTCTCAAAAAATGGTTTTTTTCTTTTCTACAGAATCATCAGGCTGAACATTTTCTGAACTTTTATGCTGTTTCCCTTTTAAAACTGAATGCTTTTAACAGCACCAAAGTCACCTTTTGAATGCTTTGCTGCTTAGAAATTTATTCCACCAGATACCTTAAATCATCTCTCTCAAGTTCAAAGTTCCATAAATCTCTAGGGCAGAGGCAAAATGCCACCAGTCTCATTGCTTAAACATAACAAGAGTTACCTTTGCTCCAACTCCCAATAAGTTCCTTATCTTCATTTGAGACCACCTCAGCCTGGACCTTATTGTTCATCTCACTATCAGCATTTATTTCAAAGCCATTCAACAAGTCTCTGGGACGTTCCAAACTTTTCCACATTTTCCTGTCTTCTTCTGAGGCCTCCAAACTGTTCCAATTTCTGCCTGTTACCCAGTTCTAAAGTTACTTCTACATTTCAGGGTATCTTTTCAGCAATCCTCCACTCTACTGGTACCAATTTACTATATTACTTTGTTTTCATGCTCCCTAAAGACATACCCAAGGCTAGGAAGAAAAAGAGGTTTAATAGGACTTACAGTTCCACATAGCTGAGGATGCCTCAGAATCATGGTGGGAGGCAAAAGATACTTCTTATATGGTGGCAGCAAGAGAAAATGAGAGAGAAGCAAACGTAGTAATCCCTGATAAACCCATCAGATCTTGTGAGACTTACTCACTATCATGAGACTAGCATGGGAAAGACTGGCTCCCATACTTCAATTACCTCCACTTGGATCCCTCTCACAACACATAATTCTGGGAGATACAATTCAAGTTGAGATTTGAGTGGGGACACAGTCAACCCATATCAGTTAACTTTACCCTTGAGCAGAGAAACTGTCTTTGAGATATAAATTAAAGAGGTTCCTAAAAGGCAATTCTTGAAATGCATTCAAAAGCCAAGATAAATTGATGGAGGTGAGGATAGATGAAAAGATGTGTGATTAAGCAAATATAGCAAATATTAATTGTAGAATTTAGGTAGTGGGATTATGGGTGTTCATCACACAATCTTTTCAACTTTTCTGCATGTCTGAAACCTTTTCATAATAAATGATTTGGTAGGAAAAAGGCAATTTTTCCTCCCTGGGCCCAAAAGTATCTCCGTGGGCCCAAATGTGTCTCCCCAAAGTTCTGTCAAGCCCTCTGAAATGCCCCATTAAATACTATAAAGTCTTGTTAGATTATTTCACAGTATCTTTCTTTCGAAATGCTAACTCAGACAGGATATAAAAAAAATTGTTAGAAGAAAACTTATGATTAATCAATTATATAGATGATATTGGTATTATTTCATTTAATTCTTCAGAGAACTTTTTAAAATTAGGCATACTTTTTGGTGTCAAGATCACATTTTTAGTAACAGTAACTCCTTGGGTCCTATAATTTAACAGAAATCACAACACCATAGGTTTTACTAATGTGTTCATGACTTTGGGGCAATGGGAGTAAAGAAATGAAAAGAAAGCTCCCAAGTAAACATTCTGAATAATTATTTAAGAAAGAGAATAATACCTTCCTCATTTTTCCATCATAATCCAATTACTTACCTTGTTAGAGAATACCTTAGGAGACCCTGTCCTGTGTTCTGGTGAGCTTCAGCATTTTAGTTTTTGTTTGTTTGTTTTTGTTTTGTTAGAGACAGAGCCTTGCTCTGTTGTCCAGGCTGAAGTGCAGTGGTGCAATCTCAGCTCACTGCAATCTCCATCTCCCAGGTTCAAGCGATTCTCCTGCCTTAGCCTCTCAAGTGGCTGAGTCTACAGGAGCACACCACCAAGTCTGGTTAATGTTTGCATTTTCAGTAGAGGCAGGGTTTCATCATGTGGCCAGGCTGGTTTCAAACTCCTGACCTCAAGCGATTCACCTGCCTCAGCCTCCCAAAGTGCTGGGATTACAGGCATGAGGCACTGTGCCTGGCATCTCAGCATTTTGAAACATTTGACTCAATATCTTGGTACCGGGTAATCATAGTAAAGCCAAATATTAATTCTTTTTTTTTTTTTTTTGAGATGGAGTCTTGCTCTGTTGCCCAGGCTGGAGTGCAATGGTGCAATTTTGACTCACTGCAAACTCCACCTCCCGGGTTCATGCCATTCTCCTGCCTCTGCCTAATCACTTAGGCAGGTAGTAAGGGTATGGGAGTCTTCAGTAAGGCTTTCTTTTTAATGAAAAGCAGCCCCAAACCATTTTCTAACAAAGAGCAGCCTGTAAGGTCCAGATGAAGACATAGGCAAGCAAGCTGAGCACTTGCACGGGTGAATGCTGGCAGGAACTAGGGACTAGACATGTTCAAGGTGGCAGCTCCATCTTCCCTCTCTGCCAGCCATATGTACAGTAAGGAGCAGACAAGATGGTGCTGGCCAAGGGGAAACTTCATTTCCATAATAGGATTAGGGTGAAGAGACCAGCCTTTCCCACACACTATGTAAACCTCATACCTGATCAAACCAATCCATGAGCCCTACATAAATCAGACACCACCTCCTCAAGCTGGACTATAAAATCTGGCACATGTGCCACCAGCTGGTCTTTTCCACTTTTCAACTCAAAGAACCCTCTCTCTATATATAGAGAGAGAGCTGTTTTTCTTTCTCTTTTCTTCTGCCTATTAAACCTCCACTCTTAAACTCCTCATGTGTGTTCGTATCCTAAATTTTCCTGATGAGAGACAATGAACCCTGGGTGTATACCCCAGAAAATGTAACTGCTTCATATGGGGGACCTCATCTAGGATACCAAAGTACAACATTCACTGGAACAGTGAGTAAAGGAGTAGACTCCAACTTTGTCCTCTCTTTTCAGGGCTGTCAGCCTCTTTTTTTAGAAGCAAATCAAATCAATAATGGGCATTCGTTAGCTAGTTAAAAACATAGTTAGCTTGTCTGTCATTCTTAAAGACTTGCATGTGAGGTTTGCTGGGGAGAACATGGAGAATCCTCCAGTACCCACGAGTTTCTGGGCATATTGGCCATGTTTGAACCAGCTTCCTTTCATGGAGGACATAGCTGTTGCAGGGGGCTGGAAGAGGTTTTGAAGTGACTGAAGATTTCTGGCTAGGGCTACTCCCCAGTGTTATCCAAAGACTTCTGGACTGACCCTAGTCTCCAATCACCCAATGGGGTGTCAGCAACAAGATCTCCAACTTTCCTATCATAATTTCCTCCTTTCCTATCTGCAACTATCATATCTCCTATACTCTCTGTGTATGCAATGTGTGGGGTTTTACAGTTCAGGGAAGTAATCTTGTTTGGCAAGATCAGGGAATGTTGTAGTAACCAGGGATATAACTCAAAGGGTGTCTTTGTGATTTTCTAGGAAGAGAGGGTCCCCCTCCCACAGTGAGTGTCACTCTCTGCCCTTGGTCTGGAGAGCACATGGCATTTCAAGGTCAACAGCACCACCTAGTGGAATAGGGATCCTCTCCATAAGGCACATTGTAGGTCCTTGACCAAAACACTCTAGCTTCCCTATTCTCCTCGTTTTCGCACTTCTCTACTAGAAATCAGACTTCATGTTGCTTCTGTAAACAGGAAAATTCTGCCTTCAACAACTAGGAGTAAAATATCCTGCGAAGCCAAATTTTAGTCTCGATACTGTCCCATCACCAGGAAAATAGTCATTTAGTCCCTATGTTTTGTTAAGGCACCTATTCTGTCTCCAATTAGAATAGTACTTAATTAGTAAGGGAATTTAATTAGTAAGAGGAGTAAAATCACATGGATGACTATGACTAATCCCAATCTCTTAGTTCCTCTGCTTCCATAGCTGGAGGTCATGCCTGCAACCATGGGCAGCACATTCAACAATGTACCAGTACCCAGGAACCATGGAGAAAAAACAGCACGGGGGACACCCCCACTGTCTTCCCATTCACTCTGGGTCACAGTGAAAGGAAGAAGACTAAAGGGATGCCTTTTTCTCACTTCTCTTTCTAAATGGGTAACAGACCATCTTCAGCTTGCACCCCCCTCTGGAGTGCATTCTGAAACACAAGGACTCTTTGACCCTGAGACTTTGAACAAAAAGTAGTTCATTTTCTTTTGCACAAGGGCATGGCCTTCTTATGCTCTTGAACCAGCCTGGTCTTTGGAAGGGGGTCTTAATTTTAATATTATCCAACAATTAGATCTTTTCTGCAGACGGGAGGAAAATGGTCAAAGGTAACTTATGCACAGCTTTCTTTACCCTGCGAGACAACCCAGACCTTTGCAAGCACTGCACAATCAACCCAGCCCTTTTAGCAATCATATCTGACCAGACCAAATTGAATGATTCCTTAAGACTAGACAAGCAACTTCCAGGGAAACCATCTGAGGCAGCTATCGGGTATCCCAGCCGTTCCACTTCCCCTTATCTCGGGCCACTTCCAACCACACCACCAGCTCTTCTACCTCCACCATCTCCAAAATTTCCCATCCCCCCACCTTCTCTCTTACCCCTACATGAAATGCACAATGGAGGTGATGTCACTAGGGTTCAAGTTCCCTTCTCATTTCAGGACCTTGGGCAAGTAAAGGGAGACTTAGGCTAATTTCCTGATGACCCTAATAAATATGTAGAAGCCTTCCAGAATTTAATTCAGGTATTTAACCTCTCATGGAGGGATGTTATGCTGCTCCTAAGCCAAATCCTAACCACAACTGAGAAGCAAGCAGCTCTGAAGGCAGCAGAGAAATTCAGAGATGAGCAATATGTCTCCTATAGTAGGTCTAAAAGGAAAAGAAAAAATAGGGAAGGGAAACACCATTCCAATAGAAGCAGTTCCTCTTGACAATCCTAATTGGAATCCCACTGGTGCTACAGATGAATGGAAAAGAAAACATTTTTTAATGTACATATAGGAGGGCCTATAAAGAACTAGGGCCAAACCCCTTAAATACTCTAAACTGTCCACAAGAAGAGAATCCTGAAGCCTTTATGGAATGACTGAGAGAGGCACTAATAAAGCACACAACCCTATTCCCTGAGTCAGTGGAGGGACAACTCATCCTAAAATACAATTTTATTACACAGGCAGCTCCCGATATTAAAAGGAAACTGCAGAAGCAGGGTATAGGACCAGATAGTACCTTAGAGAACCCTCTGAAGGTGACCACCTCAGTCTTTTATAATAGGGACCAGGAGGAGAACCAGGAGAAAGAGAGGAAGAAAAGGGAAGAACAGAGGCTCTAGTAGCTGCTTTGAAGCCTGGCAAAGTCCAGGATCCCAAGGTGCATCCACTATTTGCTATGAGTGTGGCAAGTCAGGGCACTTTAAGAAGGAGTGCCCAGGCAGCAAGAAGAAACTACCATGACCCTGTTCAGCATGTGGCAGGGACCACGGGAATTCGGACTGCCCTTGAAGATGAAGGTCACTGGGTTCAGAACCAGTCTCACAGATGGCCCAACAAGACTGATGGGTCCCAGGGTTCAAACCTCTGGCTTCAGTGGCTCAAACTGCCATTACAGCACTGGAGCCTGAGATGATTCTAGAAATTGAAGGAATGAAGGTAGATCTCCTTCTGAACACTGGAGTCAGCCTCTCTCCTTTCTTCTCTAATTCAGGCCTCCCTACTCTTTATAACACAACCATCAGGGGCTTCTAAAAAAAACTCTAATTTGATATTTTTCTCAACTCCTTAAGTGCAGATGGGGAAACCTAATGTTTACACATGCCTTTTCAATCATGCCAGAAAGCCCCACTCATTTATTAGGTAGAGATGTTTTAGCTTGCATGGGGGCCAGCATCCTTATAGCCCCAGGACAATCACTTTGTCTCCCACTGGTAGAAGCTAATATCAGTCCATAAGTGTGGGTAACCCAAGGGAAAATCGGTCAAGCTTTAACCACTAGCCCAGTTCAGATATATCTTAAGGATCCCACTTCTTTTCCTAACCAGGAGCAATATTCCCTAAACCCAGAGGCTAGGAAAGGGCTAGAAGCTATTATTAATAACCTGAAGATGCAGGGTCACCTCAAACCTGTAACAGCCCCTGCAACAACCTAATATTAGGAATGCAAACACCCAATGGGGAATAAAGAGTAGTTCAGGATCTCTGCCTCTTTAATGAGGCCAAAGTCCCAATCCATCCAGTAGTACCTAATCTCCATACCTTGCTGACCCAAATGCCAGAGGGAACTAAATGGTTTACAGTCCTAGATTTAAAGAATGCCTTCTTCTTTATACCATTACATCCTTACTCTCAATACCTGTTTGCCTTCAAAGATCCTTCTGACCAAACCATCCAGTTAACATAGATGGTGCTGCCTCAGGGATTTTGAGATATCCCTCATTTATCTGGACAGGCATTATCAAAAGACCTCACTGAGTTTTCCCATCTTCAGGTCAAGATTTTGCAGTATGTGGATGATATACTGCTCTGAACCTCAACTGAGGAAGCTTCTCAGCAAGGCACTGAAGCTCTTTTTAATTTATTAGCTGATAGAAGATATAAGGTTTCAAAATCTAAGGCCCAGCTTTGCAAAACCTCAGTGAAGTATCTGGGTTTACTGCTGTCCAAAGGGACCAAAGCATTAGAGGAAGAAAGGATTAAGCCCATTTCCTCCTTCCCCCTTCCTAAACCCTCAGGCAACTAGAGGATTTTTGGGCATTACAGAATTTTGCAGGCTGAGTACAGTGAGATAGCTCATTCTCTGTATCACCTCATAAGAGAAACTCCATCAGCTTAAAACTCATCTCCTAACCTGGGAACCTGAAACTCAAAAGGCCTTTAACCAGCTACAGCAGGCCCTCCTTAAGGCACCAGCTCTCAGCCTTCCCATAGGAAGGGCCTTCAATCTATATGTATCAGAAAGGAAGGAGATGGCCCTGGGAGTCTTAACACAGGCCTGAGGACAAACTCAACAGCCAGTGGGTTATTTGAGTAAGGAACTTGATTTGGTGGCTAAAGGATGGCCAGCATGCCTCTGAGCCATTGCCCCGGTGGCCCTACTAGTCCCAGAAACCTCCAAATTAAACTTGGGAATGACTTGACTGTTTACACCCCACATAATATGGTGGGTTTACTGTCCTCTAAGGGAAGCCTTTGTTTAACAGACAGCAGTTTCCTTAAATATGAAGCTCTACTGTTAGAGGGTTCCATCATCCAGTTAAAAATTTTCTCTCACTGAAACCCAGACACTTTCCTCCCCGAGGGAGCTGGGAAACCTAAATGTGACTGTGAACAAGTTGTGGTACAGACCTATGCAGCCAGGGAAGATCTCAGGGAAACTCCCCTAGAAAATCCAGATTGGACCCTCTTCATGGGTGGAAGCTCCTTTGTAGAGCAAGGAATCCATAAGGCCAGATATGCAGTAGCCACTCTGAATGATGTTACTGAAAGTACATCTGTCTCTCCAGGCACAAGTGCTCAACTAACTGAACTGATAGCTCTTACAAGAGCACTTGAGTTAAGCAAGGAAAAGGTAGCTAACATTCACACTGACTCAAGTATGCTTTCCTAGTTCTCCACGCTCATGCTACCATTTGGAAGGAAAGGTACTTTCTTACCACCAATGGATCTTCTATTGAATACCATAAGGAAATTAACAAGTTATTACCATCAGTTTTCCCTCCATGAGAGGTAGCAGTGATGCATTGTAAAGGACACCAGAAGGGTGTAGATGAAATAGCCTAAGGAAACAAGCTAGCTGATCAGGCAGCCAAGTCAGCAGCAAAGAAGTCTCATGACATCAACACACTTCAAGCCCCTCTACTCTGGCATGGCTCCATAAGAGAAATCCAGCCTCAGTATTCCCCTGCAGAAATAGAATGGACACTTCTCGAGGGTACACCTTCCAGCCCTCAGAATGGCTGCAGTCAGATGATGGCAAGGTCCACTTGCCAGCCTCCAGTCAGTGGAACGTCTTTAAATTCCTTCACCAAGCTTTTCACTTGGGAAAGGGTAAAACTTATCAATGTGCCCAAAGATTGTTTTCAGGAGAGAACTTCTTAAGAACAGTAAAACAGGTTGTTAATGCTTGTGAAGTCTGTCTTAAAAGTAATCATGTGAACAGACAGTCCCTTCCTCCTCAAATCCAAAGGATAGGATGCTTTCCAGGGGAGGACTGGTAGACTTCACCGACATGCCAAAATGAAGGACATTCAATACCTCCTGGTATGGGTATATACATTCACTAACTGGCTAGAAGCATTTCCATGACATACAGAAAAGGCCTCCGAGGTAGTAAAGATGTTAGTTAGTGAAATTATTCCCTGTGTTGGTCTACTTAAGTGCCTCCAAAGTGAAATGGCCCCTCATTTGAGGCAGCCATCACATAGGAAGCCTCAAAGGCACTAGGTATACAGTATCATCTCCATTGAGTTTGGAGACCCCAGTCCTCAGGAAAACTGCAGAAGACAGATGATGTCATCAAAAGACACCTCAGGAAACTCTCCCAAGAAATTCACCATCCTTGGGTTACTCTTCTTCCTATGGCTTTACTGCAGGTAAGAAACACCCCTTCAAAGTTAGGTCTAAGCCCTTTTGAGATGCTGTGTGGATGGCCTTTTCTCACCAATGATTTCTTATTAGACCAAGAGAGCTCTGAATTGGTCAAGCATGTAACCACTCTGGCTCGTTTTCAACAGGAAATAACTCAAGTAGCAGAAACCCAACCCAAAGAAGTAGGACCACCTTTATTTAACCCAGGATATTTGGTATTGGTAAAGTCTCTACATTCTCTCTCTTCTTCTCTAAGCCCAAGCAGGGAATGGCCTTACATCATTCTCCTTTCAATGCCCTCGGCAGTAAAAGTTACAAGTATTGATTCCTGGATACATCACATCCAAGTTAAAGCCTGAAAAGCTGAGAGAGCAATCCCTGGCAGCCCAGAGGAATGTCTTGGATACCAATGTGAGGAAATAAGAGACCTTAAGCTGAAAATCAAAAGAGATAAGTAAATGAGCAAGGGCTCCTCATCTTACTCAGTTCCACCTCTACCATTCAGTCATCCAGTCTTTGTACAACTGGTTAGCTCCATTATTAAGCCCCCTCTTGCTCATGTGTTTTATATTAATTTTTGGACCTTGTCTACTCAATACTATAACTCGAATTGTTTCCTCTCACCTAGAAGCAATCAAACTCCAAATGGTGCTACACACTTAACCACACATAACACGCCTTTCTTCCAAGGACACTTAGATCAACCCCAGGAGGACCTCTAGTTGTTGTTCCCCACGCAACACCCCTTTTCAGCAGGAAGCAGCCAGAAAGAGTTGTCACCCAATACCCTCTAACAGCAGTTAGGGTTACCACTCCTGAGTGGGGGAATGATATCGAAGTTGATATGGTTTGGCTGTATCTATACCCATATCTCATCTTGAATTCCCACCTGTTGTGGGAGGCACCCAGTGGGAAGTAACTGAATCATGGGGGCAGGTCTTTTCCATGCTGTTCTCATGATAGTGAATATGTCTAACGAGATCTGATGGTTATAAAAAAGGGAGTTTACCTGCACAAGAGCTCCTGTCTTTGCCCGCTGCCATCCACTTAAGATGTGACTTGCTCCTCCTTGCTTTCTGCCATGATTGTGAGGCATCCCCAGCCACATGAAACTGTAATTCTAATTAAACCTCTTTCTTTTGTGAATTGCCCAGTCTCGGGTATGTCTTTATCAGTAGTGTGAAAACAGACTAACACAGGAGTTAAGAAGAAATCACTTAGGCAGATAGTAAGGGTGTGGGAGTCCTCAATAAGGCTTTTATTTTTAATGGAAAGCAGCCTCAAATCATTTTCTAACAAAGAGCAGCCTGTAACTTCTAGCTGCAGACATAGACAAGCAAGATGGGAGCTTGCACCGGTGAATGCTGACAGGAACTAGGGACTAGACATTTTCAAGATGGTGGCTTCATCTTCCCTTCTCTGCCAGTCACATGTACAGTAAGAAGCAGACAAGATGGAGCTGGCCAAGGGGGAAGTTCATTTGCATAATAAGATTAGGGTGGAGAGACCAGCCTTCCCCATGCACTATGTAAATGTCATACTTGATTAAGCCAATCTGTGAGCCCTGCATAAATCAGACACCACCTCCTCAAGCCAGACTGTAAAATCCAGCACATCTGCTGCCACCCAGTCTTTTTCACTCAGAAGGCCCCTCTCTCTAGAGAGAGAACTGTTTTTCTTTTGCTTTTCTTCTGCCTATTAAACCTCTGCTCCTAAGCTCCTCATGAGTGTTTGTGTCCTAAATTTTCCTGGCACAAGATGACAAACCCTGGGTATATACCCTAAACAAAGTAGCCACTTCAATACTGAAGAGGAAATAGACCAGAAAATTGCCCAAGACTATATAGTTAGTAAATGGAAGTGCCACTACTGCAGGAACATACCAGGAAAGCCAAGAGAATCAACAAACCTTTTGAAGGAGGTGGATTGCTGCTGCAGGCTCCATCAAAGAGCCAAGGAACTGTGAATCTGCCTGCTTTCTCCACAAGGAGGCTTGTGGTCTAGGGCAAGTTCTCAGCTGGGGTTACTGGCTGCCTGGAAATAGACTCAGTGCTGTTGTGGGAGCACGTTGGGAGTGAGACCAGCCTTTAGGACTGGAGGCTACATGGGAGGGGGTGAAGCCGAAGCCTGCTGGTTTTTCCCCACTTCCTTGGCAACCTGTATTACTCAGCAGAGGCAGCCAAAATCCCCCTGGCAATATAACTCTATTGGAATGGGAACCACATGGCCAACTCCCACAGTAGCTACAGCAAGGCCCGCCCAAGGAGAGGCTGAGCTCAGACATGCCTATCCCTGCCCTCACCAGGTGGTCTTTCTCTACATGCCATGGTAGCTGAAGACAAAGGTCATAATCTCTTGAGAACTCTATGACCCTGCCCACTGCCAGAGAAAACTGAATACTTAACCAGGTGTCCATAGGGGAAGGCTGAATCTTCCCTTAGGACCACAGCTGATGCTCTCTTGAAAGCATGACCTCCTGGCTGTAGGCCAACTAATGGAAAACCAGCACACTTAACAAAAACACAAACGAGTACCCTCATAGAGTCCACTTCACCCCCATGCTACTTCCACCAGAGTAGGTGCTGGTATCCATGGCTGTAAGACCTGAAGATGGATCACATCATGGGACTCCTCGCAGACACCCTCAAGTACTAGCCCAGAGCCCGGTAGCTTCACTGGGTAGCTAGATCAAGAAGAGCAAAAACAATTACTACAGTTTGGCTCTCAGAAAGCCCCATTCCTAGAGGAAGGGGAGAACACTACATCACAAGAGCACCCTGTTGTGGGACAAAAGAATCTGAACAGCAGTCTTTGAATCCCAGATCTTCCCTCTGACATCGTCTACCCAAATGAGAGGGAACTAGAACAACAGTTCTAGTACTATGACAAAAGAATGTTCTTTAATACTCCCAAAAGATCATACCAGCTAACTAGCAATGGATCCAAACCAAGAAGAAATCTCTGAATTGCCAAACAAAAGAATTTAGGAGGTTGATTAATAAGCTATCAAGGAGGCACCAGAGAAAGGTGAAGTCAAACTTAAAGAAGTCAAAAACATGATACAGGATATGAAAGAAAAATTCTTCAGTGAAATAGATAGCATAAATTAAAAAAATCACAACTTCTGGAAATCAAGAATACACTTATAGAAGTGCAAAATGCACTGGAAAATCTCAGCAACAGAATTGAACAAGCAGAAGAAAGAACTTCAGAACTCGAAGACAAGGTTTTCAAATTAACCCGATCCATTAAAGACAGAAAAAAAAATTTTTTTTAATGAAGAAAGCCTCGAAGAAGTTTAGGACTATGGTAAGCACCCAAACCTAAGAATAATTGGTGTTCCCGAGAAAGAAGAGAAATCTCAAAGTTTGAAAGACATATTTGGGGGAATAATCACGGAAAGCTTCCCTGGCCTTGCTGGAGATCTAGACATCTAAATACTAGAAGTTTAAGAACACCTGTGAAATTTGTCACAAAAATGTAATTGACTAGGCACATAATCATCAAGTTATCTAAAGTCAAGACAAGGAAAATAATCTTAAGAGCTGTGAGGCAAAAACATCAGGTAACCTACAAAGGAAAACCTATCTGATTAACTGTAAATTTCTCAGCAGAAACCCTACAAGCCCGAAGGGATTAGGGTTCTATTTTTAGCCTCTGTAAACAAAACAGTTATCAGCCAACAATTATGTATCCAGCAAAACTAAGATTCACAAATGAAGGAAAGATACAGTCTTTTCCAGACAAAGAAATGCTGAGAGAATTTTCCACTACCAAGCTAGCACTACAAGAACTGTTAAAAGCAGCTCTAAATCTTTAAACAAATCCATGAAATACACCAAAACAGAACATCCTTAAAGCATAAATCTCACAGGATCTATATAACAACAACAACAAAACAAACAAGGTATTCAGGCAACAAATAGCACAATGAATGGAATAGTGCCTCAGATATCCATACTAACATTGAATGTAAATGGCCTAAATGCTCCACTTGAAAGATACAGAAGTGCAGAAAGGATAAAAACTCACCAAATTTCTGCTGTCTTCGGAATACTCACCTAACACCTAAGGACTCACATAAACTTAAGGTAAAGAGTTAGAAAAAGATATTCCATGCAAATGGACACCAAAAGTGTTTAGCAGTAGTTATTCTCAGAGAAAAACAAACTTTAAAGCAACAGCAGTTTAAAAAGACCTAGAGCAACAAGGAATATTATATAATATTAAAAGAACTAGTCCAACAGGAAAATATCACAATTCTAAATATATATGACTGCAACACTGAGGCTCCCAAACTTATAAAACAATCACTACTAGATCTAAGAAATGAGATCCACAGCAACATAATAATAGTGATGGACTTTAATACTCCACTGACAGCACTAGACCAGTCATCAAGAAAGAAAGTCAACAAAGAAACAATGGACTTAAACTATATGCTACAACAAATGGATTTAGCAGATATTTACAGAACATTCTACCCAACAACTACAGAATATACATTCTATTCAGCAGCACATGGAACATTCTCCAAGATAAACCATATAATAGTCTATCCCCAATCAAGTCTCAGTAAATTTAAGAATATCAAATTATATCAAGTACTCTCTCTGATTGCAGAGGAATAAAATTGGAAATCAACTCCAAAAGGAACTCTTGAAACCATGCAAATAAATAGAAATAAAATAACCTGCTTCTGAATCATCATTGGGTCAACAATAAAATCCAGATGGAAATAAAAAACTTATTTGAACTGAATAATAGTGTCACAACCTATCAAAACCTCTGGGATACAGCAAAAGTGGTACTAAGAGGAAGTTCCTAGTGTTAAATGCCTACATCAAAAAGTCTGAAAGAGCACAAATAGACAATCTAAGGTCACACCTCATTGCACTGGAGAAACAACAATCCAAACCCAAACCCAGCAGAAAAAAATAAATAATGGAAAACATAGCAGAACTAAATGAAATTGAAACAAAAAAATACAAAAGATAAATGAAACAAAAAGCTGGTTCTTTGAAAAGATAAATAAAATTTATAGACCATTAGTGAGATTAACCAAGAAAAGAAGAGGGAAGATCCAAATAAGCTCCATTAGAAACAAAACAAGAGCTATTACAACTGATACCACAGAAATACATACGATCAATCAAGGCTACTATGGACACCTTGATAGACATAAACTAGAAAACCTAGAGGAGATGGATAAATTCCTGGAAATATATAATCCTCCTACATTAAACCAGGAAAATATGGAATCTCTGAACATACCAATAACAAGCAGTGAGATTGAAATGGTGATTTTAAAAATTGCCAGCAAAAAGCAAGTCCAGGACCAGCCAGATTCAGAACTGAATTCTATCAGACATTTAAGGAAGAATTGGTAACAATCCTTTTGACATTATTCCACAAGACAGAGAAAGAGGAAATACTCCCTAAATAATTCTATGAAGCCATTCTACGTAAAGTCTATGAAGAGAGATAATTTTTTTTGGTCTACCTATACGTTATTAGTTTCTGGCATTAAAAATGGCATTCAGAACATTTGTTAACTTAATATTGGCTATTATTGAGGCTATTAATATTGTATTTCCTGAACTATGAATTACTAGGTTAATATCAACTGTTATGATTAGTAATAACAAATACATTATTTATCTATTGCTGCATAACAAACTACCCCAAAACTTAGTGGGATCAAACAGCAATTATTCAGTATTTCAGAGTTTCTATGGGTCAGAAACCTGGGCAGCGCTCAGCTGAATGCCTCCATCTCGAGTTCTCTCACAAGCTGCAATGAAGATGTTACCCAGGGCTGCAGTCTCATCTGAAAGCTCGAATGGGGAGGATCTACTTCCAAGATCAATTTTTTTGGTTTCTGACAAGATTCAGTTCCTCATGGATTATACGAATAAAGGCCTCCTGTCCTCGCTGGTTGTTAAGTAGAGGCCTTTCTCAGTTTTTTGACACACAGGCTTCTCCATAAGGCAGCTCACAACATGGTAACTGGCTTCTACCAGAGAGAGTAAGAGAGCAAGAGAGATGAGTATATGTCAGTGTTGGCCCATAACCAAATCTCACAGTGATGTTTTTGGTGAATTTTGCTCGTATTTGAGTAGGATGAGAATTAATGTCTATTTTAGGGAGTTTTTGTGAAGATAATATATTTGTGATTCTATTTGTTAGAAATAAGTTACTAGGTCCAACTTTCACCCAAAGGTAGGGTTTTACACAAGGGCATGAATACCAGGAGGCAGGAATTATTGGAAGCCATCTTAGAGCTGCTTACCATGACAATTTTGATGACTGTTCATATGCCTAATACTATGAAAACAATTACTTTATCAGTACTACTTTGGATACAATAAACATTCATTCATGTGTGTAACAAAGTTAAATATAATACACAAAACAGAATTAAACACTATTTCATGGCACAGGTCATCCACTGTCCCACTTGAATCTATCAGAAAAAATCTATAATATTCCCTCTTACACAAAAACAGTATTGCAAATGTGGATTGAGATGTGGTTAAAAAAAAAATTGGTTTGCTGGATTTTTAATTAAACTATGTTATGAATTAATAGTCTGAGAACATTTCTTACCATTTGTTCTACTGGGTTAATATCTAACATCTTAATCTACACTATACAAATGTATGATACACCCTTATGTGTTGACTGATCATCATCAGGTATTCTGCACTTTTACAATGTTGCCTGACACAATGTGTTTTTACAAAGTAAATGAAACAACCTAAGTCAAAGGTTTGGAGAAGGGCAGAGTTAGGAATGAACTCAAATCATAATTCTCACTTCCTTCTGTGGTTATTTGTCATAACATAGTGAATTACCTAGTGCCACTTTTAATAAAATATTTCTATACTGTACTGTGCAATCTGTGTACAGATGTGATTTTGATGAATAAATTCACTAATTCAATGAATATTTAATTTGTGCCACTAATATAAAAGGCACCTTGCTAGACATTAGCAATACAGATCACAACAAGATAAACAGGTTTTCTTCCCTTTGAGAGTGTGCATACTAATGAAGGAGGCATATATCAAACAATTATCATATAAAATGGTATTAAGTGGCATGAAGAATAAGTACAAGGTGTCTATGAGTCAGCTTGGGCTCCCATAACAAAGTATTGGCTGGGCACGGTGGCTCACGCCTGTAATCCCAGCACTTTGGGAGTCCAAGGAGGGCAGATCATGAGGTCAAGAGATTGAGACCATCCTGGCCCACATGGCAAAATCCCATGTCTACTAAAAAATACAAAAATTAGCTGGGCGTGGTGGCATGCACCTGTGGTCCCATCTACTCGGGAGGCTGAGGCAGGAGAATTACTTGAACCCCGGAGGCAGAGGTTGCAGTAAGCAGAGATGGCACCACTGCACTCCAGCCTGGCAATAGAGCAAGACTCCATCTCAAAAAAAAAAAAAAAAAAAAAAAATATTGACATCGAGAGGTGGTTTAAACAACAGAAATTTATTTACTCACTGTTATGGAGGCTAGAAGCCTAAGATCAGGGTGCCCCAGTATGGCGGGACTCTGGTGAGGGATCTCTTCCTGGCTGGTAGATGGCCACCTTCTTGGTGCATCCTCACATAACAGAGAGAGAAGAAGACTGATCTCACTTCCTCTTCCTATAAGGTCATTAAGCCTATCCGATTAGAACCTTACCCTCATGACCCCGTTTAGCTTTGACTGCCTACTAAAATTCCTCTCTATACACAGTCATATTGGGAGTTAGGGCTTTGGTATATGAATTTTGGGGGTACAAAATGCAACCCACAGCAGGGTGCTATGAAACTAAATAATAAAATCATATAATTTAGCATGGGGTAGAAGAGGATGATTAATGAATTTTGAGCTCAGCTATGAAAATTGACAAAGTATGGATAGAAAAATATCTGAGTAGAGGAAAGAGCATGTGTGTGGGGTGCGGGCCCTCAAGAGAAAGGGTAACCTCAGGCTCAAAGACATGCCAATAGGGCCAGTAAGCTTAGGTCACTTAGAATAAAAAAAAGTGGAATGACAAGTGCCTATGAAGACAGTAAGAACCAGAGCAGGCAAGGTCTTGCAGGCAGGTTAAGGATTTGAGAGTTTTTCTCAACAGCATCAGGAAAAGGTGTCAGCAAGGAACTGATATTATCAGACTTGGGTTTTACAAAGATGGCTGTGCTGTAACATTGAGAACAGACAGGAAGGGGGTTGGGTCAATAAGAGGCAAATGGTCAAGAGATTTTTTTTTTCCTGACAATTAGACAGATCTCATTCAATGGATACCTAGGAGATAAAATTTACTAAATATAGGGGGGGATGAGTTGGGGGAAATGGAGGTATTATGAATGGCCTCCATTTCTCTTAGTAGATTGCTTAATATAGGAAACTAGCAATGAGGAATAAGTTACAAAACTTGTAAATTTGAAGGATTTATAAGAAATCTGGGTGGAGATAAACGTTAGAGTCTTAAATATAGGTCTATGCTCAGAAAAGAAGTTCACAGAAGAGCTGTAATTTGAGTCATAGCACTTATTTAATTTTAACTACCCAAGAAAACAAAATCAGCTAGGAAAAAGTGTCCGGAGCCGTGAGGCCCGGAAATTGCCACGGCCTCTGTTGCTTAAGCTCCACATTGTGGAGACAAGATGGCGCACTTCCTGGTTCTTCATCATTAACTTTACCCGCGCGCGCGAACTTTTCCCGCCCGCGCTTAGTTAACCTCCCATGCCCGGGAAAGACTAAGTCTACCGAGCATGCGCCTGGTGACGTCTCTCATTATTCTCCTCCCCGCCTGCTCTGAGCCCTTCCTCTTCCCTGCCAGCCTATATAAGGCATTGCACCACCGCCATTAAACGAGACTTGATCAGGATACTGTCTTGTCTCCATTTCTTGTGTCTCTTGTCTCTCTAAATTCCCACCCCCTCCTCCAAGGTCTGTGTTAATGATCCTGCTGGACGGGACAAAAAAGTATACAGTGAAAAGAGAAGGCCCAGGATGGAGCTTGAGTTTCTCCAACCTATAATTGATAAACAGAAGAGGAATAACTGGCAAAGTAGGTAGGATAGGAGAAGATGGATAATCCAAGTCATGGGATGTCCCAGACACCAAAGGAAGAGTGTGTTTCAGAAGGAAGGTATAATTGATAGTGTTGAATGCAGCTCCTACTGCCATTCTCTCCAATAAGAATAATAGTACGTCTTTTTTTTTGCATTTAGGTATGAATGCATGTATGTATGTGTGCATTTATTGCACTCTTTGTACCAATATTTACTGAATGTTTACTTTGTCAGTCATTGGAGAAAGAACAGTGAGCAAAACAGACACTGTGATAGAACTTACATGGTCTTTGCTCCAGAAATAAATTAAGAATCTCATGTAATCCCAGTAACCCTAGAGATGTAAGTAATATTTCCTATAATTAATGATGCAAAAATACTTTTCTCCTGTATCTCTTAGAGCTAACTATTTCCACTGACTTTGTGTACAGAAGGAATAAATGTCTCTAAGCTCACAGTCAAGAATATAAAAATATCAAGTTTTCTAATTTAGGAAACAGTTTGACTGAAATACGAGTCCCTGAAGGTACTAGGAAATGATGTTCAGGCAAGCATCTGAAGAAAGGAAGAGCTAGACATCCCACACAAGACAGAAAGGATAGGAAGATTTCCACTGATGCATACCAATGTGGGAACGGAAAGTCCTCTGTATCCTCAAACTCTTTTCTGATCATTCCCTTAACCTTTTGCTCTTCTACCTGACAATGCTGCTTTCCTTTCCCAGGTTTTCTATTCTACTCATGGGCCTTGAAGAGGCGTGTCTATCCTTTCTGTGCCTTATTTCTACTTTAAGAACATTCTTATCTTCTGTTTGAATTTGTCTTTAGACTCTACCTCCTACCATCCCATTTTGCTACAATCTTCTCCAGAACTCCTGGGAGCACATGCCCTCATTTTTTGAATAATTTAGCTTGTGACCCCCGTCACTTCATCCAATACTACTCATGTCATAATGACTGGTAACTTCAGTATTCATGAAGTGTTTTCTTCTAATATCCCAGCCTTTCATTTTTTTAAACTTCCACTCCTCCAATAAATCTGTCTTCCATTATTTTGTGGTGGTTGTTGTTAATTTTTTTTACACGTTCATAACAATGATCATTCCCTAAGTCTCCTAATCTTAATTTCAATCCTTTCTCTTTCCAACTGCCCCCTAGCTTTCTGGGTGACCCATTCCTTACTACAACTCTAATAATTTTTCAACACCTTGAGACTCCACAATACATTGATCCTACCACCATTTCATTGTCATATACTCTTTTGTCTTCTCACATCCTTCCTTGCCAAATTTAAATCTCATTATCTCTCATTATAACAATTTCCCTGTAGCACTCTGAACTTAATTACCCCATCTCTCTTCTTCAAACTTGCCTGAATAACTCCCCACTTGGTTAAATCCAACTCTCCATTTACATTCTCTCTGCTTCTATAGCTCTGGATGTAGCTAGAAAATAAAACCATACAGTCATGTGTATTAGTCCATTTTCATGCTGCTGATAAAGACATACCTGAGACTGGGCAATTTACAAAAGAAAGAGGTTTATTGGACTTACAGTTCCACATGGCTGGGGAGGTCTCACAATCATGGCTGAATGCAAGGAGGACCAAGTCACATCTTATGTGGATGGCACCAGGCAAAGAGAGAGAACTTGTGCAGAGAAACTCCCATTTTAAAAACCATCAGATCTCGTGAGACCCATTCACGATCGCGAGACCAGCACAGGAAAGATCTGCCCCCATGATTCAATCATCTCCCACTGGGTTCCTCCCACAGCAGGTGAGAATTATTGGAGCTACAAGATGAGATTTGGGTGGGGACACAGAGCCAAACCATATCACCATGCAAAACTATTAAGGGTAACTTAAGAGAAATTGGGTCCTCTGTGCTCCAAAAATCTGATCACATCTACTTAATCTACTCATTCTTCTACTCTTCTACACAAATATTTCAAACTTTTTATTTTTCACAAAAGTTCAATAACCCTTTCCCTACCCTCACTATAATCTGATTCCTTGCTGTTTACTTTTCCAAGAAAATAAAAGCAATCAGAAGATAGCTTTCAGAAGTTTAGCTATTAAATTCTGTATCTTTATTCTGTACACAATATTCTACACCACACAATATTCTGTACCTTTATTCTTTGCCTTTTTTTCCTATTACTCTGAATCTACAGTTTTATCTAAGCCCAATCCCTCCATTTAAGCACTGTATCTCTACTGATCCCACTCACTCACAGAAGCTGGTTCGTCAGAATCTTCCCTCTTCCACATCAATAATTTTCTTTCTATTGGAACAACCTCATCAGTATACAAACATGTCATTATTTATTCCTTCTTAAAAACTCTCTTGACCCTATTCCTTCCTCTATTTACCACCCCTTTACCCTGTTCCCCTTTATAGCAAAACCCTAAAAAGACAGCTGCTCTCTGTGATTCATGGTCTCCTTTTCTCTCTTGATGGAATACCATTTGATTTTTACCTCTATTCTCCACCAAAATTTATTTCATTAAGGTCAGCAATAACTTCTATGTTTCTAAATTCAATGGTCAAGTGTCAGTCTTCTTTCTAGTTTTCTAGTTGGTCCCTAAGCTATAGTTGACACAATTGATCATTCCCTTTCAGTTGAAAATTGGCTCCCTGAAGGCTTCCTTCACTTGGCTTCCAGGACATTCCATTCTCCTGGTTTTCCTCCCACTTCCCAATCTTCTTTTGCCAGTTTTCTTTCATCTGTGCAACCCTTCATCTTGCCTATAACTTAGAACTACATCAGGGGCATTTATTTATTTATTTATTTATTTATTTATTTATTTATTTAGAGAGGGAGTCTAGCTCTGTCACCCAGGTTGGAGTGCAGTGGTGTAATCTTGGCTCATGGCAATCTCCGCCTCCTGCGTTTAAGCAACTCTCCTGCCTCAACCTCTCTAGTAGCTGGGATTACAGGCACTTACCACCTGGCTAATTTTTTGTATTTTGGTAGAGATGGAGCTTCACCATGTTGGCTAGGCTGGTCTCGAACTCCTCACCTCAGGTGATCTGCCCACCTTGGCTTCCCAAAGTGCTGGGATTACACATGTGAGCCACTGTGCTCAGCCAAGTACTTTGGGAGGCCAAGGCAGGCAGAACATGAGCTCAGGAGATCGAAACCATCCTGGCTAACACGGTGAAACCCCATCTCTACTAAAAACACAAAAAATCAGCTGGGTCTGGTGGCGGGTGCCTGTAGTCCCAGCTACTTGGGAGGCTGAGGCAGGAGAATTGCTTGAACCCAGGAGGCAGAGGCTGCAGTGAGCAGAACTCCTGCCACTGCACTCTAGCCTGGGTAACAGAGTGAGATTTCATCT
Organism: Rhinopithecus roxellana; assembly: GCF_007565055.1. NCBI lineage: Eukaryota > Metazoa > Chordata > Mammalia > Primates > Cercopithecidae > Rhinopithecus > Rhinopithecus roxellana. Next base: position 118,163,295 of record NC_044554.1, on the reverse strand, counting down.
CAAAAACAAACAAACAAACAACAACAACAACAAATCCAAATACTCAGTCTGTACCCCAAAGTGCACAATTAAATCCAATGAGTGGGATGCCAGCATCAGTATTTTTTAAGGGTCTTCAGTAATTTCTGATGTACATCTTAAGTTGAGAAATGCTACCTGAAATTTTGTAGTATACCAGAGCACACTTAGGCCTTCTCTTTATCAATGATGATGCCTTTAGTGATCTCAAAGTTTTACTGCTTTAAATATTTCCTGTGTCCCCAAGACTATTAATCTATATCTGCAACCTAGATTTCTCCCCTGAAATCCCCCTGAAACCCAACTAAAAACTCAATCAGATACTATCTCAAATTCAGTGTTATAAAACTGAACTATTGACCTTATCCCAAATTTGTTACTCCATTCTGTCCCCTGACAGTAATTGGCAACTCCATTCTTCAAAAAATCAGAATATAAAAAATACATCTCACATGTAATCTATCAGAAAATCATGTTGATTCTCTTTTTAAAATATATCCAGAACTCCACCTCTTCCTGTCACCTCCACTACTACCACCCATGTCCACACCACTATGACAACCCACCTGAAATATAGCAAAGGCTCCTAAATCTCCACCACCATCCTCAACCTGCTTTCTTTTTTGCCCCTTACTATATATAACCCACACAGTGTCCAGGGCAATCCTTTCAAAATATTTTAGGCTATTTCACCTATGACAGCAATGGTTTTCACTCTTGCTTAAAAAGTCAAAAAGTCATTATGGTGACCTATCAGGCTCTACGATATCTACTTTTCCCAGCTACAATCTCCCTAACTTCATTTTCTGTTATACTCTCCAGCCACATCTGCCAACTTGACATTCATCAAATACACCAGGCTTACTCCCACTTCAAGGCCTTTGGACTCTACGGTTATACAACCCGAAACATTCATCCTCTAGATTCCCTACATGCAGTTCCTAATTGCCTTCTACTCTTTGCCCAAAGGTCATCTTGTCAGTAAAATCTTCCTAGACTCTACTTAAAATTGCAATCACCCTGTATACACGTCATGTTTTCTTTCTTAGTTTTTCTTAATAGCCCTTATAACTATTTATTCACACACATGTACAGACAAACATTTAAAATACACGTTTGTTAATGTTATTGGCTGTTTCTGTCCTTCCAATGGTTTTAATTTCTTGAGCTACTAAGAGTTGTTTTCTGTTGCTTTCTGTCAAAGAAACTTAGAGAATATGTGGCCTTAGATGCTGTGGATCTAATTCTCATGGATGTACTAAATTCATCTGTCACAGACTGTATTGCTAGAATCACCCATGGAGTCAAACATTAAATAAATCTGTATAAATGTTTGATTATGGCTAGCTTCCCATTCCTGTCCTGTGAAATACATGTTTTGGCACAGTAAAGAAAAATAACATCCACATACTTTATTACTAACCACTATTGGGGTTTTTTTATTTGTCAGTAACATCATTTTTCAACCTGGCATGGTGGCACTCCCAGTAACCAAGCCATCTCCTAAATATGCACTTTACTTTTTTTGGTTCTAATATTCATAAATAAACTACTTAAATTTCTACCAAGTTGTCATCTAAGCATCAAAATATGTGTTTCTGGTTCATTTGAATGAAAATATCTTTTTCCATAGGTTAATGTTTAATAAGGACTTCCTTTTTTAAAAGCAAACTTTGTTTTAAAAGTTGTTACTAAAATCTATTTTAACACATAATTAAACCATCATATTGTGGTTTACATTGATAGGTTCGAGAAGATTATTCCAAGATAAATGATTCTAAATTAAGTAAACGGACAGAACATTTGTATCTTTGCCTTAAGTCTGAGACAAAGAGCAATCATTTCTAATATGACAATGGCTACAATTTAGGTAGTATTTAATAAACCAGGACTGTCACATATGTTTACTCATATACCCCACACAATATTCTTTGAGATGGATCTAATTGTCCCACATTATAATCACAAAAGGAATGAGCTTTGCGAAGATCACACAGCTGATAGGATACCAGAATTCCAACTCATTTTCTTTTAAAAATAATTGCCTTTAAGTACTTCATTATGTTGATTTCATTGTCAAAATATGATAAACAATTCAAAAGCAGCTAAGAACAGACTTCACTTACTCAAAGTAAACTGTGTGACTGTGCTGTTATTAAAAATATTTGGATTAAAAGAACCCTCCTAATTAAAATATTTTCGGGGCTCTGCAAAATTGAGGCTGCCATGATCCAATGATCCAACCAAATCAGCCCTGGACTTGGGCAGCATTCAAATCAGCTACTTTGATATTTTGCAAAAGGCAGAGTCTCTTCATTTGTAAAAATAGTGTCCTCACTATGACGCTGTCAGACATTGGATATGATTTTTCACAGACAGAATTCTATCAAGATTCCCTTCTGACTGTACTTTCCTCTCCTATTTCTGTCCAATTGTAGCACTTACGAAGCCAGAGATAGTTGCAGTAGCATCAAAGAATTAGACTTTGCAAAGTGCATTTGCAGTGGGTAATACGGTTTTGCTGTGTCCCCACCCAAATCTCAACTTGAATTGTATCTCCCAGAATTTTCACATGTTGTGGGAGGGACCCAAGGGGAGGTAATTGAATCATGGGGGCCAGTCTTTCCTGTGCTATTCTTGTGCTAGTGAATAACTATCATGAGATCTGATGAGTTTATCAGGGGTTTCTGCTTTTGCTGCTTCCTCATTTTTCTCTTGCCACCACCATGTAAAATGTGTCTTCTGCCTCCTGCCATGATTCTGAGGCCTCCACAGCCATTTGGAACTGTAAGTCCAATTAAACCTCTTTTTCTTCCCAATCTCAGGTATGTCTTATCAGCAGCATGAAAATGAACTATTACAGTACATTGGTACCAGCAGAGTGGGGCATTGCTGAAAAGATACCTGAAAATGTGGAAGCGACTTTGGAACTGGGTAAAAGGCAGAGGTTGGGACAGTCTGGAGGGCTCAGAAGAAGACAGGAAAATGTGGGAAAGTTTGGAACCTCCCAGAGACTTGTTGAATGGCTTTGACAAAAATGCTGATAGTGATATGAACAATAAGGTCCAGGCTGAGGTGGTCTCAGATGGAGATGAGGAACTTATTGGGAACTGGAGCAAAGTTGATTCTTGTTATGTTTTAACAAGAGACTGGCAGCATTTTGCCCCTGCCCTAGAGATCTGTGAAACTTTGAACTTGAGAGAGATGATTTAGAATATCTGGCGGAAGAAATTTCTAAGCAGCAAAGCACTCAAAAGGTGCCTTGGGTGCTGTTGAAAGCATTCCATTTTAAAAGGGAAACAGCTTAAAAGTTCAGAAACATTTTCAGCCTGATGATGCAGTAGAAAAGAAAAACCCATTTTTGAGGAGAAATTCAAGCTGGCAGCAGAAATTTGAATAAGTAACCAGGAGCCTAATGTTAAATCCCAAGACCACGGGGAAAATGTCTCCAGCCTGTATCAGAGTCGTGCACAAAAGCCCCTCCCATCACAGACCCAGAGGCCCAGGAGGAAAAAGTGATTTTGTGGGCTGGGTCTAGGGTCCCTGTGCTGTGCACAGCCTAGGGACTTGGTGCCCTATGTCTCAGTCACTCCAGCCATAGCTGAAAGGGGCCAGCGTACAGCTCAGGCTGTGGCTTCAGAGGATGGAAATCCCAAGGCTTGGTAGCTTCCACGTGGTGTTCAGCCTGCAGGTACACAGAAGTCAAGATTTGAGTTTTGGGAACCTTTTCCTAGATTTCAGAAAATATATGGAAATGCCTGGATTCCCAGATAAAAGTTTGCTGCAGGGGCAGGGCCCTCATGGAGAACCTCTGTTAAGGCAGTGCAGAAGGGAAATGTGGGGTCAAAGCCCAACACAGAGTCCCTACTGGGGCACTGCCTAGTGGAGCTGTGAGAAGAAGGCCACTGTCCTCCAGACCCCAGAATGGTAGATCCACTGGCAGCTCACACCGTATGCCTGGAAAAGCCACAGACACTCAACACCAGTCTGTGAAAGCAGCCAGGAGGGAGGCTGTGCCCAGCAAAGCCACAGGGGTAGAGTTGCCCAAGACCATGGGAACCCACCTCTTGCATCACCATGTCCTGGATGTGAGACCTGGAGTCAAAGGGGATAATTTTGGAACTTTAAAATTTGACTGCCCCATGGGACTTGGGACTTGCATGACCCCTGTAACCTTTTTTTTTTTTTGGCCAATTTCTCCCATTTGGAATGGCTATATTTACCCAATACCTGTACCCACATTGTATCTAGGAAGTAACTAGCTTGCTTTTGATTTTACAGACTCATAGGTAGAAGGAACTTGCCTTGTCTCAGATGAGTCTTTGGATTGTGGACTTTTCAGTTAATACTGAAATAAGACTTTGGGGGACTGTTGGGAAGGTATAATTGGTTTTGAAATGTGAGGACATGAGATTTGGAGAAGCCAGGGGTGGAATGATATGGTTTGACTGTGTCCCACCCAAATCTCAACTTAAACTGTATCTCCCAGAATTACCATGTGTTGTGGGAGGTACCCAGGAGCAGGTAATCAAATCATGGGGACCGGTCTTGCCCATGCTATTCTTGTGATAGTGAATATGTCTCAGGAGATCTGATGGGTTTATTGGGGGTTTCTGCTTTTGCTTCTTCCTCTTTTTTCTCTTGCTGCCACCATGTAAGAAGTGTCATTCACCTCTCACCATTATTCTGTGGCCTCCCCAGTCATGTGGAATTGTAAGTCCAATTAAACTTTTTTTTCTTCCCAGTCCACTATGTCTTTATAAGCAGCATGAAAACAAACTAATACAGTGGGACTATTTGCTTCCCATCATGTATTTTATCAAGAGAAATAGAATAAGGCAGATGGGCATTTTGTTTGGCACTCCATAGCTCTCACTACAGCAAGAATTTACACCTGCAAGAAGTGCTCCTTCTAATGGATTTCTGCCAACCGTAGAGCCTAGCATATGATTGTCATTGAGCTCTAGGAGGCTTTATCACAAAGAATGCTGAGGCCTCATAAGAGGAAGCAAGCTCAAAGCAGAAAGAAAAAGACGACCAGTCAATGGGTGAGCCTCCCTTACACTGGCCAGGAATGCAGTGTTCTGATAGTTCAAAATAAATAATATTTGTAATCTCCTACAGATTATAAGTGTGAGTTGAACTGCTTCTAGGAAGTTTTAGCTGGCCTTCCCTCATGGTTTCCATCGAATCAGGTTCCCCCTCCCATTATAGAAATTATCTACTCTAATAATAATAATAATAATAAGCCGGGCGCGGTGGCTCAAGCCTGTAATCCAGCACTTTGGGAGGCCGAGCGACGGCGGATCACAAGGTCAGGAGATCGAGACCATCCTGGCGCACACAGTGAAACCCCGTCTTACTAAAAAATACAAAAAACTAGCAGGGTGACGAGGCGGGCGCCTGTAGTCCCAGCTACTTGGGAGGCTGAGGCAGGAGAATGGCGGGAACCCGGGAGGCGGAGCTTGCAGTGAGCTGAGATCCGGCCACTGCTCTCCAGCCTGGGCGACAGAGCAAGACTCCGCCTCAAAAAAAAAAAATAAAATAAAAAAATAAAAAAATAATAATAATAACAACATTGAGTATTTACTATGTACCAGATACTTCACTACATGGATTATCTCATTAAAGGGTCACAAGAGAGCTCTGAGATAAATATGGATAGTATCACATTTTACAGATTACAAATGAGCTTGTCTCAATTTACATAGCAAGAAATTATTAGAGCCAGAATTTAAACTGTGGCTATCTGACTCCAGAGTCAAGCAATATATGATATATATTGTACCGTATAGTATAGTATATAGTACAGTATACTATAGTATATTGTGTGTACTATTGTATAGTACACTATATAGCACAATATACTAGTATAGTATATTCATTTATCTGACTCAACATTATATTCATAGTATCTGCCAAAGAGCCTAGTAGGAATTCAAAGATCAACTGAACACATTAATGGCAGAGGTAGTATCTAGACCACAAAATTATTTATCAGATATGTTTGTCTATCAAAAAAACTTAAATGTAAAGTGTCAAAGTCAAAACTTTGCTGCTTTAAATAATTTAAGTCTGCGAAAGAGCAATGAGAATGAAACTAAACATATGGTAACATAATATTTCCAAGGACTACCTCTAAACCAGGCATCAGCAATGTTTTTCGATAAAGGACCAGATAGTAAATATTTTAGGCTTGCAAGCCATGCAGGTCTCGTTACAACCACTCAATTCTGACACATAGACGATACATAAATGAGTGAGTGTGGTGTGTCACAATAAAACTTTATTACTCTAAAATTTGAATTTCCTATAATTTTCACTGGTCGTGAAATATTGTTTCACTCTGACTTTTTCAAGCATTAGGAATGTAACAATCATTCTTAGCTGTGGGCTGGATACACTGAGACCCAGGCAGGCAGCAGTCTAGAGCTGGCACAAAGGCAGTTGTTTGCTGCCTCCTATGCTAAACTACTCTTGCAGTCTCCTTATGCATAGTGAGATTTTGAAAGAGAGAGATGTGATTCCAAACTGAAGGAGATTCACTCAAATGTGCTGTGTTTTGTTCCAGTTGTTATGGTTGCTGTTTGGGGGAAATCAAATATAGGGAAGTAGAGCCATTTAAAGATCAGAGTTGTGGCAGATGAACAAGGCACAGATCAGTGAAGTAGTGCAAATGGGAGGAAGAATTGCTATCCAGTTAACCAGCAAGAATTATGTCATTTATAAGATAATGAGGGAGACAGGGGACACTTATTTTAAGCACCAGACATGTTCAGAAACAGATAGGTCAGAAAGATAGCATCAGTCACCTAAGACCTAATTACATCTCCTTCAGCTACTATCGTGATTAAATGTTTCTTTTTAAATGAGCTGATTCAAATGCTTCATGTTCAATAGTTAAAATATACCTAAAACAGTTAAAAGGTACATAAGAAGAGAGAATACAGATTTGGATGTTCTATTTCTCTATTTATAGCAGAAGACTGAAGGAGCCTCCATTTCTAGCAAACCAGGCTTTCCTTTCAAAAGAATTTCTGCACCCAGACTGCTGACTATTGCCAGAGAAAACCACACAATTGTGCAGGTGGGACTGACGCAAAACCTTTTATCCCTTGATGGCTAGATCCTTCTCCATGTCCTCAAAAGCCACAGAGAGTTCTTCATCCTTCTCAAGGGCTACTCCAGCCCCTCCCTCTCTCAGCTTTCCTTTCTGCCAATGACCTTGTTTCTGTTTCACAGAGAAATTGAAGCTGTCAGGAAGAATAGTCTTCAACTTCTGCCCTCTGAGTGACAAACATCAGGATCTTGTTTCCCTCCTTCTCTCAAGTCTCAGAAGATGAAATAGCCCTTTGTCTCATTTCAAGCCAGTCTCTCCTCCTGTGACCTTTATTCCAACTACCGTCTCCTGCTTCAAAGGGAGTAAGAACTTTATTCATTATTATTCTCTCTCTTCTGGATTTTCAAATCTCTTTCCCTGCTCCTTCCCCACAGCCTGTGAATACACTCTGCTCTATCCTGGGTTAAAAACAAATACATAATCTCCTGTCCCCTCCAACCTGGTCATCCACCAGCTACCTGCCACCTTCTCTCTCAGCCTTCACATCAAGTCCCTCAAACATCGACATTCTCATTCCCACATCTCCATCTCCCACTCACGTCATGGGCCCCCATGGTACACCACGGCACAGAAACATCTTGGGCAAATATCCCCAATATCCTTGCATCCTTTACATTAAACGTGTAATTTTATTGTATTAATATAAAATTGTAAACATAAATATCCTTTATTCCTCAATGGTTTAGTTATACTATTTTTAATTCTCATTACATAAGTTCAAACTAAAATGTAAAATTTGATATGACCTTCTTTTAAAATCTCTGACAAAATGGCATGCAATGAGAATGCAACATGTAAATTTATATATGTTTAAGTCAATTTGGGGTTTAAATTGACCAAAATTTGGACCACACTAGTTTCACCATGAGATAATCACATCATAATTCCAGTGCTTAAAACACACAAAAACAAAAATAATAATAATAATAAAATTTATTTTCTCTTTTTAAACAATTTCTGTTATGTCTGTTTTTAAAGTATAATTGAAATTCAGTAGAACTGTAGGAAATAAGAGTTTTTCATACTTTCATTTCTCACAGTTATTATAATTGCCACTAATTCTGCTAGAACTTTACCCATATACAAACATATATGTGTAGATATGTGTGTGTGTAACCTAGTTACGAATCATAACTAATTTTTTTCAGTTCACCTTCTACTTGGCACCTTCTAACATTTGATGAACCTTTTCTTATTTCTCTCTTGAAACTCCCATTTCTCTTGTTTAATGACAGGGATTTTAAAAAGTTATCTTAAAGTCCTCCTTTACTATCTTTAGTACTATATTTCCTTCAGTACTATACTTCAAGTGATGAATAAAATCTGCAAATGCTACAATCTGCTTCTTCTCTTACACATTATACTCTAAAAGGTTAGTTTAGGCAGTCATTACAGCTCAGCTGGACAGCTACATTAGACTTCTGACTAGTGGTCCAGCCTTTATTCTTGTCCCTCTTTAATATATATTTCATACTGCAACTAGTATATTTTTTTTCCAATAAAATATAGTCAAGGCACTTCTGCAGTTGAAGTCCTCCAATGACTTTCTTGTGCCCACAGGATGAAGTTCATACTAAACTGTAGGACTCTACGTGATTTGGCCCCTGCCTAACTTGTCATTCTTACCTTTCACCAAGCCACCCTTTCATATCTTCGATGCAGCAATTTTAAACTATCTATAGTTTCAGACAGAACTTGCTCCTTCTACCTGGATTTCCACCATCACATCCTCTCCTTCCTGTCTCTAGAGTATGTTTAATAAGCATCTTATCTTTCAACACTCAGTTCAAGCATTATCATTTTTTACATGTTCCTACCTTCAAGGATTTTTATTTTTTAAATTCCTTTTATTTCAATAGGTTTTTGGGGAACAAGTGGTGTTTGGTTACATAAATAAGTTCTTTAGCAGTGACTTCTGAGATTTTGGTGCACTCATCACCTGAGCAGCATACACTGTATCCACGGTGTAGCCTTTCATCCCTCACCCCCTCCCAGCCTTTCCCCCGAGTCCCCAAAGTCCATTGTATAATTCTCACAAGCATTACCATTTAGATGAAAACTTTCTTTTCCCCTAAATCATCAGGTAAAATTCACCATTCCAGTTTTGCAATTTCATGTATTTTATTTTTATTTTCATACCTATCTACACTTAATGAACTATAAGCTATTTGAAAGAAGAGACTGAGACTGAGTTGTTGCTATAACCCCAGCAAAGATTTTTATGGAATACTCTGTCTATTCATCTTTCTCATAAAATACACCATTTACTGAGCATCTACTATGAGTTAGATATTATTCTAGATGCTGTATATGTGTGATATCATCTAATATCCACAATAATTTTATCCCAACTTTATGGAATTAAAAACTGAAACACTTAGATAGTTGGAGTAACTGATTCAAAGGTATACTGCTAGTAACTATAGAGCCACAATTCCAATTTAAGTATCACAGTTTCTCCCACAAGGTAGCTCTGATTTAGCATTTCATATTGTTATTATTTATTCTACCCCATGTGAAATAACTGATTTATATACCATTGTCAATAAAAGAAAATGGATCCAACTATCTTTTTCAGCTTGAGATATTATTCAATATTATAATCCTTTTTTTTTTCACCAGATCTGCCTACATGAAAACCAGAAGAGAACAGTACCTCTTTTACCAATCAATGTTTTAGGTTATTTTATCAAGTTTAGAATAAAATATGAAGCCAGTGAATGCTAGGAGAATTTTCAGACCAATGAGCTCCTCTAAATGCATCCTGCCTTTTCTTGAGAGCAATTTTGTAGACGCGAAGGAAATGCTCCTTCACGCTGGTCCATTAATTATGCACTTCTCCCGTTCTACCAAGCAGAACCATGTAGATTTACTATGTTGTGTGTTTCCCTGGCTGTTTCACTAAAATGTGATATCATTATAAAGTAATTTGCAATGTTCTAGCTATAATTCTAATGTTCTACATATGTCCTAGCTTAGTCCTAATTTGTTAGCTATTTTTTTATCAGAAAAAATAGCTGTAAGTTCCCAGTAAATGGAATATTTGTGTTCAGTTTATGTCATAATTTTGAACTCTGGAAAAAAGTAAATTGAAGCCACAGAAATATCTCCTTATAACTTTCTTGGTGATTAATTAATGCTTACCAAGTATAATTTCTCTAAAATTATATACTAACTCATCACACCTTTTACTCTAGTTAAATCATTTATATCATTGTCTATACCTCTGAATTTCCATCTTGAATCTTAATACTACAGTGTAGACATTAAATGTATTTATATTTGTGGGGCCAAGAGAATGAGAAAGTATTTATATTTGCAAACTGGAATTGCACATAGCATTGTTTACCTGCAATAATGGACAATAATAACAGTGTGCCAAGAGAACACCAATTATGAACTAAGCAGGAAATATATCCTGTGAGTTGAACGCTAAAATAATCCATTTTATTTATAAATATGTAGCGGAGTAATTTTCTTTAAAAGACAAAATTGAAAGGAAATTAGCAACAGTTCTTTTATTCATAAGAGAGAAGTTAAATACGTTATGTATAAATAAAAATTTAAGGCAATAATGGAAACAGCAGTATAAAGAGGAAAAATACTGCCACCAGCCCAGTGGATCTAGTGAAGGCTTGTGAAGCAATAGTTTTTTTACACGCAACTTTACCTCTTTGCCTCAGGAATAACCATCCTATTCTAGAGAGGTAATAAATTTTTCCAGAATAATCTATCATCATTGTTGATTTAAAGGAATCATTAAAAATGGCCTATTCTTTAAAATGTACTTCAACAATTGCTGAATAATCCCTTCTGTATGTTTGACTTGTTACAAAGTATTACATATAGAGCAATAACTATTTATTGAAAGCCTACTATATGTGTAGAATTTATAAACCAATGCTTCTGTATACTTTCAATTACTTTATGTTAGTTCTAATTTTCTTTGATGTTGACTAAACATCATCTCAATAGAACCCAACAGTCAAATACCCTTGCGGTTAAAACATCAAAGTAAAAATATCCTGCTTTGGTTAACCCCTGTGCAAGGGGCTAAGCTCATTATATTATAAATCTTGCTATCCCAGAGCTCACAGTGTTGCTGGGAGGGAAGAGGCAAGGGATTATGGTAGTTGGCCATCACATATAGCCAGAAGCAATCCTACATGTTGCTCAGGTACTCGACTCATTAAACACCTTCAACTTGACTTGAATGAGAAATTCTAAGCTCTTATAAAATTAATTAAAAATAAAACAATTTTCAAAGCCAAGACTATCATCTGGATTGCTCTTTTTATAGTAGTCTATTTCATGAATTCCATTATGCCTCTATCATCAAGTAACTTGTTTATAAACCCAGAGTTTTGGAGAAACTTTCTTAATGCAAGGTACAAATTCTTCTTTTTAGAGATCTATCTTTTAAGAAAGTGTTTTACATCCCTAAATATATTCTTAAACCCTAAATCCATCACCTAATATCTATAAAATTCATAATTCTTAACCATAGCTTTAAAAAGCAATGGGTAAAGTGCATTTATTCTGTTCCAGGAAGTGTGCTATGAATTTTATCTCTAATTGCATATTTTGAACACTATAAGAACTACATTAAATTGATTACACTATTAAAATAATACTGCAAAATTACAACCCCAGCCTTACAGATGAAGAAACTGAACCAAAAGGCACAGAGATTATGTAAACTTAAAATTTGGCCTAAGCAATCTCGCTTCACAGCCCATACTGTTAATAAATACATTATTTCCTCCTAAGAGTTGAATAAGGTATAGAGTGAAGTAGTTTTATAATACACGATACATAGATATATAGATGATTGATGGATAGATAGATAGTCTCATAATCCTTTAAATTTACTTAGATATTTCTATCATACATGAGCTTGACTGACTTGCCATGACCTCCTAGAAAATACTAGGTCCATGCTATCTATTTTATCATATACTTCAGAAACTATTGAACATCGGCTTTCTCCTTACCAAAGATTTTATGTTCTGAGTATTATCTACCTGGCCAAAATTAATACTGCAAATGGAAATGTTAATAACTCTTTTAATTTCATTTATATTTATTACCTAATATTACCTAATATAAATTCTGCATTCCAAATATTCATTCTAGAAAAGCTCCTTTTGTCGTATCCAGGACTGAACTTTATTGAAACAGAAATAAAAGAACTTACTCACTCTACATTAGTGGATAGATAATAATTATAACCAATTTGAGAAGCCAACTAAAAGCTACTAAAACTTAGCAGTAAATAAGAGTTTTAGCTGCCTCCTGCCATGACCCAAGCTTATTTAAAGATCAAGCATATGGGGAAATATTTTCCTATCAGTTTTGTTTCTTAAAACCCTGTTTCAAAAATCTGATGCCTTTGCTAAAACTAACATTAGTCCTCCTAAAACCTTACAGCCATCATCTAAAACCACGGTTCTCAAAGTGTGGTCTTGGGATTCTCAGGACCTTGTCTAGGGGTCTAGGAAGTTAAAACTACTTGCAAAATAATACTAAAACATCATTTGTATTTTTACTCACCCTTCCTTAAATGTACATTAAGTTTCATAGAGACTACATAATATGTGATATCATAACAGAGTGCAGAAGGTAATGTGAGAATTCAGCTGTCTTTTATCAGCCAGATATTAAAGAAAATTTCAAAAATGTTTTTAAAAAGCCCTCATACTCACTAATTGCTTTTTATCACTATAGTTATTTTTTAAAAAAATGTATTATTTATGTTAACAGGTATGGGCTTATTGCTCTTTTTAGATTACTAAACACATACATGTATATTCAATTTTCCCAACTTCAATTACCATAATAAAGACACATATTATATACATAAACAAAAGCTCTTTTAAGAGTATAAAGGGGTTGGCCGGGCACCGTGGCTCACGCCTGTAATCCCAGCACTTTGGGAGGCCGAGGCGGGAGGATCACGAGGTCAGAAAATTGAGACCATCCTGGCTAACACAGTGAAAACCCATCTCTACTAAAAATACAAAAAAATTAGCTGGGCGTGGTGGCAGGAGCCTGTAGTCCCAGTTACTCGGGAGGCTGAGGCAGGAGAATGGTGTGAACCCAGGAGGCGGAGCTTGAAGTAAGCCAAGATTGCGCCACTGCACTCCAGCCTGGGTGACAGAGCGAGACTCAGTCTCAAAAGAAAAAAAAAAAAGGAGTATAAAGGGATCCTGAGAACGAAATGTTTGAGAACTACTGATGTAAAATATCCATAACCTGTTTTCTCTAGCTCCTTCTAGTCTTTGTGCTTAGCTTATTTAACCATTTTCATCCTTGGTATGTTGTTCCACTTCAGGTTTTCTGTTGCTTTACAAAGTCTAAGATATTGCAGTGTCTTCTGATTCTTACTTGTGAACAGACAAATTAGTCTCAGTCAACAATTCCACCCTAGGAAATGATATATCAGATGGTGCTATTACACAACAGACTTCACAGAATCTGTTCTGAAAAAAATGTCATCATGAAAGTCTAGGAGCTTTATTGTTAAAGAAAGAACTTCTTGGTATGCGAGAATTTTCATGTTGTTACTGTGTAAGATGATGAGTTTTCTTAAGATTATTTAGTTACTTAGCAAATCAGACTCAATACTGGGCCTTCTGCAATTCCAATAAAAAAAATAAAGACTGGCCAAGACCATCTAAGTGCCCTACTTGGAGTCTGGCCTGAATGAGTCAAACAGAAAGAAGTATTCCTTCACCTCTCAGCAGTTGTTAACATTCTTTCCTTACTACTCCTTTCTGAAACATTCTCTTGCTTTATAATTGACCCACCACACCCTTCTAAGTCAACTGTAATCTCTAATTACAACCTGTCCATTCCTTGAACAAAGGTCTTCCACTCATTTCTCCTCAGTCTTTTTCACTACTTATCCCACACTGGTGTACATATATCAGCTATGTACAAATGACTCCCAAACCACAAGTCAAGCTTTGACTTAGCTTATCCGTGCAAGACCACAACTGTTAAATCACCCCACATAAGTATATTGCTAGCTTCTCTCCTAACATACACAACCAAAATCATTACTTTCACCACAAACAGCAAAACTTAAACTGTTTATCTTATTCTATTCACTGGTTCTCAACTGTGTGTGATTTTACCCCCAGGGGACATTTGGCAATTTCTAGAGACTTTTTGTTTTGTTTTGTTTTCACAACCAGGACATGGGGTTTCTACTGGCATCCAATGGATGGAGGCCACTGATGCTGCAAATAACCTACAATGTACAGGATAGACTCCCACAACGAAGAATTATCTGACTCACAATGTTAACAGTGCTGAAGTTACAACACATTTCTTTATTCCCATCACTTGCTCATCTCCCCTCCAGCCAGGAAAATCATTCGTATCTCTGGTATAGATGTTGACACCAGGATCCCATATAAGCTGGATTTGAAAGTAAAGTGGCTGGAGGTTTTGGATGAACAGAAACCTGAATATAGTAGAACAACCTCCAAGAAGAAGGTGGGCTTGGGAATCAAATGGGCAATGATTGAAACCAATGTTAAATTTGGAATTTTCAACTGAAATATCAAAATATTAAAAATTCTGCATTGGAAAGGGGGTGCTAAACCATATAAAAATTTTAATGAATTTGGTTAATGACTGATTCCATGATTCTCTCAAATGTCTCAGCCTTTTTGAAGTTTAAAAATAGTAATGAGAGCAAAAGTAGAAACTATCTTTGCATGGAAAATATCTTTGTGGATTACTGCTTCCATCCTCAAGCCCTACCTCTTGAAGAACAAAAGAAAGTTGACAGCTGTTTGTGCCTCATCGCAAACTGGAGAGAGGGAGTTTATAGGGATTGCCTAGAGTTTGATGAGTCTTACGTATTATGGAGACATAGCAGCCTATTGCTTGACTCATACACAGAAAATCTCGGGTTTGGGATGGTCTGGCTAGCAGTTTTAGGAGCATGTTGCTGCTGATTTATTAACTACTAATTTATTATCTGCTGATTTATTGTCTGAGTCAAGAATGTGTTTATGCTTCCCATGGACCAGATGAGGGTCAGCCAGCGTGTGAGTTGTATTAGAGCCTCCCCTATACGGACTGCCTGTGCTGAGGCCTCAGCAGACAAGAGTTCAAGGTGAACCAAAGAATTGCTAAGAGCTGCAGAGGAAGTAAGTGACCAGATAAAATAGGGAAACTTTTATCTGTATCAAGGGAACTCAAGGGAACTATAGATGAGATGATACACAAGGGTTTCCAATGACTCCACCAAAGTGCCCACTAAAGAATTAGCTTTTATCATCAGTCAGGCTCCAAGGGAGTAAAGTCATGTTACAATGAGAACAAAGATAACTTTTCCATCTCCCTTCTCTCTCCTCTCTTCCCATTAGTCTAACAAATTGAAGGAAGAGAAGAAATGCTAGGAGTTGAGCTTCCAGCACCCATTGCAGAGCAGACCCCAGCTTGGGAAGGGGTGGTGGGAGAATGGTTTTATACTTTAAATGACGTTCTAAGTTTTGTTATTTGACTACACATTCTTTTTACCTAATTGAGACAAGTCATTTAAAGTGGTTATAACTCTTTCTCTTACTTGAGGATGAATGGACGAGTTATGGAGCTTGCTCAAGTCTGCATCCAGTGGTAGGGAAAGTACTACTCCTACTGATCAGTATTAAAAGATCACTGGGACACGGTTCTTTCATAAGGTTGCTTCTATGATTATAGACCCTGTATGTACATCAATGCCCAAAGCATGGGCAGTGAGGCAAAATCTGTGTGCCCGACAATATGAATGAATTTAGGAAGGAAAAACTAAAGAAGAGACCAGGGACACTGCCTGAATTTGGTGGAGTCATTGCATGACCCCCTAGTGGGAGGGGAGTAAATGCTGAGAAAATGTGAATATCACCCATGTAAAAAACTCCCGCCTCTCCTTTGCTATCCATATGTAGGCAGTTGTCAAGTCCAGTTGAGTTCACTTCCACAATATTCTGTATCAGTCCCTCTCCATTCTCTCTGCCCTCCTGTTTTCTTTCTCACATTCTTATTTCTGGATCTCCTAGCTTGAATTTGTTCCACAAGATCTAACTGTCATTCTATCAGTCTATCAATCACTCTTCATTCAGTTTCAAGAGCTATATATATTCTTAAAGCAAAAGTTTGCACATCTCATTCCCTAGCTGGGCAACCTTTTAGGGCATCTATTTTAAGAGATAAAATCTAAACACTTCAGCATGGCATTCAGGGCTCTTCATGGTCTAGTCACTCACACACACACACACACACACAAACACACACGCAGACAAAATGTTTCTGTCATGCTAGACTGCTTGACATTGCCCAAATAGGCCATAAATTTTCTTATCACTATGATTTTTCTCATATTTTGACTCTAGTCTGAAATTTTTTTCCTCTGCCCCACCTTGCATATACCTCCCCTCCTCCTGCTTTTGAAACCCTACTCATTGTTCTATGCCCAGCTTATATTAGAGTTCTGTGAAACATTATCTGGTCCCCAAGTCAGAATATTATTCCTTCTCTTTCCCCAATATTTCTTTTATTGCACTTATTTCCACCACATATTCTACTCTGACTTATAAAATAGATCATTTTTGTTTGTATATCTCCTCCACCAGTTAGTAAATCTTTTGATGCCTTACCTATAATAGACAGTCAATAGATGTTTGTTGAACTAAATTAAATGCTACTGACCAGCCTTGAGAGGTGGGAGAAAGAGGACTTGGAGCTGGCACAGGGATGTCGAAGAGTTTGAAGGCACTGCTGGGCCTCTCAGTGGTGATGCTGACAGCAGCCACGGTGGCCAGCATGCATCTGGAGCAATGGCAGGACCAGCAGAGGCTTCATGATGGAGTTATCAGAGACACTGAGTGACAAAATTAGAAAAAAGTAAACATTCGTCTTTTGGGAGAACAGATTATTTTAACTGAACAACTTGAAGCAGAAAGACAGAGACGTTATTGGCAAAGGATTTCAAAAAACTTAACTTGAAATGAATGTGAAATATCAATGGGACAGATGACATGTGTGTGTGTGTGTGTGTGTGTGTGTCTGTGTGTGTCTGTGTGTGTGTGTGTGTGTGTGTCTGTGCCTGTTGATGGAGAATAGCTTAGTGGTATGTTAATCTTTTTTAGTCACTATCTTTTTAAACTTGATCAAATAAAGGACAGTGGATCATATATTGTAAATTATTGCTTTCAAAGTACCTTATGTCTGAATAAAGAAGTATGGGTGTACAGTCTCCTGATGAGTTTCTGTCTGTGTGATCCTGGTAAAAGTCCTGCTAAGTTCACAGTCCAGAGCTTAGGATTGTGACTGAAAAGCACTGCTAAACCTGTGAGAAGGAAGGAAGAGATAGTTACATCCACCTGAGTAGTTCCATCAGTCAACACAGTGATGGAGCCACAATAACAACTACCTCAGAAGGGCTGGATGAAAGTGAAGTGGAGAGAGAGACTCCCCTGATTGTCAAATTGGAGGATCAGACGTCAGTACATTTATGTCATGACTAGAGCAGGGATTCCCTAACAGCGATGAAGAGGATTATGTTGTGGATGGAGAAGCAGTTGTCCTGCTTCTGTGACAAGTTCCAAAAATGGATACCAATGAGACAGCTGAGGGGACAGTTCAGTTATGTTAAGGGTGATGTTTTTTTTTTTAGATTTACTTTTTCTGATTTGCTCAGCAGATGGCAAGGAATAGTATAAAAGGC